>NW_025767385.1:0-597708 GCF_003918875.1 Haliotis rubra | reverse complement strand
TCTTTTCGCTACGTACGCTATGTATGACTAAAACAGATAAACGTGGGGAGTCAATGACTGACTCGATTAACATCAGCCGTATCGCACAACGCCGCCATGCATGGAATACAGCGATAAATAAACAAACAACAAAACAACCAACCAAACACAAATATCAACATGTATATCTTTTGAACAGAGTTTCGGTTTGTTAGAAGGTGTTGTTTAACGATACTCTTCAAATAATCAGGTCTGGAAACAGACAATCCAGGACTACATCAAGGGATTGCGAGTTACGATTTACAGTCACATCGGCAATATTTCAGCCATATCGTGACTAAACAAGTTTTCCATAAATAAGCATGTAAATCATATTAAAACTGTTAACGAAAAACATGCATCTTGCTGTGAATATCACAGCATCAAGAAATAGAAATAGTATCTCCCCAAAATAGGATTTCAAGTTAGGCCAATACAGTATAAAATGGGCAAGATCGAATAACTGAAGCGATCACCATACAACGCTACGCGACATCGCGAGCGGATCTGCCCAGATACGATTGCGCCGCATCAAGAAGATCCGCGATCAAATCCACCTGATAGTGAGTAACTCTTTGATTGTTATCTCACTGGATACCCAATTCTACCTGGATCTGCGGTAATCAATAGCGAGCACCCGTGGAAATATATTCCCCGCCGTCAACCTTTTAACCGCAAAAGAGATCAAACAAAACGAAAACAAGGCTTAATAATAGCGTGAAAACTAAGGACGTCAGTTAGGACTCAACGAAATTTATAAGCGACACGAGCATGTATGTCCCAAGTCAGGAACAGGAAACCGTCGCCTCAACCGCTTCCAGGATGTAGCGACTCCCTTCTGTGTTAATATTATGTTATGTTGTAGCTCTTACCATGCAGAGACGGTGGTTGTGTCGCTCTGTGTTACTGAGGGCAGCTTGTTAAAGCAGCATGTCACTCCATCGAGCATGTTTAAGAACATGGGTAATTGTTTTGTTCTTTATTGCAAAACCACAATGATAAATGGATCGGGATATATGGGTATTTTTGTTAAGAATAGATTTAACACTCATAACGTGAAACAATTTAGTAACAGGATCGTGGTCAGGCTCGCTGGCTTCCGGTTGTCGTACGTCATTGGTTCCCAATTGCGCAGATCGATGAACATGGATGTTGAACACCGACGGTCTGGTCCTGATTGATTGATGACAGACCGCCGCCATTGAATATTGCTGAGGCGAAGTGAGGGAGGCAGAGCGTTGGTTCTTTGTAGAATCGCTTTGATTATATTCCATATGTTTCACAGGTTGACAGCTTCTAACTGATTCGCGTCTGGTCTGCTCTTACAGAGATAAAACAACAAAGTCACATACTGATTACTGAAAGTCCCTCACCCATGTAGTTCTTAGGGACGATCAATGACCCATGACAATGTTGCCATTAAGAAATCCACATATGAAAACATAGCAAAACATCGAGCATCTGGAACCCCGATAAACATAAAAACGCGTTTCATTCTGATATCTTACGATCACAACGTAAGCATACGGCACATGTCGACAGTTTGCGGCAATGTCTTTACTGCACTAAGCAGATAGGCATTCTACGACGCGACAACGTTGGCGAAACGCATTACAAACGTCTTAATATGTTTCTTGCTTTGTGACGATGCGTTTAACTGGAAAACGTTGTGGCAATAACCGTTTTAGCCTGCGGACAATTCACGATATTCAGTAACTCTCAGGTCTCTCAGCTCTAGATTTTGGTACTCTTACAGGTGCAGAGCGTTTTATTATTGTCACGCAAATAGTGCCATATTCCGCTAAGCTTGTGGGCGGTGACATCATCGTGCTAAAAGCACAAGGCAGATTATTGCTCTGCTGTTTTTAAATACCTCTTGTATGTGCAGAACAAATGCATGGCAACTCCATGTTATAAGAGCTTCACTATGCATATCCTGCGTATGCCTATCAAATTGATTAATACTTGGTGACATAGTACTCTGTGAAAGTGAAGCGAGCCTTTAATGAGGCACAATTCATATTAGTTCCGGCGATTGTCCGTCAACAATATGTCTATAAGAGAAGGTCTCTTTAAACGCATAATGTGGAAATAGCATCTACCTACCTCCGAGGATTAAAGCTAAACCAGCCATTATCAAATCAATTAGACAAAATGTCATTCAGAGTTATGCACAGTCTGATTGCCAATCTCGGGCCGTTAATAACACGGTGCTCTTTATATATCCCACTTCATATGTCCCTTCATCACGAACTTCCAATCTGTATACATAGTCAGCTACTCTAAGCAATGCATCATCATTACTACTTGAAACATTACAAAGGTCCAAACAAACAATAAGGGAGAGTTCTGAAGATTTAATTCCAGAAAATAATTGATGCGTTTTTAATGATGATTCAAATATTCTTACATTCAGCCACTTCAATTGATATTACGCCCCGGATCTCGTCCCTGGTAGACTCAGATCGGTATAATGAATTTGAAATCGATGTTCCATGATGACCTGTGGAGTGCTGACTTCACTTTCCACCATTAAAGCTATTAACCCTTGTGATGATCCACCTTTAGCATTGACAACTTGATCTTTGCAGGACTATTAAAATTTCCATACAGTTGTTTTCAGATATTAATATAATATTGTTGACCATTAACATGTAGGTCGTCCGCAAAAACCATACATTCGTAAAACCACGTAGTTCACCGATGAATGTCACCGCAAAACATTGAGGAAAGGAGAAAAAATAGAAAACATTTTCACAACATCCTGCATTAATCCATATATCATCAGATTAAGTAAAACTTCATAATGCTAAGGCCTGCATTTAAACAGAATAATCCGCCAGTCTGTTTGGAAAATAAATCAATGCGCATTAACCAATGGCCAAAGATGGGGAACATGATGCAGCTGGATAAAGCAAGGTTCAAAAAATCTACTGTTCACCATCTCAAAGACGGTCATAATTTGATTATCTGATAAAGCTGACATTCTGATAAACTTTGAAACTATAACAAGCATTACTTCATCATTAGATTTTGTCCCTGAGCTATCAAAATATCATAAACAGTTTCGGTGAAGACGCAGAAGATATCTAACTCAGACAAGTGGAATACCATACTTCGCCAACTTTGATTGGCATTCCAGAAGGATGATTAAGAATGAGGACAATGTTTATGGAAAATACAACTTCTTCAACTTCATAGGCGGCGTTGCCTTTGACATTTATTAATATACTGATCGAAACAATTAAAGAATCACGGAGAATCTGCTGGGTTCCTGATCTTTCCAGCTTTCATCACTACAGCTTAATCAGCTGGCGATGAATACTGAAAATGTTAAAGGAAACGCTTTAACCTTTGATTTAATTTCTCCCCGTATACGAGATGCATGGCCAATGGATGAGATGCGGCGAAATGCTGTTTATTTACTAACAGAAGAGGCTGAAAACATCGACGGCATACAAGATTGGCGAGGGTGACGGCCAGCCAGCCGAAGAAGTGACGTATATTGTAATAATGCAAGATACCGCCGCAGCTTTCAGCGGGTGAAAATTCGAGCATTGAACACCAAAGCAATGTACAGTGGTCATTAAAGTTACAGGAAACTAACTACCGCGATTGAGCACCACGACTGTCTTTAATCCGGATGCGCCCAACTAGTCTTTGCCTTTTAAAGCTCCAATTTCGATTGACCTTGGCGACGTTCCATCCGCGCCGTGCGGTATTCTGACGGCTTCGATATGCGTAAGCCCGCGCTCCGGATCTTTGAGTCGTTGGTTTCATAATCAACCCGGCGTCTTTAATCCCTTTACGGTGACTGGTCTTGAGGTTTCACCGGACGCAGTAATTTCCATCGCAGCCCGCCATTTATGCATCGTGGCAGGCTTTATCATCTGCGCGATCTGGCACCTTCTATGCGGGCCCGCCCGCAATTCATGAGATTCCCAGCATGGTGCCGTCTTTGAAAGACGGCACTGCTACTCTGCCGCTGAAAAGAGTCGCTGAACGCAGCTGGATAATGATTTCACACGACATTATATAGCATTTAAAGAACGCCATAATGTCACATTCCCTCCATATACATCCAAATTGTCCAGTTATGGAACACGTTTTTCGAATAATTGACGGAGACCAATCACCGCACTACTCCTCTATATCTATCGCGTCATATAGCGCGCCAGTCTTTAAACAAAGACTTTCGTGATAATTCTCCAGTAATTCATCACGTCCGATGACAGATGTTCTATAGTCCAAATCATCATCTTTAACGTTGATATTAATTCACAAAAACGTTATCGCCACGAATGGGCTGGAAATATTGCTGATGTACGTTAAAATATTAACTCACCACTCATTATCCTTCAAATGTTAATATTGTGTATATGAAAATTCATCTGGTGCTCTGTTGAAAACTAAACCAGGGAATCAGTCCACAAAAAGAACTTTCGCTTGAAATACAAAAAACAGCAAACAGGAAAAATCTGAATGTAACAAAATGATATACAGCATTTTACCAAATACAGTGTAGATAAGTATTGAGACGAGAATAAAATATCCATGCGTCGTATAAGGCGTGCGTGTCGTATGGTCGTGCCAATTATTATGACTCCATAAAGCAGCAGTCATCACCTTAGCGCAATTAAGCAAACAACGACAAAGAAACAGGTGGATTTCAGAACAGTACCATTTATTTCTGCGGGACAACCAACAAGGATCAGTTCAACACATCATTAAGGTATCGGGAAGACACGTGGTTGAATGATTTGAGCATCTTGACGATTTTCACTGTTACCGCATCCGTAACTGAATGCATTTTGTCCAAGTGGTCTGTAAACCATGCGGAATATAACACACTTTGCAGTCCTATACATATTTATCAACGTCTCTGTTCCCTTATCCTGAGTGGAAGCTTAAGGACCGTATTGAAACATTTTTCGTCTGATAATGTTTTGTCAGTTCGTTCGCACGCAACACCGTCATTGTGAGTTCCATCAAAGTGGTCAAAGCCGTTCGTATTTTTCCAGCAAGTTTATCCACATTGCCTCGCTTCACAATAACCATATTGAACATCGCATTCTAAAACGATTCCATATATTGTATATCGCAATTATCATGAGTGATATTATCTGCCCTTCTGACTGAACACTATTGAAGCGTCCTACATGAAGTCTCCAGACAGCACGTCACAGCCGCAGAGGATATAATGGTATGCGTTATGAAGACTCGTATATCCCTCTACGGATAATGCTGAATATATAAGAATCTTTCTACTGGTTTCAGGGTCTGCATATAAGCATATGAATAAATAGTGCGGGAAGGCAGACAAAGCAACACGCCAAAAATATCAAGCACCTGTTATGCTGTTGATTTCATTTATTATGTCGATATCCAAACATTGGATTTAGGATATGAACAAATTAGATTGATCAACTTTACTGATTGAACTCGATAGTATCTTCGCCGCTATCAGGACCAGAAACTGTCCTTTTCGAAGGTATATGCGTTGATGACAAATCATCTTGTCTAAATGTATGAGGTTTTAAGATTGCACCCATTTCATACTATCAATAACCGGTGCATTTAATTTTGTTCAATATGGATCGCAACGATACAGATAGCTATGCGCTGAAATACCGGCCTCTATGGCAAAGCCGTTGGTCGTTAATCGTTATGTTCACAAAAGGTATAAACAATACCTAAGCAATTACAAACAACGACAAAGAAAAACAGGTGGATTTTGGTGAACAGTACCTCGCCTATATTTCCCGCGGACAACGTTATGATCATTTCTAAATACATCATATGGTACGGGACACGTATTGAATGACGGAGTATCCTGACGATTTTAAGATAAAACGAAGCCATTACGCGCAATGACAAACTGAAATAAAGGATGCACCAGATGACCATGATCAAGGGCGACTACACATTGTTCGTCAAAGTGGTTATATATATTCCACGTCATAAATGCAGCAGTCAAACAATTTCATTTTCCAGAAATTCCCTTCTATGAATAACATAATCATGTGGATGCCCAAGCAGTCTAAACCGTTTTATATAGTATCGAAGAATGACGAAAACATTAGTAGTCACAGCAGAGCCGTACATTGAATTCTAATGCTTTTTGGTCGCGGTTATAGAAACAGCATATATTTCAATTCGAAGAGTATAGAGACTCAAACACTCATCATGCGCGTCATGGTTAGCCAGCAGATGCTATTATATTATAATATTATATCAATAAGAATTTGATCAAACATTGGCGCCGCGCTTTAAAAATGAGGGCTTTAATAAAAAGATGTACAAAACTGAACGACTGAAGTGACGTGTCATCGTGGTAGGTAACATGGTTCCAAAACCCCACCTGCAACACCGAAAGAGAGTCATTTCTTAACTAATAATGATACACGCAATGTTAGGGCAATCTCTTTAATGTCAACGTGTTGACGTCCTTTCTGTTATGTAGATGTAAAGCTGCCTTGAAGTTCTACGTTGTTTCTAAAGTGACTTACGAGTATCGCACAGATACAATGTAGTACCGGCATGGTGGCTTGATACGGTACGACGTATGATTATAGTAGTGATGACTTTTAGAAATATATAATATTAGGATATTTTACGTTAACACTTGGCAGCAGTTATCTTATTGTCAGTGGCAGTCACAAGAGCTGCCTGGTGATGCTGAACACCTTGCCTCGGTCGGTAGCATTTTAGAGGCAGGTCTTCAGATCGGTAAGAATGACTGTAAGGAAGTTAAAGATATGAAAGTTATTCTAATTAAACCACCTAAACATTTTGGATGTCAAAATTTTAGTAACAGGACAAGTAAAGGTCATTATGGCTAGTTATAGGCGGCGTGGATAGTGACTAGCAAAACCAGACATGTGCTTCTGGTTTGAAGGGAATGTAAAGCATCTTTATCTGTATTTACACAAGTGGTTTTGTAAAGCCAAATGTTACTCGCGACAAGGTTTGCGGTTAATTCCAGTACAAAAATTCCAATTATTTCATTCCTTCTACCAAATTAGTTTTATAATATATACGAACCCTCAGTTGCAACACTACCGTTGACATGGGTGAATTGATTTACCACTGTCTTTGACAATGAAGTTACTTCCCAACTCACGTGCACTTCCGTCATCAGCTGAGATACGTCTGCCTTCGTGGCATCTTTATCCTATTATTGCGGTGCCATGCACCAGATATAAAAAATAACGTAAGTAAATTCATTTAAAACAGAGCAACGTGATTAAAACTTTAAAACAAAACTTTTCACAGATGCTTTCTGCTACGTTTAATTGTAAAATCAACCCCTGACGCTCTGAAGGATGCCGTTACGGCGCGGTAGGTTAGATGGTTTGTATTACATACCACAGCCTTGCTTCCCTCAGATCGGTTGTCCTGATCGCCATCTAATAGCCAGAGCTACTCGCTTGTTGTGGTGCTATCACAGGCCTTGGTTTGTCGTCCCTTTAAGCACCCAATTCTGCTTCCTTGATGCACCAAGGGGCATAACATTTATAACCTGATAGCAGCTGTTTTGTGGCATACCTAATCAATATTCATAGGCGTAATTTATAAAGCATGTGCATTTACAAGGCACGGTAAGTTTACACTATCCTACATGTCTGTTTGTTCTTAATGCTTGTTTCCGTGTGCGTGTTAGGAACATCAGCGAATATTACCTTTGCTCGGTTATATCTACTGGAGTGGTTACCTGCAACAGCCAGGTAATACCACCAGCTCTGGCATCGGTCTTCCAGAAGACTCTCTGACATTTCCAGCAGGTATCCGTAAACGCCGAATCCATTAACACATAAATAACGCATCCCAATACAAACCATTACCCGTCATCATCAAACTCAGCTCCTACCCTTCCTGTTCAATATTGAAGTTACCGGCAAGTTTACATCTATGCTTAGGATATATCCATATGAACACACGTCCACCGCAAGCACCAATCAACACACACCTGTACCAAGAAGCATCTGTGGTAAATCAGCGTTCATCGCCTGCATCAGCCGTCACCGGAGGGCGCACCCAGCATCATCTTTCAGATCCTCCATTATGGTCGATATGTTGGCTGCTGAAGCGCACCGCGTTGGAGACATAATATTGTGTTTTCTATAATCAGATGAACAGAAATGTTCTTCTTGTCATTGTCATATTACCCTATGGTTACCCCCAATTTCAGAAAGTAACACGACGTCTAGTCGGCAAAACATCCAGATTTTAACACCGTTTGACGACTCTACAAATGCATGAAATATACGGAGGAAATACGAACACACTTTAATGTCGATATTGTAAAGCAAAATCGATCTCTGCATGATCCACACGGTAATACATAATAAAATTATCACTTCTAGCCTAATATAATGACTGTAGCTGAAGATACGAATAATAATTCCATAACGGAAGTCGATTTCGGCACACTGGAAACTTTGGCGGCATTGACAACAAACAGCCTGACAGCTGAAATCATCGCTACTACCACCAAGATCTGCACCTGAGGCTGCTCGACTCCGTCACATTTCTAGCCTATCGCTACCACGACCTCTACTCTGCGGCGTATCTCCTGAGGGTCATCTTTAGTGCCCAACGATCCAGATATATTCCACGCCGCCAGCGCCATCCATGTCCAGTATTGGTTGACACTCCGCATAAAACGACAACGCAAACGAACCATGCCAGCCAGGCAGCCACAGCCAATGGTAGTCTGTATGAAACCAGATCGTTGTGATGATATTCCAGATCAGCACGAGATGACCCTGAAAGTTGATTTTGTAGCCCGAAGGTAGCTATAACAATGATTTGTTTCAGTCCTTCGGCTCAGTCGCTATATCGGTTGGCTGCGTAATATATACTAACCTGATATGTATGGTTTACTAGAAAATGTGTCGCATTGTCGATCTTATGACCCCACGGGTGTTACCGCTATCCATAAACTAAAACCATTGTCAGCAAGCGAAATGTTCTAATTTTACAGAAGGACCGAGAACAAGCTTCTTATCGTGATTTGAAGTAATTTCATTATTGAATGGTTTTTTTGTTTTTGCAGATGTTAGTAATTTGTGTCCCGGAAAGTCCATATAGCTTTTACCAGCATTGTTATTGCGAATACAACATTGTGATTTGCCCGCAGTGGGATCGAGCTCTGTCATATCATGGTTTTAGCGGATGATTCCGGGCCACTCAAAGATTTTGATAAGAATGGTAAGTAAACATAACAAAAACTCTAAAAGAGTCCTCAGCCAAGCGAAACGAATTTTGACAATATAACCTTATCCTGCAGATCTTTCATCACTTCATGTTACCACGCATCATCGCATTGCATCTTCACCTATCCTGCGCAACAACCGTTCTAAGAGAGCGAAAAAGAACCTAAAAGAAAGTGCAGGTGCAATATTGAAATGCCAGCGGCAACGTCTTGCTCTAACGAAAGTTGATGTTTGTCAGTGGACTGGCATATGCGCTCGTCTATAACGTGATGTTATGATTCGAAGGATTATCAGTGAGCATCCGACTGACTTTAGCTGACAAGAAGTGAGGTAAGGTTCTCGGTTGGTAGGGTCATCCATATACATATATATATATATATATATATGTAAAATATACAGAGAGAGATAGAGAAATATTATAACACACATATATATATATATATATATATATATTATATGTGTGGTGTGGAGTGTGTGTGTGTCACAATGCATGCAAATAAATAGAAAGCATATTTCAAAGTACACTAACCTGCATTTTGCTGGTTTGTCAGTTTTAGCAGCGGTCATTGTCGTATCAAAATCAATTGCCAAGCGGCAGCTACACTTGATGGGAGATAAACTGAAAATAGTTCGTGAAACGTATGCTGCCCATGATGAACATGAATCTGGTTTGAAATGTACGTTGATGTAAGTGGAAATCTTTATCTCAAAAGATTGTTCTAAGGTAATAAGTCATGGTAAAACCTGTTACCGTTGGATATAATAAGCGCACGTATCACCTTTGCATATGCATCAGGTCACCAGGAAATCAATGTTCACACCTGGCCCAATATACACCCATTCCTTTGAATACTAAAAATAATGTAAGTACAGAGTCATAATATGATCATATAGGTCGTTGAAAACGCGTCCTTAGAAAGAAAGCATTATGCTTGGAGGGTACAGTATTGCTATTTAAATAGATAAAGCATCTAAAATGTGACGCTGGAAATCTATATCATTAATCGCATCAGTTTATTACAACATCAAATTCGCCTGTAAGAAGAACTATGACGCCAAACTCGCGACTGCGATACGCTTGCCTGAGGAACCGTTTCTACGTCTGATTTGGGAGGTAATTGCGGGTGGTGTGACTAGTTCTGTCCCTCTATATAACGCCTGTCTCCATAGCACGCATATTGTGTCATCACATATTAGACATAACAGTAATGATCCCATTAATCACCTTTCAGTCTTTACTTCATCTGGATGCGATTTAAATTCCGACCTGCCTTCTAACCTTTTCCGCAGCCATTATTTACTGATGTCATCTGAGCGAAGGTTTTCAAACCAATGTCTACAAACTAAAACTTCAGTAACGTTTGGTAATCAAGAAATATAAAGTAAATCCCAGGTTCCACAACGATTAGTGAGCGGGGTGATATGCACCTATTGCCAGACAGTATACTCAATCGTGGAGAATATGCTCCTTACAACTGTGTCATCACGACAAGAGGCATCGATTACCTGATAATCCTTCGAATCAAACATCGATATAGACGATACTACGTGCCAGTCCACTGACAAATACCTTAATGCTCGTTAATTGTTGAGGGAAGACGGTGCATGACGATACCCGCTGGCATTTCACATCTGCTGCACCTGCACTTTTTCGTTCCAATTTTTCTCTTTAGACGGTTGTTGGGAATCTAAGGGCCGCAATAATAAAACATTATAAAATCACAATAACATGCGAAATACTGTAACTGTGATGTTTTCATCCTTAAATAATTTCGTAGGATTTTGGATTAAAGTTTTGAGGCTCGATAAGGCTCAATATAAATCTGTACTAAGATCCAAAGACGGGAATTCATTTCAGGCCAGAACAAGGAGAACATTTTCGCGAAAGGATTTCCATGATTCAGGACTTATAGGCTTCTCTGAAGATGTAACTGGCGAAACCATTTATAGATTAGGTGTAGCAACTTGCCAGCAGCGAAGTAAGTTGTTTCGTGGGTATATATTAAGGAGTGATAAACGGTATTTCAGCCATATCTTATAAATGTCAGTTGCATGGATGATAAAAACAAACTTTACACCAACATATATTCTTGTCGAATGCTGCAAAACAACCAGAATATTCACAGACTCTACTTTAAAACCGACAACTAACCATAAACGATGCTTCTATACAAAACAATACAGTACAATACTGGGTCATTACATCCCAGCAGCTAGCTGCAGTTCACGGGATATCCATTGAAATTCAACCCCTTAGATACAGTCATTTACACCTCCAGCGTCAGTCCCATTCCTTAAAAAAGAAAAGAAGAACGTTATATACAATAAAGGTCCTTTATGGATGAGGTTTTGAATGCTTTCACATGTCTTGTGATGCGGAAAAGCCAGTACAGCCAAGGGACCTTTAATAAATATTTAGAGTATGTCTGCAAAGGGGCCGATGACCCTTTAAATCTGGACTGACAACCCAAACAAGCGTATGGCAGTTGGTCGGACAGGTATGTAGCTTTATTGATACGTACCTGGGGATCCCACTTTGGTAACATCTCAATCTGTGCAGATCTCTGTTGCAACATCTTATCAACTGGTCTTGGTATCGGGTGCATGTGTCAGAAGTGGTGTCAAGCAGTTGCAGGAGGCTGCTTATAACTTCCGTTTACTGTGTTTATCGGGAATTCCAATTACGGCTTCAACTAACAGAGTGAGAACGCCCTTCTTTCACTGTTAGATGTGATTGTCTGACATAATTCCAATAGCCTGGAATGAAAGTGAAAAAGATGATATAATGCTTATATTTTCATCGCTTCATTGTTATATCAAAGAGCTGCTAATATAGTAGTTGCTATTGCTGCAATATATACCTACATTCGAGTAATAGCAAAGGTATCGTCCGGGATCTATTGGATAGCAACACTATCACATATCATACCAGATTTAATTCTAACGGAGATTTATGTTTTTACTGGTGTTTGTTGCACATTTTTAAATGCGGTCAATCTTTGAAATTCCATCGGTTGTTTTATCAATCGCGCGGTGGAGATTTGTGTTTGACTTTAAAAATGGATCCGCAAATACCAAGGTTTTAGTTATTTTTCTTAATTCATAAAATTCCAGTTAATTTTCAATAGTATGCCTTTTTTGGCGCTGTCATCATCAAATAAATCCATTCATTAATGAACTATTCAGACTTTTGAGCAAAACTATTGATATTTATATTTGACGTAGCGTGACAGGTAAATAACTGGTTTTGTTGGTTTACCCGGATCTCAATAATGATCAGAAGCCCATCGTAAACTCATAATATTGCCTGTTTATTTTCGGTCTTCGGGCAACGGCTTCGGAAAATCATGTAAATCATTTAAAACCTGTATGCCCATGTATATTACTTGAATGGTAGCACGAGCCTGGAGCACTACAGATAAATCGAATAGAAAATGATTTCATAGTAGTCTTCCTGGTTTTCATCTGAACTGAAATTATCAGATTTACGCTCTGGTTGTTTGGTGAAATATTTTAAACCGGCACTTAATAAGACGAAGGAGGGATTTAAATAAGCTTCACCTAAGCCGATAGCAATGACAAAAGCTAGATTCGTTTCTGATTATATTTTCTGATTCATGTTCCATACCTCAGTATGGAAAAGGATTTTGATTAATGGGAATCCGGTGCATGTTTCAAACCCATTGTTTAAACTTTATCTCCGGCCCATTTATTCACCTCAATATATTAGGGTAATGAACGCCTAAAAATATAATACAAAATGCACTCTGAACAACCTTTGCCTAGAGGGTAATATGTGGCATGAATATGCACAAGTAAACATATGTTAAACGTGTTAACACTCCTCGCTATCACAAATGTCCAATTAGTTCCTGCCCGTAGGAAAAGAGACATTCAGCTGCCATTGGTGTTTCCTGAAAAGTCTTAAATTTTGTCCAGGCTACACTCTTCTTCCCATGGCCACCGTTGTTACAGCATTGTAGACTCCAAAACATAATCCATGTTTGCATAGTTGTTAAAACTACGACTTCAGAACTACTCTATGCGCGGCATGGATATGTACTAAACCGGATATAAGAATCTTGAAAACTGTGATTTATGGCCATTTTAATTTGACTAAATGCACAAGTATTGAAACTTGCCAGAGAAACTATGGATACATCTAACTCCCATGACGCATTATTAGCGTCGTACAAACGCATCCCAAAATAGAATATGATCATTGACATTAAAAGGGCGGACTAATGCACAGGGTTTACGCCACTTTTGAAGTATTATTGCAGCAATGTGGTACATATTGCTGATAATCGAACGCTTCAGCGTGACGAGCGGATGCTTTTAATTATCAAGCTACCCCACCACCCCGACATGGAAGCGATTCACAGTATTATAGGCATTGGATGAAATATGTTATTCTGATATAATTGGATCGTCCAAACATCGGTTTGCCAGTTTCAGCTGCACGCTACCAAAGGTACACAAGTAATCAGATACTTGAAACCACTCACTGCACAATTAAGAAAAGAGAACGTAATCGTAATATTACAAACAGCTGATCCATTACGATCCATAGGCAGAAAGTCTGACCTGCTAATTTATTGGCCCGATGATCCTTACCATCTATGATTTACATTTCCATTGCTATTGCTGCAATACACTCAACATCAAAAGGATGTTGATAACTGGCAAACATTTTATCACAACGCATTCTGAAAATGTATGTACCGATCGTGATGTAAACAATAGGTATTCTGAGGTTCTTGCATAATTTAAATAACAATATAGGGCAAGGCACCGATATCGCAATGATATTTTCTTTCATTCCACTGTGTACGCCGATAAAACCGCCATTTCAAACATTTGATAGTCACAGCTGACACACTTCTGCAAAGATACACACCTTTCGAGAACTGAAACATTTTGATGCATTTTGGGTATAATTGACTATGGAGCTTTTATTTTGAATACTTAATAATGTAGATACCTTGCCTTGCAAACTGAAACGTTAGTAAACGATTGCCTTTATCCTTTTGTTTAACTTCATGCTATTGTTCTAAGACAGCAAACCTCTCCTTCAAATTTCTCCCCTCTGTTTGTTTCTTTTGCAATCTGCTGCAGGATCAGGAAAGAGTGATCACTTCACCAGCGGGATAATCAAAATGAATTTGTAAAATATCTTTAAGGCTTCAAGAATCTACCAGTTTGAATATTTTCGTGATTTCACTGGCGTATGACAACAGCATTGCTCGTTGATACGTGTCAGTATTCTGCGTTTGACCTGTTATAGCCTGGACACCAGGTGAAATATGAAAACGGTTTTAGTTGCAGAACATGGTGGGGTATTGGCGACTTCAATTGGGACTCATGGCAAAACAAATGCTTATCTTTTGAAAACTCATAAAATAACGAGTCAGATGATTACCTGTGTGGTCTTTTATCATGATGCCAGAATTTAGTACTGATTACGATAATATATGACTATTCCATATGGCGATTTTGACATGATAACTATGGATTTTGACATCCATTTTCCACTGTCACATGTATTTCGCATGCATGATTAATGTCAGTCCGTGGTGCACCGGCAATTCAGAAAAATGATATGACCTTTGCTTACTAGGTTAAAGCTGATTTTACATCACTCACATCTAGTGATAACATCTAAAGTGCGACTTTGATTCTGAGAAATGGCTTCCAACGCTTAGGGTATAACGGATGCACCGGAGAATGGTTCTTTGGTTATATCTGGGTAGCCCGAAGTAGATTCTCAGGCTATTCTGGCAGAATTTGAATTTAGACTTGTGCCACTCCATGAATAGAACTTCCATACCCGGCCCTAGTGGATAGCCCGTATTTTGCATGTATTCTCAATTTAAGACTGCGCGTCTACTCGTTGAACCATATTTACTTCTCTCTCAATCTGGTAAGTTTAGAAACTGTTTCGGCTTGTTTCGTAGTTCTCATTCTTTTAAAATCAAACGGAAGGCATCCTATTATTCCCAGAGATCAAAGGTTTTGTAAACTTGTCAGTATTATAATATCATTTAACTGTGAAGGTAACGCTTACAGTAATCTTAGAAGAAAACAGTACATACCCACTTAAGTATTTCGGTAAAACCTACACCGATAAGGTAACCCTCTCATTGTTCAATAAGATCATTGATTATTTATGAAACGTTGCATTGGCTGTACTACATGCAAGCAAATATTCTGCAACCCAGGACTACCGATATGTATGTAAATACGGTCCGATAATTTACAAAATTCCTCCTGGAAATAACAGTACAATACAGACAACACGACAACTCGTGTCTTAACATGTACAATTACCTAGACAAGACTCTCAAGCATCCCGGCATTTCCCTGCATATAATTCTAAATATCGATGATAGCCTGGTGGAAGATTAACGTATAATTGCTCGAAAAATGGTTTTGTTTTACTTATAAAGCCAATTTACATCACCACCATAGTAATGAACGGAAGCGACTTAATTTTGAGGAAATGCATCTCCTAAATCCTTATCTTGTATAGTGCATGCCCAAATGTAGTAGGAATAATAAATGTTGTTAAGTTTATGGACAAATGTACATTTTAATGGGAATCTTTCCTTTATTTCAGACTTTGAACTCATAATTACCATTCCTCGAACCCTTTGATAAACATGCAGGATGCCTTAAATAAACGTAGATCTGTTTTATTAATCTAAAGTTCAGCCTGCTCCAAATATGTATCACAGCAACAAACGACTATCATTAGGTTTCAGCAATATACTCGAAATGGAAACTATGAAGCCTGGTCAAGTTTCCAACATTGAACAATGTTCCAGTGCCACTGACTAAAACAAAACATTAAAGATGTAAATTACAGAAGAAACGATCAGACATCGCCAATTCTATTAATTAACAGCAGGAATGATTTCATTTTATTTTAGACTGATCACATGCTAAAACTACAAAACCTCACAACTATATCCTTGAGAATATGATTTCTATTTGGAGCACATATATGTAGTTATATCTCCATCTGATGGTAATATGTATTACGTATTATATAATTAGTAAGAAATTAGGAGAACCGAACTTAACATATTTATAGGAAGTATAAGCGTTAATAAACTTTTCATAAAGACTACATCTTATGAACCACCACCATTCTCTTTTTTATCACTACCCCTAAACACACAACGCATGATGCAGTGTCATCCCATACGCATATGTATTGCCATTGTTGATTTGACAGTTTTCAAGAAGGCTATCGATAAATCAATTGTTGGTGCCAATTTCTGCCAATCATCTGCCATAGTTGTGTTTGTTTCTAGCGGTATTTTTAGTTTCAAAAATGTTCCATACATATGCACCTAATTATACACCAATCATCTTCAAGAGCGATTACTTTCGTACAAACAACTATTTTCATAAGGAAGCGCGGTGATGCTGCACCTCGAAACATTCATATCACTATTATCAGTCCGACTCCTGATATGACCTCCCAATGTTAGTCGTAAATTAAAACTGGAATTTCTAATTTCTTTTGAAGAGTGCAATTGCTAGCTTTAATTAACTCTTTATCCCACCTTATTATATATGTCCTCTTCAACTCTCAATTTGAAGCTTCAAATAAAATTCAAATATATCGTGTACAAATACAATTCACAATTTGGTTCCTTCCTTGTTACATCTGTTATGATCTGAGGGAAAATGCGTTGAAATGATCTTTCAAATGGGTGCTACCGTAGATGTCCCTATTTTCTAGAACGGGCATGACAGATGGACAGGGAGAGTCTCTGATAGCCATGATTTCAGCCATCTGAGAAGAACTTTGACATCTAATGACTGGGTACTGAAGTGCTAAAATTTGCTAGAGGCCACATGTAACGAGAAGTCCAGCGAAACCTCTGTTCGTAGGGTGCATTGTTGAATTGGTGCCCTGTCAACTTGTTGGATTTATTCTACGCACCTCTGTCTGCAAGATAGCTGCCGTAAGTGATTCCTTTACACACTCATGTGTGTACTTTAGGCTCAAAGTCAGATTCTATGGATACATTTTCTACATTTTCGAAAGTGTTTTGTGACTCTAGTGGCTTTCCAAAGCAATACTGAGTTCAAATTGAATCGGATTTGTTGCATGTCTATGAGTCTAAGACAAAGAGCCAGATTTCGTATGTGATATTTCCGAAAAGAGGGATCAGGACATGAGGGTGTGTACTCTGTATAAACACGGTAAGGTAGTTAATTATACTCTTTAATAATTCATTTTATCAAGAAAGTAATTAGATAAGGTGGGATCATGACTAAGCTAAATAACTTTCAACGATTTTATACTTTGGAAAAATATGTTGGGCTAAACAGAACGGTCATAGATTCCTGTAATTGTGTTTCTTACTCACTGGCTAAATTTGAAACAGTACTCAAACTATCATCTTTGTTTGGAATTGATTAACCAACTGTTTACGTATGGACGGAAGGCATTAAAATTTCGGCGTTCGACGTTACCGCATCCTCCTACTGGATCAAGATCAGTGCATTATTATCGTTGACGGTGCCGATAATAAATTTAACACTGGAAATTATGTACCGCCCATTGCTGATCTTATTCTGACATAAATATAGAATCAAGGTAAACATATTTTAGTTGAACGACCTCGGTGCCAAGACGATAGTTTCGATCTGTTCCGACTGAAGATTTGTTTCCATGCTTCGAAGCAATTTCAGGCTGTATAAATGAATCATTTGCTGTGGATTTACGCAAGCAGTGAGTCGATTCGTCAATACAAATCCATCTTCAAAAGACATACAGAAATTTGAGTACAAATCGCCGTAATTTATCGATGCATCGTATTATCATATTCGCCATGCTGGCGGGCGACAAAAATAGCGTACTGTAAACCATGCATGATTGCGCACTGGAAAATTCAGAGGACCTTGCATAATGTGAAAGAGAGTACCTCTGAATGACTTTTACCAATCCAATCAACGAAAGCCGCAATTACCAAAGTCATAGAATCCAGTTTTAAAGTGTCTGGTTTTGAAGGGTATAAATCGATGATTAAGGATTGAAGTTTAAAAAGAAATTAAACACTCACTGATATCCGTTTTCAACAAATCACCAATGATCATTGATGCAATGTAAACGATAAAACCTAGACTCGGCTAATGTTTGGGAAATAATAATAAACACCGAAGTGAACTTCTTGTTTACAACGTCACAGACCTATTACACCCTCGTTTCATTCCTTACACCGCCAGAAATGCCATCACTGAATTTTCTGCATAAATCGCCAGCAGCCGAAGGGATGGTAACCAACTAGGGTCCATGCAGGCAGCAAAGGTACCTTAAGTCTCCTACGGTCCCTAGCATGGTGATCTACTTCATGTATCACGATCTATAGCCCGTTTATATACTGTGGTTATTCCGGAAATAGTGCTATGAGTCTTTAACCTTCCACGCTAGCCTTTAACCTTCGTACTGTGATATTCTTAGTTGCCTTTGCTTTCGTCCCGACGACAGGCAGCATATAATATACACAGGTTCTACTTTACCGTCAAATATGTTCGTCACGATATGGGCTGAAATATCAAGCCGCCGATGTGACGTTAACTCTACTTCCACTAATTTATATCATCAGTGAATTCCTGTACATTTAGAATTGGTACATTATATAGTTCGTCAATAAAACCAAGTGGCGAGAAACCCAACTGAGCGCGAAATGAACGATGTGTTCGTAAGACTGAATGCATACAGTTTGAATATGCACTTACTTTAACGAATTATGGCAGGCAATGGGAAATCAAAAATATATACATAAATTGATCTGATAAAATTCATACCTAATTGTTTCCGTGCAGCGTGATGCCACTTGATATGGATTTGATTCTGCGATCCTTTGATCTTTACCAAGATAGAATATTATTACATCCAGCGTAGTACGCCATTTTAACCTCTGCACAAGCATGATAAAAATAGGCATAACCGGTAACATGTACTTTAGGGTCTTATGATGCAGTATTCAGTATAATTTTCATATAGAACAGGTTAATGAAAAGCACGAATTTATCCATTAGTAAATCCGACTATGTATTACCGATTACCGATTTATACATTACATGAATTTTCTTGTTCAATTAATTTCTGTTTGGCGGACAAAACAACGATTGGTAACGATTGGATAAGGTAATATTCTCGAGTCGATGTCATCATTTCTTAGAATGTGATACATGTACAAACTTTAAACATATCAGGTTACAGGAAGATCTTTGTATTGAATATTATGGTTCAACGAACAAAACAGCATGCAAATATAGTGTGTATGTATTCAAAGCAATTCCAAGTAACCTGGAGCGATGTAAATGCCTTAGTTCGAAAGGTTAGCGAAGTTATGCCCTATATCGTCTGATGTCATAGTGGAACATCCACTCTATAATGTGATTTGAAAGCCATTTCATAATTGCGTATAACGTTAAACATCATAAGCACACAAATCCATTCCATATTACCTTAGCGTCGTTCGATACTTAGACAGTATTTCTTCGCTTCAAACTTCTTCCATACGCCGAATGAAATAATCTTCCACCGTGCTTTAGGTACTGATAAAAACGAGAAATCCAATTGATTCCTAACGCATAGAAATATTTCCGGACAAAGCCGGCGCGTCTACGTTTCAAATCGGTGGAAATGTTATATATACTATATATCTGCAAAATTTTATAATGTTGGAAGATCGAGCACCGTCTGAACGAAATTCCTGCTCAAAGTTCACTTTATGATATTGCGGAAATGCGCCCTGTGAAATACTCATCGACGTCCAGAGGTAATAGCGGTAAAACTCTCTGGTTTGTTGCTGGCCTTTGCTGATTATTAAGGTCGACCAGAGCTTTAAGATAGCGCTTCAGGGACATGTCCATACACAGATAAAAATAAAATGTAATGGAATTCCCTAACAATGATACCGTAAACCATGATTTATCATCATGGCAATGTAAAGATCAATGTTTGGAAGAGCACAGTGACGTGAAACGATTTGTAAACACATGCTTTGTATGAGCCCGATATGTTCTGATTTCGCCTCCTTTGCGTGCGGTGGCCGCATTGGTTGGCGACAAGTGAATGCGAGTAGAGCCCAACGTTAGCAGGTTTAATGAGTGAAGTGCCAGGATTTCATTCGTCACTCAGAGAAGGAACACAATTCTTCGCTTTCGAGGTAATCTTAATATCTCTGCCATTTTACGCCATAACGCTCGAGCATTGAGTATATACATCTGGCATTTGTGTCTTTATCAGACAATCCTGTGATAGATATAATGGGCATCGACGACAGCGGGAAGGCTGATGATATAGCATCTACAATGCCAGTTACCCCATCATCAACAATCATCGAGCTCGAAGCACTTGCCAACGCATTTTCACGGGCAATTGAGGGAGTCTGGTTAATTTGCGTAAATATCTCTGTTGACACCCCTTTAAGCGCGCGAAATCAAACAAGACAACGGTCAATAGTGTCATATAGCGACTCTTGGCTACTGGCAACCATCACCAGAATCTTAGAATTCAATAGGTATATCCAGCCAAGGTGGCGTTTACATCTTCAAGGTTAAGTTACGTTAACTGCAAACATATGACGGATCTTTGAACGAGCACTCGCCCAGGGATTTCATTGCACGCAAGAAGTATCCTGGACAAATACACCCCGTACCTTAACATTACCAACGCCTAAAGTAAAGGATATCTGCAGTGCTTACGTTGTACGCAATCGAGCATTTATCATGTCTGAGCGTAATTATTCAGAATACTTTACATAGCGCTGGCTTAATGAAGTCTGATCTGAAGCAATAACAAAAAGAAAGATTCATTCATATTTCAGAAAGTATCATTTTGTCCGTCCATATTCGGCTCTTTTCCCCATAGAGAATAAAGTTTCGTAAGTAGACCTGTTGAGGTATCTCAGGCCCACATAAGTTGTTATCTGTTTGAGTGTTCACTTCCGGTAAGATTTACGGCCTGAAAGAAAGGCCATCGTATGCAGCTGAAATGATACTCTGGCATATTCCGTGTAATCAATCATTCTCTCTACGAGGGTGTTAATGCTCGATAAAATGGCGACAATCTACTAAGACCCGGCAACATATCTCCTTTTCACGAACAGTCAGAAACAGGTCCACGTTCTCATTTTTTGAACTGCTCTGTGATTATCAAATCGTTCTTTGCGTCCTGATAAATTATGCAATTATCTCTTAATATCATCACGTGACTTCGTAGCTTAAAGCCGCCAGTAATGTACCATCATGTAACTGATTCCATGAAGCATTTTCTTAATAGAAAACTGTAATTGTTCCTCTTTGGAAGCAACCAATAATAAATGAAATGAGTAACGGGTTGTTTTGTAATTAGGACAGCTTTTACATCTATTATGTAGCACTTATTGTCGCGTAATTTGATCTGTGTTCGCCACATGCATTTCATTACATATGACGAGCGAGTGAAGAAATGTAGATGTTAAATATCGTTAATACTTGTTTGATGGCGCTTATAGGTATCACCATACCAGCTTCAATACCAATTAATTTGAGATCTCAGTAAGACTTATTACCAACTCAATGTATCGTCAATATGTTTCTGAATAATATGTATGCTGAAATATAATTGTTCCATGCTAATAAATACATTTTACTTTAGCTCCAAATACCATTATGAAGTGTGTCAAAATTGGATAATTAATTACTAATAGGGCTACCAAACCACGCCGCTACTCTGGTAGATATGTTCAAACAGAATGCAAACTTTGTTACGAGGATTTCAGATGAGCGCCAGTTTATATTTTGTGTTCAATGGACAGTTTATTTCAATATAAGCTTTACCAGATATTACAATGTACAGTCAGCATAAGCATCGCTGACAAAGCTGTCAAGATTCATGATCCATGTTAAGGTGTTTAAAGACTACATTTCGAGATCGATATGTCCGGTGTAAATTGACTGTGCGTCAGGAAAAGGATCTGATGAGATTGGTTTACACCTTTGTGCAAAACAGAGCCAATGCAGCGTTAAGACAGTGAAGATATAGTTCGTGTGACAGAAAATCTGGATTTATGACTATGTGCATGCTTTGAAAACAAGGTATACGAACTGCTGTGATATCCTTATCACCTCAAGAGATCAACTCCAATAACTGTGCACTCAATCCACCCTGGTGGCGAACCTGTGTAAATACAGCCAGGATAAGCTCACATGCAGCACTCCGACTCATTGGTGCAGGTAGAACAGACAAATCAATCACACAACCCTATACAAAACCCTCTTCTGTCCGTCTTAGCAATACTCACATTTGAGAATTATTATACGCTGGCAAATTCAACGTACGTACATACGCTAGAATGAGCGCATTTAAAAAAATATAACATAATATTAGTGCGTAGGTGCAATAAATCGTTATCACAACAGCAGAATCACTCTCTCCATGAAAGAGCGAGTGAGTGAGTGAGCTGGGTTTTACGCCGCATTTAGTAACATTCCAGCAATACATCACCGCGGGGACACCAGAAATGGGCTTAACACATTGTACCCATGTGGGAAATCGAACCTGGGTCTTCAGCGTGATGAGGGAACGCCTTTAACCACTAGGCTACCCTCACCTCCATGAAAGATATCTGTGTAGAATAAAATGTTCTTAATGGGCACTTGATTGAGTACAGCAGCTGCATCTTTAACATATATTTGCTAGATACAACTATTTCAACTCTCTGCGCATGGGAAACACAGATGATAAATATAGGTTGTTCACCCAGCATTACGTTTTTATTGACGATTTAAAGTCGTGTGTGATTTGTGCGTCTTGTCGGGTTCGAATCACAACCTGGTTTCGATTACGTTGAAGCCAATTCCTTATGTTCTCTCATACATGATATGGCTATATTAATTCCTTTCACTTCCAGTCAAGGTGTTTTTAAATGGCATCCCTCGCTGGTTCAACTGTTTCTAGTTTCAAATATGGTATGGTTCTAGTCTCTGTCAGCCGTTTTCGGCTGTCCAGGCGTTTTCGTTCAGATGTCACTCTTAGCTGACTATTTTTAAACTCATTGACACTTTATCAAGTATCATGTTGCGCATTGCTGACCTCTTTAAAGAAGAGAGGCAATAATACTGCAGCATAGAAGCAATAAATGAACTGTCGTTTATTGGCTACTCCTTTGATGTAAAAAAAGTATGGCGTATGATTTCCTTCAATGAGCAGTAGAGTGAGGGAGTGAGTTGAGTTTTACGCCGCTTTTAGCAATATAACGGCATCATGACGTATTCCAGAATGGGCTTCACACATTGGTACCCATGTGGGTGAACTCGAACCCGGCTCCTTTGGCGTGACGAGCAAGCTGCTTAACCACTAAAGTAAGGCCAGAAATGCTGGAAAATGCTTGTTGGCTGCAATATCAATATAATGATTTTGGACACAAGATAAAAACTCATATATGATACATGTAATGACTCACTCTAGCTGGATATTATTAAAGCTCAGATGAAAAATGCACTTGAGGGTGACTTCATAGGAGGAAATTTGACGTTTTAACAAATATTCGTAAATAACATTTTAAGTACAACTGTTACATTATACAGGACTATAATTATTTTATAGCCTCGTTCAATTCAAATTAAAACAAAAGGTTACTGGTAGAAGTTTGAAGTTTTTTAACACCTATATTTTGAAAGTATTGGAACTTTGTAGTAGTTATATCCAAAATAATTACGTAAAAAGTTCTAATTCAAATTGCATAGATAACCTTTGTTCACCCATATAGAAGTTTCCTTAATTTCGTGTGAAAGCATTGGACTGGCAATATGCGACTTGATATTCTGCAGAACAGTTGATTTAAATTGTATATACCAGTATTTTATACTTGAGAAACAATGGGGAACCTTTCGTCAGCTATGACTTGGTTTACTATAGAATGTGTAACGCCCTTTTAATTTGACATTGATATAGTCAGGTTTACAAAATTGTAAACAAATCAGTTAACCCAGAGGCTCACCAAAATCAAACCACGTAGGAAAACACATAAACTGGATAAGTTTGGTTACAGGGTGTTGCTACGCCATGCAGTTTATAAACTGTGGCTGAACACAAAATCCCACCGACGTGTGCCAAAATACAAGATGAGATCAAAGATACAATAAATGTCTCGGAGAACAACACTTATTGTAGCCTCCAGAAATGGGGTTCAGGTACACGAAAAGGGGAGTATTGACAGAGCTGTGCTTGATGAGCAAAGTACATCAATCTTGTCCATGCGATCAGCTTATCTCAGCGAATATCAGTTGAAGAATACGGCAATCTCGGTTTTCAAATTATATACCTATAGATGTGTTCCTGCGTGATAACAATCACTCAACCGATCGGATGCGGCTTCCCTTCAGACTGTTCTTAAGGCAACTACAGTGTTACCATCAGGCAAAGGTAGACGCCTCGGATCATCTCGGTGCGATGGTCACCCGTAGCAAGGGACTAAATTGGGGTTGACTTTGTTTCTTTTGAGGCCAAGAAATCTGGATGGTGATTACCATAGAAGTGAAATGAATGGGCAGCTATTTAGGGATTGGTTGGAACATCAGCTTTACCGCAGTTGACGATCTAGAACTAAGCGTTATCATTTTGATTAACGCTGAAGTTACCATAACCTTGCGTGTCCCCTGGTATCGCATCAAGCAACCTACCCACATGAGCAATCCTGTTGCATTAGAAGTTGTAGATTCTCACTTTCCTGTAAAGTGCCTTACAGACGGTAATCATTGAAACAAAGCCCCAGGTCATTGGGAAAACATCCGGGAGCACGCATCACCGATATGATCACCGACGAACTGCCGCAAAATGCGCCGCCATAGTTCTGTGTAATACCAGTACGCACTGTGAGCTCACTCCGCATCGAGCTGGATCTGGTTCAGGTGATATTATTGCTCACAATACCACAATAATAAAGAGCTTTTGTCTTATGCTTCTTATCATAATTACCCCAGAAGGTGGAAAAGCGCTTCAATGACCGTGGTTCAAACCGAGGGATGAATACGCATGCATTAACAATAACTGAGAGTCCTCGACCAGCAGTGATACTGACACTTGATATTTTGAGACGGTCATACCGCCTTCGTATTTATTACATAACGCTGTCGCCCTTCCTCGCCTGCCAGGTTGGTCACAGTTTCAGCTCTTTGTGAAGCGTTAATGTTTGGACTTTGTCTACTTTCGATATTTTATAACGGCCATTATTTAGGGAATGGCATACATCGTGATTACTATATACTATATAAGGTTGAGGTGGTATGAATGATTTATGTATGAGTTTGGAATCTGAAATATCAACCATTATCAAATAATTGCCAAAAGCATTTTCCAAGCATTTCTGGCCTTTACTTTTAGGCGCCCTAACGCCCCAATGAGCAGTAGAAACAGCAAAACTACTTCGTGGTGATAAATATATATTTCTGGAAAGATAATGAAACTTTTCTTGAGATAACTCCTAACGAGCTGAACAATTAATCCGTTTCGGAATAATCTTGAAGAAATGTTAAACGAGACATGCTATTCGTTTTCCTAAACGACAAGGTGGTAAATGCCTCCTCACAGCCAACAGTCAGTGGGTATCCAGTGAGGATCGCATTGATGAGTATGGGAGAAATCTACCAATGGAAAAAGGTGCGACAGACTTGTCTTTCCCTATGCTTCCTGTGCTAGTGGTGGTTTTCTCCCCAAGACGTAACCTCATCTTTGGAGTCAAGTATAGGACAAACGGGGCTACCATACGGAAACGGGTAAAGATATATCGTGGGTGTGTCAACCATTTGTTCGTCCCTCGCTTTTAAAACAGCCAGGCCCCATGTTCAAAGCCACATATCACACTGTGCCGGGTATAAGACTTTGTTCTTCTCTTGCGGCAAACGGTAGAACGGCAATAACCTCTAACAAACATGCATCAGCGCGTGGTTGGTATTTACGTCAGCGACAAAGGTCTCACTACTCTCCTTACCAATGTGACCCAATAGAGTTGATATGATGTACGCCTGACGAAAGCATATTATAAATTGTGGATGTTCAAACGGTGGTAAAATCGAATCCCTTGTTCGGGTAAGAGTGGAGACATTGCAACGTTGCGCGTTACCAAAGTGTCACTTTACGAGGATCAAAATGCTGTCACGTGATAGACTTCAGCTAGAGACATTCCCACCCATAGTTGTGACCATCAGCAATGATCCAAGCACTTCCGACTACGAGACCCTTGTTAAAGTTCTGCTGTTCGATCTTCAGTAATTAGCGCGATCAACGGATCAAGGTGGTCAGGTTTCTTCTGACCTGGCTGGATTACGTCATCGATTCCTAATCACCTCGCGACCCATGCCCGCGTTGTTTGATCACGCCAGACTCGATTATTTTATGTGACCACCTCGCCATATATCTGGTCATACGAAACCAAACTCACTTCCCCGACCACGAGAGTCAAATCAGATCTATACCACGCTGAGAAGACTCCAATCTCTCTTATGCTGCCCTTCGTAAAGTACGGCAGCACATAATATCTTACACTTCATCATTTTCGCTTAGAGACGAAATCGGGTCAAGGTGCAACTGGAAGCCCAACACCCAAACGCACCCGAATCATTGTATTGCTATGCCTGAAACGCAAGCAGTTTTGGCTTTGATACCATTTCCTCAAGCTTACCAGGATCCCCGCACCGCGTACAAACATAAACGCATTATAATTCAGGGCTCACTCAAAGCATTATAAACCTCCGTCAATGATCGATCCAACATTTTCAAGAAGTAAAAATATAGCAAAATATGGCAAAAAATCATACCGAGAGATGTCGCTCCAATCGTTTTTGGGTTCTGTACTGGTTATGGCGGAATGGCAACCTGAAGAATTTCAAATAAAGACGACAAGAGATTTTATGTTTTCTGTTCTATTGGCTCCTCAAACTAGCTATATATTATCAGACTGAAATGCGTCTGATGCGTAGATGACGCATTTCTGTATTAATAAAATGCTCTACATTAATCGGATGATTTACAGTATGTGGGATATGTTGGTGGTAATTCCTTTAACATATATCGGTCTTTACAGGATTGGTGCTCATTTTTACTACACAGTGACAATCAAACGGCTTCTGTGGGAACGGCCTTTACTGTTCTTGATGTGTTTAATTCTGTGATAATGTATTTAAATTTGAAACGCTGTGGCATGATGCCGCGTGTTTCCTTGATTATGTAATAAAACATATTTTCGAACAAGCTACTTGACTCGCAGCCAAGAGAGCTTCTATCTCTGATTCAGAAAGTGACGCATACGAAATGCTCGTGCTTAAATTGGCAATGCCGGATGGCATACAAAATATCAAAATTCGCTTCTTGTGGGCATATCGAATTCGGAATCGAATGGCGAAAATGCGTCTTGGCTCGAATACATTTTTTTAGATTGAGCACGTTAACGATAATTGTACTACTAGAAAAATTTAGATAAGATATTGAGAATAACTATAAACGTGTATGTAGCTGCTGCATGTAATACAATGCTAAGCAAACGAAGAAGACAGAAAAAAGAACTCACTTGGTGGAGAGCGAAGGTTTCAGTTTAGCGATTCTGCCACAATAATAAAGGTCCGCATCAAATACCAATTTCTATTGACCATCAGATTTAGAGGGACACAAAGCATCTGCACCAGGGTACCATTTTACCATCGTCATGTGGCTATATCTGTTTACCACATGATTAGGGTCTATTTGAGGGTGTAGGGTTCAAAATCCCCATGGGACTGCACCTTCTTTGTTGAGACTTTTAATTATTGAACTGACCAAAGACCGTGCTTGTAGGTAAAACGTGGCATCATCTTTCTGGTAAGCTACCCAGCGTGTTTTCTTGCCACTGGAAACAGGGATGGTTGATGCCGAATCTAAAGCAACACTCAAAGCAAAACTGGCATGACGCCACTTCTGATGCGTTAAGAATTGCTTATAAACTGTAATTAAAGCCAACATTTGCGGGATCTTAATGTGTATCGGTAGTTGAACATCCGTATGTATACATAAATGCAACAAATAAAACTACAGGTTGCTAACCTTACTTTGACCAGGAGGGAGCTATCTTGAATAGGTAATTATAAGACGATACAGATTGTCAAAAGTTCATATAGGGATTATCTAATAAAAGGTTTTGTGACCCTCCATTCTACATCCCTAGTAATGATAATCATGGTTGAGTACGTTCTGCTGATCCGGTAACATATAATTAATCAGGAAGTACATCAACCAGCAAACTGCTGCAACATTGATGCAAGCATATGTAGCATTCTTGGTCGGTTCTACTGTAAATGCCTCTACAGCAGGGATTCCTGCATCATGTTCTGGGCAACAGCATAGAGGAGTCTGGGAACCTTAGCTGCCTGGAGTTGTGACACGCACAAAAGAAGATACAGAGCATATTGCACCTTGTTCTGATGACATTGCACTGGCTTTCACCCATCCACAAAATATCATCCGATTATAGCACATTGGTATTGATGTTCGAAGCCCTGGTACAACACGGGCACCATAGTTTATCTTCTCAAACCCAGCAGGAGGATTATCAACCAACACGCCACATCTGAGGTCATCACAACAACATTAATACGCTACAGACTGTAGCCAGCTTTAATTCAAGACATTTCCAGAAAAGGTCTCTTTCAGGTTGTCTATTCAGCTTGTGGGAAACAAATTACCCTCTCTCTTCGGATCAGTACAGACATTCAGTAATTCTAAATCCAGATTACAAACCCATTTGTTCACAGTATTGCATTAATAGGATTCAGTAGCGGCTCTTTGAGCACCCTCTCTAAGACTGGATATTAGGCGCTATATAAAATGTATATCAATGTAATGTAATAATTAACTTTGATTTTCCATCCTCACAACTATCATCAATTCACAGGGATCGATATTAACATCCATCAAGTAATCCCATATCAAAAAATCATCATATATGCAGGATAATTCTACTGATATTAACTTCCTTACTAAATAATAGTTTCTTAAAAGGAAACTGACATAATTGATATATTTTGATATGTGTTGTAATTAGGTAGAATGGATTAAATCACTTTAAACTGTTAGGTGCAGCCACCTTCAAAGGGTTTCATGTTATGTGAACCAGTTGTTTCCTCTGAGGGTAATAAGTCCATTCAATCTCAAAAGCACATCGTAGAATATATGTACTTTAATGTTTAGCTTAATTGTAGTAAAACTCTGCTCACAACTTAACCTTGAACGATAAACCAGTAGCATTCGTGCACATAGCAAAAGTACTCAGTCAGTACTGCGCAATGATCCCTTGTATGGTGATCTACCTTCAGTTGCTATAACCCGTTTTTATATTGTACTGCTCTAATTAGTAGTGTAATTTTAATGTTACATGCTAGTTTAAATTTCTTATTTTTATGATCTAATTACTTTACTGTCATTTGTCTACATATGTATGATGTATGATACTTGCAGAAATATATTGCCGGTGTTACCTCACTCACCCACTTGAAAAAGGTGTAGATGTGAGAAGTACAATAAATTTGGATTCTTTGTTCGGAATGTATGTTTGTATCATAATATAGAGCAAATCGCTGTTTTGTCCTAGTGACCTGTGTACGTTTGGTCTGTAGCCAACTGTAATTATTTCATCAATTGAAAATAGGTTTCAGGTCTTCCAACACAAGAAACTGTGGTTGAGGTGAACATTTTTCATAATGTAGAGAAATGCGTTTTGGAGACTTTGGTCAATAATGTATGCAAAATGTGCTGTCATAGTGTGAAAAAACAAAGAAAAATATGAATAAAAAGATGTTTCATTCAAAATAGTATCAACAGAAATCATTACATTTAATCATTTCCATTGCTATCAACAAAGACAAAGAAAACGGGTTTAGTGACGTGAAAGGTGTGCCAGTTACAGCCTTACAACTATCTGACTTTGACTTGACTTTTTCAATAATTTTACATTTTATAGCGACAAACAATTAAATATATACACATCTTTATGTTTAATTTTAACAGGCCAATGGCCAAGACGCACAAAACATTGTACCAATCATATTTTCGAAAAACGCATTGCTATATATTTTGCCCCCTACGTGACAAAATAAACATTCATTGATAATTCAAGTTATAGTTTTGTTTTACCTGAAATGTAAGATGAAAAATTTGGCTAAGTTGAAGGTTAATACTTCAACTTTGGTTTGTAAAAGATTTATAAACTTCATCATGTTTGGAGACTTGTATACATCCGAAGGTAAACAGCGACGTCTAAATGTCAAAACACTTAGGACAAACCATGATAACATGATGTAACCGGAATACTGTTTCAAGCGGGACTTTAGTGGTCCATATTTATTCCCAACATGAAAACACAATACTCGTTACATCATCTTTGTATTGTTATCATAACGATAAACAAAATATGCAAAGGCACTGAGTGAATATTACAGTTTATTTCTGTGGAACAACCATCATCGACGGTAGCTCAACACAAAACACACAGGTATACGGCATGGGTTGAATCATGTAACCAAACTCCATATCAGTATCATCAAAATGTGTGATGTTTTAACGCGCATCAAAGAGTTAAGTATGAAGTATCAGATCAGTTCAAAAATTAAAATTTCATTAGTCGAAAAACGTATTGACATGATCACAGCCTGTTTGTCAGTAGAAGCTTACGTCATACAGAGCGATCACGTAAATTGTGAATGTTTTGATATTGCATGGGCAGATGATTACATGGGTCAACCCAGGTGTCGGTGCATGATTAACTGGGATAGAATATACAAACAGGAGGGATGAAAGTAGATTTCATATCATTCATTGATAATCAAATGCTGAGGAAAGACACTTCAGATCTTGAAAAAGGTAATTATATATTTCACAGACTAACTGGAATAAAAATCTAGAAACAGCAGAGATGAAAGTACATTCAGCAGTATCTAATATAATCATATGCTGTAGAGAGAAGGACACTTCAGATATGGAAACAGGATAACATGATATTCGCAAACCAAAGCTTCAACACATCTTGACACATGTTGACATCTTGCTACAGGAACATGCTTGCAACGACTGACACGATCAGTGACGTAAGAGCAAAGGTCACGTGTTCACCTCCACCTGCAAACAAACAAATGTCACAAATTTTCACGTTCGTTGATGTGATCTTTCTGTGGACATGTATCGACCAGACAGTCTAACCTGATCAACATAGTGTCACATTGTATTTTTTAAAGAGAAAAATCTTAGTGACAATATATTCAGAACTCGATCCACAGATTTATGTAGATTTATTTATGATATCAATGAGATGAATTAACCTCACAATGCTGAATATGTGCGGAGTATACAATTAACACTGTAGAATCCACTGTGTATCATGCATTGGTCCAGCTGATTCTGAGTAGGTATGTCAACGTGATTGTCATGTTTTGCTGGAGGGTCCCTTCCATTGTGGACTCTCTGTTTTACCACACATGTAAGCTATTTGTCACAAACGTGTTTGTTTGAAACTGGTGTATCGTTTCTGCTACTACTTACACTTGGCGGCAGTTATCTTGGTATTTGTGTCAGTAAGAAGATCTGCCTGGGTGAGGGTGGTGCATCCAGCTTCAGTAGTGGTGGTGATGGCAGAGAGACAAGTCTTCAGAGTAGTCAGGACACTGTTGCAAAAATAAATACATGTACGAATAATGTCCACAACCCCTTGAAAATGTGAACAGAATGCATTGGGTATGAAAAATACTTAAAAGCAAACAAAGCCTTTTTCATATTCCGAAGCATTTCAGAAGTCCCTCCACGATTCCAACTTTATCATCAGTGTATGTTTTTGAATCACTATATGGATGTGAGGATACCAGGAGTTAGCGATCGAAAAGATGATCGGATACTGCCGCACCGGTGTCCCCTGCCACCAACACGTGCAAAGTCAAGTCAATACACGTCAGAAATATCACCCGAACATACAATAAAATGTGTAACTATGATTGCAATATGTCACAGATTAAGAATTGATACTCAGTCATATCCCAAATATTCTTATCCGGCAGAAACTTGGCACATTCATGAAAATGAGGTACATGGACGTTGGGAACTTATAAAATATAGACAGGAAACGTTCGTTTTTCCAGGGTAATTGTTATTTCATTCTTAAAATATATTTCACTCAGCCATTCATGTTATGCGTTATTCTCAGTTTTTGTCACACCGGCGTCCATGTAACTCAGTATTGAACGAATGTCTAAAGTTCATCGACTCACGTGCAGTAATTGGAATCAGTGGTGGTGTCTCCCTTTGCGGCGCTAATCTCGCACTGGCACGTGGTGGACGCAGCTTAAAATACATCAGAAATACAATGGACATTCTTACAGTGGTGTGTAATGTATATTCGAACTTAATAAATGATGCAGGTTAATCAACAGATTATAGGTAGGCTCAATTCGAATATATCAAAGAATATATGGTTTGAATCATCTACACTGACACCATAATTCCCGTCATGATATTATAAGTCACTTCAAAAAGAACAATGAAGTCATCTGTTTTGTAAACATTGTGTATTCTTAAATTGGCCATGCACGGTGAATCTGGAACACACGAAACAAAGTTCACATAGATGTGTATGAAGATGTAAACCTGAACAGTTCTCAGTCAGCTGAAGTGAAGATGATGAGACGTTAGTTGAAAACGAAACCAATCATTGTGAAATGTGGATTTATACAACAACTGCTAGCCAGTAGATGACTGAAAGTGCCTACCTGGACAATCAGTTGTTGCCAGTGCATTTCTCGCTGTTTCAGCAGCCGTTGCAATTGAGCTTTTAGTACTAGTGCTGTCACAGCCGGCAGATTTTGCGGTTCTCAGACAGCTCAGTTCAGTGTTGTAAGCGCTGGAACAGTGTAGGTGGACATAGCAACACTGAATCAAGAGACGTGAACAGGAGATTAGTGAGGGTCAATAAATTGGTCTGATAACCTGAAAGTGTTACGACAGTTGCAGGGGTTTCCCTGTTCGGTAAAGTGAACAACACAAATGAGCAAACAGAGTTCTTGATATTCCATTATATTGTGTGAATATTTTGAACAGTTCCGCATTATCCATGAAGAAAATTGATTTGTTTTAACTGTAAGCCTTAACTACGTACAGGAATATACTCCAAACCACCCATTCAACGTGTGTGTGCAAAACACGAAATGAGCTCTGCTCATTCTTTATTACCTAATTAGAGAACGTGAATAACGTACGTGCATTGTTCTGCAGTAGTCGCTTTCGTTGCGGCGTCATAGGTTCTGTGACACACGCATGTGTCATCAAAAGCTGAAATAATACAATGTCTGTTAGGAACCGACCATTTTATATGCTGTAGTTATGGTAAGGGTACCTGGGGGTAATGGTGAGATTTTTGCGGAAGAAAATACACTTTCTGTGATAATGCTTGTGAAATGCTTTGGCTGTTGTTGAAGAGCAATTTTCTTGACAAAAGAAATGTATTATTGCAAGATTGTTGTAAAAAATATAGTTAGTTCAAACTCATATCTGGTTTGGTTGCTGTCTTTAAACGAAATCACAGCCTGGTGTATATAAAAATATTTTCTCGTCAGCGAGAACTCAATGTTATTCATTAGTATACTTTGAACAAATGCAATACTTACTGCAGGATGTTGTAGATGTCACCGACGTAGCTGCAGCCGTCTTCAGATCAGCAATAGTGGTAGTGGAAACACAAGGAGCAGTGGTCAGTGGGTAGAGGCATGCATACTGGGCCTTGTAGGCACTGTGAATGACGAGAGACACATAGCAACACAATATATTATTAGGCACCGGACAGATTGATATTCCAGACACTATCGCATATGTACCACAGTAGGTCTCCCCATTCGTTTGAATCAACTTATCAGCGTCCCTTCGATGGTTATTGTAACCTCAGCTCGAGTACATAACTTACTTTTAAAATATTCTCTGATCCATCTCAATATAAGTTTGTAGCTTGAAGTGTGGTTTGGAAAATATCGATGATAATATTTCAACATTTCAGCCTGATTAATAACTCACGTGCACTTCAGGGCATCGGTGGAGATGTCTGCTTTGGCGGCATCAATCTCACACTGACAGGCGGTGGTGACAGCTAATGACACAGGTCAACGTTTCAATCAGTACATACTGTTACAGCAAATGCAACTACATGCATTACTCTTACAACCTGTTATATCTAGGTAATGAACAGAACTTCAATGCTATTGAAAGTCCAGTAGCACATCCTCTACAGAGTATCTCGTTTGCATATGTTGCTTTTGCTCGTAACAAAAGTGAGCCTCCACAACAGGATAAAGCAACACAATGGGCAAAGTTAACTATAATATAATTCTAATAAAAGGTCTAAGGCTTACTACAGGCTGGATTGTCGAGCGCTTTCATCCTGGTCTCTACACCGGTAGCTAGGGTTGTTACACTGGTTGTACCATCACAGGCCACGGCTGTCTTTCCCTTCAAGCAAGTGATGTAGGTCTGAGTGGCACTATGGACAACAAACAGAGATGACATCTCTATAGATGAAAATGCAAAGTACAACGTTACCAGTAAGACATAGCTGGAAGTGTTATGAATCCAGCACACGTGTCAATAGAGTGTTGTGTTTAAGAGACATATTAGTGGATGCACGTAAGTTCCAGATCGAACGAATAGTAACGTATGATGTTAACATTAATGGACTCAAAACATATCATACCTAGCTATGAGGGCACACACAACGGATATACAGTATATTTAGTTAAAGATAATGGGATTTGTGATAGTTATGACAACGAATGTACCCATTGGTATTCAAATAAACACATAACGATACGGGTAAGCAACCGATGCTAGGGTGGATCGGGTTGTCAGTCTCGCTGACCTGGTTGAAACGTGACATCGTATCTCAGTTGTGTAGACTGATACTCATGATGTTGATCACTGGATTGTCTGGTCAAGACTCCATCATTTACAGACCGCCGCCATGTAGCTTGAATATTGTTGTGTGTGGCGTTAAACAACAAACAAACAATGGTATTCAAATATACTCATGGAAACGAATAAAGGAACACACGAAAGTGTTCCCATACTCTTTCCGAGATTCTTGTCAGTCTTTATATTGCACTGTGGATGAAAATTTGGAAATACGTAAAGGAACACTTGTACTTTGATGTTTTCCCTTATTCGTTTCCATGAGTATATGCTATTTGGAATTTCCAAGATAAAGATCCTACCTGATCCAACATGATCTTACTCGAAAAGGAACCGATCATATGATATCCTGGGGACGGCGATGTGGACTGTATGTTGTGACTGATTTTTTTTTGCTTAAGAGAAGATCGTTTCTACAAATTGATCAGTTTACTTTCTTACACATACTATTTGCTGTTATGCCACACAGTGGAGGCTTTCGTGTAGTCTTCGCCATTCCCGCCCCATCCTAAAAATACATATTTCAAATGATGGATTCCTTTGTTTACACCTTTATCAAATACTAGTACTAGTACTGTTTATTACATGCAAGTATCTGCTTCCTGAGCTGCGCTCTGGTCAGTTTTCCAGAATTCTTCTGACAAACACAGGTGTCCGTAAATGCTGCAAGTAAACAGGCAAAGAAAAGTGCAGATAAATTTAATTGAACATGAAATGCCAATTGTATGTGCTCTTACACGTATCTCAAGGATATGCATTTCCTAAGATATATGTTAGCATTATTACTCTGAAATCTGTCCATTATGCATCCAATTCACTTATTTCACGACTTTGTGCAACACATTCGATAACAATCATCTTTCTTATAGAGTATAACATATTACACTATTTATCGTCATATTACCTTTCCGCATGTACGTATTTCCACCACCATATGCAACATACAATATTTACGTGATATCCATCTATTTACATGATATCGTCCATGTTCCAACAATTCATTTCAGTGTGTACTCATAACAATGAAAATCATTTGTCTTTCAAAATACAAAATATGAGCAGGTTTAACACATCTTGCTCATCGAACTCTAATTAGTTTCGTGTTGTTTCTTTGCCCAAAATTTGTAATTTGTTAAAGTCACGATATGGCTGAAACATTGCCGATGTGACTCACTCACTCACCCACTCTTTGCCCAATACAACAAACACTCATCTCAATTATTACGGTAAATTACAATGAAGAACCACGCTCCTAAGCCACTTTGGATGACACAGCAATATTCAGAGACCCCTGGAAAATGTCAACTAATCCCTGACATCGCAGATCTCTCAAATATATGTTAAACTCAGTATGCAATGTATATTCTGATATTGATTTCAACATACATGTACTGCAAGTATCCCCTGTATAATCTGTCTCTATGGTCGCGGCGTCAGCAGTTGCCAGAAGACACCCGGCGTCAGCTTTCCCCGAGGTCTCCAGACAGGTCAGGTACGTCTTCAGTGCTCTGAAAAGATAAACAGTGACTTCGTCTGAACATCGCACATCTCAAACCACAAATGTATGTACGAACTTACGTTTATGTACTTCGCTACATGAGTACACTACTTCAAATAGAATGTATGAGTACAATTTCACTTTCGTTGTAGTGGAATTTCCGTTTGCTTTTCAGCATTTATTAATGATATTTCGCGCGAATGGTTGTAACGAATGATTTGTATTTAAAGGATATACACGCATGTATACATATATACATCATATCAGCTTGTCTCTGTTGTTAAGTGCTGAAATGTATCCTCTGCAAACAAGATGTCTTGTAAAATGACTTACGCGCATTTTGCTCCGGCGGCCGGTGTACCGTATGTAGTTTTACAAGCGTCACAGGTTTCTGCCCAAGTTGATGGACAGTAAACTGAAAAAAACAAAGCATTTTAATAAACATGTATATCGGATGCACGTGATCAATTTCTTAATATGTTTATATCATATCTCACTGAAGACCTCATCTCACTGCTTTCTCATTTCAAGGCTGGACTACTGCAATTCAGTTTTCTTTGGTCTCCCTCTTGACGAGATCGCTCGTCTCAAGCGAGTACAGCACGGTGCAGCTCGTCTTGTGATGAAGAGACGGAAGCACAATCATGTGACTCCCATGCTGCAGCATCTACATTGGCTGCCTATCACACTCCGGTGCAAATACAAGATTGCAACACTTGTGTTTCGCCATTTTGATGGTTCAATACCGCCATACCTTTCTAGAGAGCTCTCTACTTACAAGGCTCCATGAACTCTCCGCTCTTCCAATGAGAAACTTTTATAAATCCCAAAGTACAACTTAAAGTCAGCAGGACAGCGCTCTTTCAAATACAGTGCGCCCTCAGTTTGGAATGCTCTCCCATATGAACTCCGCAATTCCCCTTCTCTAAGTTCATTCAAGACCGGTTTAAAAACATTCTTATTTAAACAAGCTTTCCTTTAATGTGTACTTTTCCGTCCCATTTTTGTGAGAGAAATGCACAAAGAGTCCTTTCGGAGATTGGCGCTGTATAAATGCTATCCATTACTATTATTATTATCAATGAAGTAGACACGGTATATTGATAATGAATTCGCTCACTGTAATTGCAACGTTTCGATATATCAATTAACAATTAACAATCTTTCAACCATACTTTAAGCTGGTAGTCATAATGACATAACATTGACGACATGAGGTACCACTGCATTCCTCGCCTTTGTCATTCAGCCACCAAACATCTCTCTCACTATCAGTATGTGTCAATGTGTGCGTGCGTGCGTGCGAGCGTGCGTGCGTGAATGAATACAGTTCGCTCTATTCCCAAACGTTCAACTTTCAGGTATACGTTCAGAGTAAACATCTTCCCTTTATCATTATAAAGACGCATTTGATTAAATTAAACCACATGGGGCAATGTGAACGCCGCGTGTTTACCAATACAAGGTTATATCAGTACATCTTGACCTCTTGACCAAACGATTTCAAGATATCTTCAAATACTTCTGGTTCGGAAAATGGTGGTCACCATATACAACTCGTACTAGCCGTGAGCCGCGATGCAGTCCTATTTGGTCAAGACAAGACCAAGGGAAATATTTGTAAAACATCTCAAGAAAAATACAAGGGGTAATGGGCCACAAGAATCTGTACAGGATTTATGAAGGTGTCGTTCTCGGCCGCGATGCAGGGTAGTGTCTTGACTGTATAGGACCGCATCGCGGCTCTCGACCAGTACGAGCTGTACATGGTCACCCGCCATTTTCCGAACCAGAAGTATTTGAAGATATCTTGAAATTGTTTGCCTCCATTCTCTCCATTTTACTTGTATTATAGATATCAATAATTGATTTCAAGATATCTTCAATAGTATTAATGATATGTTTAATTTTACTTTAGACATCAGTGATAGCACGAATTGAAGATGTCTATGATTGATTTGAAGATATCTCTCACTGAATTGAAGATATCTCAGATTGAATTGGAGATATCTGTAATGCAAATGTAAAGCATGAAACTTGATGGTAACCGATTTAGATACACTGTAGGAGACTGTTCAAGGCGCTAGCAACTGACTTTGGTTACCGAGAGTATGTTTGATTACGAGAGCGCAGTCGGCGCATGCCGTAGTGATGTCATTGGATTGTGACGTAATGCAACAATACATTATCGCCTGATCTTAGGATTTACTTCTGGACAGTGTAGTCAATAATTCCCGTGGATAAAACCCTCTCATCAAATACCAAAAACGCAGCAGAAAACAAACTGTCAATTTGTTTACATCAGCATATTTACAGTTGTATCCCCAAAAATATGTTCAGCTGTATGAAAGATGGCCTTGTTAGATCATCCTTAGCTGTGTACTCAAATGTGCAATTTTCAACCACAGTTTGGGTTTGGTTGTAGTTTAACGCTGCACTCAGCGGCGATGATAATCGACTCTGGGGACAGTGATCAACAAGCATCGACATATCAACCAAGTCAGCGAGCCTGACCACCCGATCCCGTTAGTCGCCTCTTACGACAAGCATGGTTTGCTGAAAACCAATTCTAACCCGGATCTTCGCCTGTTTTCAACAAACGACCCCAAGATTCCTCGCATAGTAGAACTAGAATAATATGTGAATCAGATGTTATGTATCCATTAATGACAGGTGCTAGGTATTCATTCATGAGTGCAGGAGTTACGATTGAACATCACATCAAGAAAATTCCCGCATATCGTGAAGAATACAATTTATAAATTAAAATAATGTTTATAGCATAAAACCTGAAGACCATGAACAATAAAATATCACATATTTGTATTTAGTTCAAGCATGTAATCATAATAATATAACACTAGACGCACAATTCCAATATACAAAGGGTTTTACGTCGAATAAAGGTTGTTGACCACACAGGGTCTCACAATACTTGTCCTCCTGAGAGGGTACGCAAGTCCCAAAACTTTCAAGGTCAACTTCAAGGACTTTCAAGGTCAAGCTCTACCAATCGTTCAGTCGTAGTATATTTGTTGTTATAAATGATGGCTAAAATTGAATACAGTCACCAGCGGTTGAATGGATGGTGTAAATCCAGCTAGGGTCAATGCTGGTTGCAAAAGCACTGCAAGTCCCCATGGCACTAGTATGATGATCAACTTTCAGTATCAGGCGATACTCAGACCGTTTTCATAAAAAATATTGTATTATCCTCATTGATATCAAATTTTAGAGATAGATGCTCGTTTTAATTCTTGTTTCTGTGATATTCTAATTGTTTCTACTGTTCTTCGTTGACGGCTTTTAAAATGTGAAATTTGTTTGTCATGAATTTGTAACTAATTTTAGTCACGATATGGCTGAAATACTGCCAATGTGACTCTAAACTACAACTCATCCACTCACTCGAAGATACAGCCATTAACAATCAAATTTCGAATTGATGGTACAAATTATAAACATGTCCGTGTTACGTCCAGAACTGCATCAATTAATGCTATTATAAAGGCAAGTTAGGATCAATGATATTTAGCGACATGTATGATATAAATAATTGGTAGAAGTTGGTCATGGGGACATTAAAATCCTTGTATAACAACGTCCATATATTGTATGTTTTATCATAACTTAACCATGAATCGTGTCTGCCAACAATATAAAACGTTACGTTTGTTTTGTAATTCTTTCAACAACAATAGATAGAATAGAGTGAGTGAGTGAGTCACATCGGCAATATTTCAGTGATATTGTGACTTAAAACATTATAAATTAACAATAAACACAATTACATTAAAAAACTGTCGACAAATGACAGGAAAATAAGTACATGATCACAGTTAGAGAATTGAAATTAGCAAGAAACTTTTAAAATTATACAAATAGTACAGACAATACTTTATAAAAACGGACTAGAGTTTACCAGAAATTGAAAGTAGATCACCATGCAAGGGACCATGGGGACATCCCTTAAGCCGTTGGTGATTATAGGTAAATTTAACCATAACTTAACATCGGAAAATGCTGCGTTTTACAATCACTGGTAAGCTTAGTTTACCATGAATGTTTTGGGACTTACGTACCCCAACAGGACAATAATTTTACCGTACTTCAACCCCATGTGAGGATACAGCCACTAACAATCACAGTTGCTCAATTAAACTGCCAATGATAAAATACTTATCTATTTACAAATCATTTATTAAAATTTATGTAACAACTCTATTTCTTTTAAAAATGCAATAATTAAATGATAAATAACATTTAAAATATCCTTAACTGTTTTGTCATAGATAAAATAGAAAACACATGGGATTCGATATGAAAACAAGGACAAAGTCAGAATCGTTCAGTGGACGCTTCTTTTAGTCAAATAATTTACACTGACTGTGGAAATGGTCTGGTCGTTTGTTTAAAGTAATTGTAAAGTCACAAGTGAGCAGGCAGTGATGACGAGATGGAATGTTACAAAAAAACTCTTTTTTGTTTACTAATTATAAAATATATAACGCTTCATAACTAAAACCTTTTGGCAAGGAAAATAATGTATTGGATATTCATTACATACAATAAACAAACAAACAAACTTTGTGTTGTATTTTGAGGTGATATAATATGAATAATTCCGTTTGACATCGAGCTAGTAAATGACTTACCCAGAAGAAGAACGACCGCTGCAACCTGCAACATGACTGTAAACGCTAATGCACGATGTGGACGGAGACACTACACCGGAGAGCAACGCGTCCCTCTTTATGTAATGCCCGTCACCATAGTACCCTAATGTTGTGTCACATGTCTTGACAATGACTGACTTTCAATGTTGTCCACGTAAACATTAAAACAGTTTTTACATCAATATCTGGTGTGGTATGTAGTGTCCGCAATGTAGCTGTGCATGCCGTTTCCCATCAACCTGAGACCTACAATTGATCAAATACGGAGGGTTCGCTGAGTTTCATCTACTCAATGCTACTGAGTAATCTTATCATTAAATAAGGTGGGTTTGTTTTTTTAAAAAAAGGATCATCTTGCATGTTCAATACATTCAAATAAAAGCAACTCATCTAATGTGTGCACGGATTTGTCATAGCAATGTATAAATAATACAAGTTGTTTTCTAATAAGTGAAATGATCCTAACCCACTTGTCAAAAACTGCTTATCACCAACAAATGGTAAAAGACAAACTTGAGAATGGCACCAATCGTAATTATTTTCACAAACGGGTGAAATGTGGAGTGAGCGAGTGAATGAGTTGGATATGACGCCGTTTTTAGCAATATTCCAGCAATATCACGGCAGGGGACACAAGAAATGGGCTTCACCCATTGTACCTGTGTGAGGAATCGAACCCGGGCCTTTGGCGTGACGAGCGAACGCTACAACCACTCGGCTACCCCACCGCCCCTTGTAAAATTTAGAAATGTATTTGACATGTCTTTGAACAAAAATGCATGATAACATTTACTTTATATTTTTTTCTGCAAAATCTTGCTGGACGTAGATCAGCAGTTGTTAACTTAAGACATCAAATGATGAAGATGCTGGAATTTGTTCGACATGATTTACTAGGAACAATACTGAAGGAACTGACGAACTGGTATTGAAGGTGCAGTGACAATAATTATCTTTAAAACTACTTTTTGGCTTGTGTGTCCATATCTGGTATGTGCCAAGTGTTGGGCGATAAATCCACGGCCCTTGATGCAATACACTTCATTACCTTATGTGTGCTTGAATTGCCCACCATTCTGCCTGAAGAGCTATCCGAAGCTTGGCAAAGATGGCGGATGCTGGTTCTCAAGCATACATTCAAAATGCTCTATTTGTATCCTGTTAGGGGGTCAATCCTCATATAAGTATGCTTGGTCGTCGGAGATAATCGACTAAGTTCTGTGGAAAATGTTGTCTGCAGTTGTCATACTAAATTGCAATTGTCTTCTGATCATTCTAGCGAATGGAACAACGACAAGTACCAAAAGTCGTCTATGTTTGCTGGCTAGTTAACTCTCCATATAGAATAACCGAAATGTGTAGGAAAACTGTATACTTGCTTGTTTTCACATGTGCACAATAACTGTTATGAAGAGCCTCCACTTTTATCAAACAAAGCCACAATATGATACTTGGCATATGCCACCCATTGACACAAAGGTTAATATACAAACCAAACTTGATCACATAATATCTTTAATGTGCATATGCATATGTACCGTTTCATCTTGCAACAGCTTCGCTCCGCACTCAGCAATATTCCAGCTTTAGTGCGACGGTCTGTACATACTGGACCAAACAATCCAGTGATCAACAGCATCAATATCGTTCTACGCAGATGGAATACGATGACATGTGTCAGCGAGCCGCCTCTTGTGACAAACATGGGTTGCCGAAGATTAATTCTATCCCGTATCATCACGGGTAGCTGCTTTCAGCTGTACATCGGTGACACTAGTGCGTGTGAACTTGAAGTAGTAGGGAAAATGTATCACGTGCGTAATGACACTGTGATTTCAGACACATGGATAATTCTCTCGCCATGTGACTATAAACGATGACATGGTATGTTTTGTTGATCGTGCTAATGGATTATTTTAAAATGGGCGGCGTTGTTATGAAATTGCCATTCACACCCGTCCTACATGTTTGTCCTTGGTACACAGAGGTACGACAATCGAGAGGAAGAGTTGTGAGTTGAATGGATTATGCCAATGGCAGCTTTAGTGCGCATATGCCTACCTTTGAACACATAATGTTCTTTTTATAGAGAACATCTTTCTCAAGTAAACATTTACGTATTCCGAAGATCATGATTTCTGCCTTATTTTCAAGGATTGGCTATGTTTCTATTCAATTGGTTCAATAGCTTCAGGGGATCACTTTCGCCGCCAGTGTTTGCTCTTTGTTCATTATTAAAGCAGTGTTTTTTTAACAAATTCGTCCCTCGCAGTGTATGTAGATGTGATTAGATAACAAGCATGCTATGGTTACCGCCGTGGCGTTTATTAACCTAATGTCCTACCCATAAAAAACCTCACAGTTCGTGAACAAATGTGTTTAGTCATCGAAAGACTGAACATTTGAGAGACTTTAAACATTATACATCATTCCTCTGTAGCTCATGTAGGTAGTTTTGGAAATTATGTAAGAAGGATAATATATACAAAACTATAGGTACAGTTACAGAATACCGGATACCTACCAGCCACGTGCTTTAGTCTTTAGTGTTAGGTGCACTTCTATTATAGGGAAGCACGAGCTATAAAATTGTAAAAAATAAGGGTGCATGAAAATATAAAAATAACCATAAAAATCGGACTACTTGGGACGACTTCCGGCCAGTAAAACCTACCAACGATTTTGAAATGAAAGGTAAGTTATCACAAATACAAAAAAATATATCGGTATTTAAAAAATGGGACCCATGGAATTCTGGGAGTTGGAGCGATTGCGCGTAATCCTAACCCTAACCTAACCCTAACCCTTACCCTAACCCTATTCGTTAAACTAACCTTAAAAAAGATAGTAACGTGTATCCAAGGGTTAAAAAAGTAAGTACGCTAAGATAGCGAAGTACTATAGTTTTCAAAGATGGCGGAAGGTATCCGGCATTCTGTAATCTTACCAGACTATACAAGCAAGCAAGAGATTTAGTAGAAGTCAAACGATGAATACACACAGCACACATCTGCAAATAGTCTATATGAACATACTCAAAGAAGCATGCACAAAAAACTTAATACGTAAGATGGCTGGCGTGATACAACAGGCTTTCCAACAGTACACGAAGGTCAACGGTTCTGATAATTACATCAATACGCATTGCGGGATGACACCTCTTTGGCCAAACAATGTCAACACGCTCATCTCAAATACGTTGATGAAGGTTCTGCAAACTGGTGAAAATGACTATTCCCATGCTGTAAATCACGAATATAAAACCTATATGCACCTCTCAAAAAACTACCCACAGGGTATCAATATTTAAGACAACAAACCCAACCATGGCTCAGTATCGAATAAAATAGCACGATCAATAAAACGTTTGTCCCGGGATGTAGAAAAGTCGGATCGAAGCTGTCATACATACACAAGTCAACAGACCCTGAAGTTTCCGAAGAGATGTGGAAAATGTAAAGTTTAAGATTCACAGAGAGACCACAGTGAACGCATTGTGTGCTTAAACAAGACGTGCACGTGTAAGCTGATCTGATCGATTGGTGTTTGTATTGATCGTCTTCATAGATCTGATTGTCAAGCCGGAAGAGTCCTATCGTTCCTCAATACCGATTGTTTCTTTCCATGTAAGATTATCTACATAGCTAGCGTTTCCTACTCGTTGCTGAACAACAATCAAACATATCATCCGTATTGCTGAAGACACACATTACATATATACATATACAGAAGCGCTTACAACAAAATATGCCTCTGTTTTGTAATGAGAGAGTGAGTGAATTTAGTTTTACGCCACTTTTGGCAATATTCCAACAATATAAAGGTGGCGGACACCAGAAATGGACTTCACATATTTACCCATGTGTCTTCAGCGTGACGAGCAGAGCGCTTTAACCACTAAGCTACCCGCCGCTCCTGTTTTGTAATGACTTCTAAGTTAACCCAGAAATTATAGATAACATAATATATAACATTATAGATTATCGCAAACTAGCTTTACTAATATGAGATTTTCCGCTTGTTATACTGTCCTTATACTGGCTTTTTGAGTAGGCATTTCTTTATTCTTAGTGTATGACGCTCTTTCATCACTATATGGCTGCACTATTTCAAATGTGACATAACTTTTACACACTCGCTAACTCTGGAAATGTCCATACTATACAAGGGGATTCCAGGTTTACAGCTGACTCAAAGTCGAAATACCGCCATCGCCTTTGAATGAGTGAGTGAGTTTAGTTTTACGCCGCACTCAGCAGTATTCCAGCTATATGGCGACGGTACCACCGCCTTTGATTTATCAGAAACAATGTACGTGTAATACAAATACAACACTGTTTGAATAACACTGCCACGTAGAACCATATTAGTAGTAACTTAATAATACATTTACGTGCACTTTGATCTCAACTACACAAAATAGGGATTACCAGGTAATTAACTAACCAATCAAAGCTTTCCACTGCTATATGAGCTGAGTCAGTTGACTCCTGGTTGAGAGTTTTTCGCGAACGATTTAATTGCCTGTCTATGCATGCTATTGATTCATTCTGTCAGAGAGTGGGTTGTGACATCTTTGTTAATTGAGGTAATACCGTTGCTCAGCTTATCTGATTGTATGTTTACTCATGGTTGGTTAATCAGCCTTTGTTAGTGCTATCTGGCACCTTGATTCCATGGATCCTATGACTGCAGTTACATTTAGCTGCTGAAAACAGAACTGTGATCTTGCTTCATGTTTTATTGCATTACTTTACCCTTATGTAATGAAGCTTTCTCAACACAGCTCGGTGTCTATATATTCCAGAAGATTTGATGTCATGAAGTTGATTCACAGCATATAAACAGAATGGTACTGTAACCACAATCAAATATATTTATAATTATTACTGTATTTTGGTAGAGTATCAGTGTTTGACAACTAACGCTGGTGAAATTTACATTGAGAGGCCTTAAATGAATATTCTTTGGTTTTAAGGGTTTTTCCTAGAAGTTGGGAAGTACAATTTTGGGAAACGTTATCTATAACAACTTTTTTTTTTATTTCATGGATGTAACGTTTCAATCCAGATACCGTTGTAACTATCCACATTCCTCAATCCCTGACTGACAATCGTACAACAACCTGTATCAACGTCGCAGTCACGAAATATATAAAGTTGTTATCTATAGAGTTTGTCAATATTTTGAGGGTTTACCTGCATTCAAATGTGTCCCCACATTTGACATCCTTCAGTAACAAGAATTAATATACTTTCGTGTTAATACAAATAGTAACATTATTCAAAACCAAACCGCACTCCATGCTCACGGAAGAGCAACAGTAACGGTTAAATGACACTCGATTATTTTCAGGTAACTATATCTAAAAAGGCGTCTTTCTACAACCATTTTGTGTTCTCAAATATTATAATGTTTCCTTTTCTTTTGTTTTAAGATGCAAACTGAAAGTTTCACATACTGCTGGTATTGTGTGATAGGACATGGCGCCTAGCTGTGGAAGTGAGAGGTGTCTGTGGCCGTATTACATGAGCCAGGTTAAAGCAGCCATTATGTCCAGGACAATCTCAGAAATAAAAACCAAGTTGCTCAGCTACTAGAGACCATTCGAGACCTCGATAAGTTTCATAATACTCAATTAGTAGGATATTCTACAATAACAGTCGATTAGATAGAATGGAAAACATTTGGTTCACCTACATTTTCCCGCATGTGCAGACATAATCGATTGTGTCAGTTAGACCTGGAGAAAAACCATGTGCTTCGCAGCACAACGGTCGTATAAGTATGCCAAATGTATACAACAATAAACAAAACTAACATCTGGCAGTTTATTGTATTCACTTTTATTGTGAGTCGCATGTTCACTCGACCTCACAAGTTCAGACAGGTACGTGCCATCTTGAAGAACCATGGATATCCCACGCGTATATTGTTTGAGGTCTTCGGACGGTGAAGTCTCGGTCAAAGTTCCTGTAGCTGGTGCCGTACCTGTGGTATCTGTGTGAGGCGCCACCTTCCTCGACTTCCTCTGTACGACATTGTCTACTTTAGCCGTCAGTTGTTCAGAGGTTAATAATTAGTTAATAATAATTAGTCCATTTGTATTGCGCTAAATCCACACCGACAGCATGCTCATAGCGCAGACAAAATAGAATTTAAGAGTCACTTGTAAAATATAAAGAAAAGGTATGTCTTTAGGTTTGCTTTGAAACATGTGACTGTTGGGCTTGTTCTAAGGTGAGCTAGTAGCTCATTCCAGTTCATCGCGGCCGCCACTTGAAAGGAACGAAAACCATAGGATTTCAACTTCCATTTTTGAATGTGAAGTAAGTTTTTGTCACTGGAGCGAAGCTGTCTGCATGGAAGTTATGGTTTGAACAGTTCTTTAAAATAGGCCGGAGCAGTGCCTAGTATGCACTGGTAGACAAGGGTTAAAACTTTAAATGTTCACTCTAGCTCTTATGGGCAACCCGTGTAACTGTTTTAGAATAGGGGTCATGCTTGAGAATTTTGGTGCTTTGCTCACAATATGTGCCGCAATATTTCCTATGCGTTGCAGACGGTTTAAGAGCTCTTGTGGGATGTTTAAAAGCAAGCCATTACAATAGTCTATTCTGGAAAGAATGAGGGAACGAACAAGGGCAGCTGTAGAACATTCAGTCAGTAGATGGCGTATTTTTCCGATGGTCCGGATATGATGATAACATGACTTTCAGATCTCCGATACTTGTCTTTCCATTGAAAGGTCTGACTGTAAGTATACTCCAAGATCTTTTACAGAAGTTGAGAAGTAAATCTCTGTTTCCCCAATAGTGAGATGGCTGATGTTCACCTTTGACACACGGGCTTTAGGGCCTACAAGCATAGCCTCTGTCTTGTCCTCATTTAGTTTAAGCATATTGTCATTCATCCATGACTTCTCGCAGTTCTCAAGATTGGTCAATGGTGATGTGTCACTGGCTGGGAGGAAGCTGTCAACCATCTGGGTGTCGTCAGCATATAGATGATGCAGTACCTGGTGATTGCTGATAACCTGCTCCAGCTGCCTGTTATACAGGGTGAAAAGCAACGGTCCCAGCAACGGTCCAAGCACAGAGCCCAGAGGTTATGTATACATAATTCAAAACATTTTTATGTAACTTTCAAATTTGTGAAATACAGTATACCATACTCCTTTGGAGCTTAATGAATATTTATTCCATGTACTATTAAGGATAACAAACCATACATAAAGTTAATTAATCATGAATCAGGTTTGACTCAGTAATCCTCGCAAAGAATCAACCGTGCAGTCCACGTACGCATGTGACAATTTGAACTCCATCATGACGTCATAGCTGACGATTTGTGTCCAGTTCGCTCGCAGATCAACTGTTCATCAAGTCCGGCAAGTCGAGTTGCTGTGGTCGCTCTAAGGGAATGGTTGGCATAGAAAGCACTGAAGTCTGCAGCCTTGCAAAGACGACTGATGGTTTGGGTAAGGGTATGCACGCCAGTCGGGGCGTCAATAAACCAGACAACGGTCTTAGGGTACCGAAGAGGTCAGAGATAAAACGCCTGGCAAGTACATTACGTGGCTTGAAAATGCAGACACATTGTTTGCTAATGGATATACACAAATGTGTAAATAACGTCAAGGTCGCGACCGTTTCTGTTGCACTTAAGGGTAGTGCAAATATCAAAGCTGCATGCATGTATTTACCTTAGTACTTCAGAAAACAATTTCTTAATATTCATCATCAATGTTCAAAATAAGTTATCCATGTCTATTGCAAATGAATTTTGAATGAAATATAGATCGCTGAAATTAAATGTCGGTGGCATTTTCCTGATATCTTACCTTAGATTCAAGTACATTTCGTATAAATGAACCAAACATCTCTCTGGCCACTCGTTGTTCTGAGACATCATTACTACTATACGGTCGCACCGCGCCTGTTGGTCTTGGATGTGTAAACTAGAAACTTTGGCCCTTCATTCACATTACTTTAAGCTTTACAAGGGTGTCACTAAGCTGTTGTGGAGAATCGGTTCCTAAAAGAGATCTTGCCCCAAAAATATCCTCTTCTTCCTCTGTTATGAATTTCGCTTTTCGCTTTGTTGTCCTATCCCCTGTCAAACCAATGCTTTCATTCTGGCACATAGTATATTTCCCAGGCCTTCATAACGTTGTTCATTGAAGAGGTTTAACGGGATCCCTTTTGTCCGGATATAGTCCTGTAAAGAAGTGATAATCTCATACAGAGAGTTCACACGGTATTCTGTCCTGTTCTGCTTTCGAACCTCGGTAATGAATATAATTAAAGTTTGATTCAGATCTGATTCATTTCTGGCCAAAGTCAAAAGGTCACGTTTTTAACTTGGAATTGAATGGACGCACTGCCCACAAACTCCTGTTTTAAGGTTTTGTCGAAAATGCAGACTTGCTTAATGTCTGACAATGTAGTTCCGAAACGAAACGTTTCAAGGGCATTGCTTCCTTTATCAGGTTCTTGTGCACGGGGGATTGAAGCTATGGGGTCAGACTGCAATTTGTATTCAATTTCTTGACTGGCTTGAAAAAGTTCAGTGTCGGATGAATTTCGTTTTCAAATTCTATCAAAGTAATCTCATAGATGGTTGATTTTTCGAAATTTATTAAAGTCGCAAATTCATCATTTATTGCAAAATCACGAAGGGTAATGTTGTACTGGTTTGGGGTCAAAAACACATCATCATCAGAATCCATTCTTTACGCTGACAATGGTAAGCGGTGACGAAAAAGTCATTTTCGTTGTGATTTTCCTTTTTATACATCACAAGCTGTAGATTAGTGCAGCACGAGTATTTATAACGGGTGATTTTTTGTCGCCCGCCATAACGCGGAATAGGGGTCTATGCATTCAGCAACGTCCGTCCGTCCGTACGTCCCGATTCTTGTTAACGCGATATCTCATGACCTGTTGTACCCAATGCCTTCAAATTTGTTGACCGCCTACATTAGGAAATCACCAACTTCAAACTGTTGTTAAGATGATATCTCATGCACTTTTGTACCCAATGTCTTCAAATTTGGTGACAGCCTCCATTAGGGGTTACCCAGGCACCAGTTCATTTGGGTGACCTTGAACTTATCTTCAAGGTCACCTCGACAATTTGACCACTTTTGAAACTCTTGTTAACGCGACATCTCATGAACTGTTGTACCCAATGTCTTCCAATTTGGTGACAGCCTACATTGGGGGTTTAAGCTGACACCAGTTGATTTGGGTGACCTTGACCCTATCTTTAAGGTCACCACAACACTTTGAACACTATTCAAACTATTGGTAATGTGATATCTCATGCACTGTTGTATCCAATATCTTCAATTATGTCGACAGCCTACATTGGGTGATTATGCAGACACCGGTCATTTCAGGCATCTTGTATGTGAGCAAAAAATAAAAGTAGTAAATATGTTATAAATATTCCATTCTTTAGCGGCGGGGAACATTGCCATATCAGTGGCAAACACTTTTGTAGAATGTTTTAGTACAGAACATGTTCCGGAGTCCAGTGGCACTGCGTATTAGTTACACATGTGAATGCAATGTTGGCTCGTTTTAAGTTGGAGAAAGTCCTCAATCCGTCGATTAGTTCCGCGAAACTAATCGACAGATTGAGGACTTCCCCTAACAGACACCCAAAAGCAAAAACATGTTCCCTCTTTCCAGCTATACTTCATGCTCACGCCTATATATATCATATGACATTATAAAGGTGGGGTACAAATATAACAGCTGAAATGTGGATGAGAATATTAGCTAGGATGTGGATGGAATAAAGCTGTGGCGGATACAGCATTTTGAGAAAGGGGTGGTGCACACTCTTCACAAAGGGGGACGGGGGCTGGGGGTCACACTTCATATTCACGAGAGTTTCAATGGTCAATTAATACATTTTCAGGATAAAGTTGGGTGGGGGTGCACACACACACACACACGCACAAACGCGCGCGGAAAGAGGAAAGTGATAAGACGGCACCAATTCCGGGTTATCGTAAATGTTGATTGAAAAATAATGTATTGCCTTAGTTAAGTATTTTATGGGCGCTTTACGTATGTAAGTTGAGTATATGGGCTGTTGGTTGATTCGTTGACTACAGGCTTAGATTAAAAAAAAATAATTGAGTACTGGATACTCACGCGGCTTTTATAATAATTGTAAGAATCCAGGACATTTTTAGTGTAACCACTCACTCACTCTCACTGCAAGAAACGGTAGCATGTTGCGAGATTTTCATTTTTTTTATAAGCGTTGATGTTGTAACAAGCTTAACTGTAAATACCTATAAATGGAACCAACCGTCAAAAAAAGTCAGTTTATTCTGTAGTGACCAAACCTTTTACGGAGAACATTGCCATTTTATGAGAGGGTGATGGAGATTATTTTGGTGTAACGTTTTTATTCACCCCTGAGCCCTTAAGCCTCTGTTCTGGCCCTCGGCCCACGGCCAACGTGTGCGAAATACGCTCTTGGCGTTTTAGTTGCTTACAGCTACTGAATATCTGGCATTTTCCTTGCGGTTAATTAACTTAGCACTTTAAATTAGAATACCGTTAGCATCCTAGTGCCATTAAACCATGTGTCGCACACAAAATAAGAATTTCCGAGCGGTATGTAGAAACACGCCTGTCTACAAGAATCCAAGTCGACGATGTTACCTAGAGAACATTGCATTACATTAAACACTTATCTTTAAATTAATTTAAAAGACTCACTTCTTGCTTGTCCTGCATATAAATGAAATTAAAAACACTGACACAAAAGACAGCATAACATGTACCACTATAGTAGCACACGAAATTAAGGTTTGTTTTGAACGGGTTTAGATTTCGCGAATTTGTTTTCGACACATTTTAACTACTTCATCTTTTCCAAGCACTTGGCCCATCATTTTGATAAAACAAACATTACTGACATGGCGACACAACATATACGGCAAACATATATTAAAGTAACTCCTGACATTTGTTCTGATATGATAATACACATTTGTACCTGTAATAAATCTTTTCTGGTCAGGGTCAGAAACGGGGAAGACGTCTCCAGAAGCATCACAAAGCAAACTAAAATCAATCATGATAGGGTCACGTTTGCAAGGTCTTTAAACGGTTCTTGTATTTACACAGCGAGACTCATGGATCAAGGTCAGAGAGAAATCATTGTCTGTGTGAGTGGGATGTCGGATGCATCCAGACTAAAGGAGATATCCGTGGCCTCGGCTGTACACATGTAACGGGAACACAGATCTCTAGACAATTGATATGTACAAATAACCTCATACACTCAACAGCCTTCAAGTGCGTACTTTCCTGCAGATACAGTTATCGCGTCATTTCGTTATTTGAATGTACCCACGATGGACACCCACTGACTGTATTTCCTCAGAGCTTGTTTATGAAACATCGGTTAAGGCATAATGATATGAATGTTGACATGTTGGGAAATGTCATTTCTGTTACTTCTTTTCCATATTAAGGCAATTGAGGTAAACCATCTTGCAATCTTGTAACTTTTGTTATCACTATTGATAAACCACATTGTATATCTGTAAACGGAAATCTGGCAACGGAAATAACTCTGTGTGTGTCTACCCCGCACAGGTTATGCGTCCTGGAGTTCACAATGGTTCCATTTTTGTTAAATAGCTTAATTCCAATCTATTTGCTAACACTTTGTTCTTGCGAAAACTTTGGCATAGGTTTACTCTTGCTTGTCAAGATATGTTGAAAGTTGATTGAAGACTGAGACTGGTTAACTGACAAAAAGAGTGGGTGTGTGATTGCGGTTTTACGCAGTTTTTAAGCATTCCGGCACTTCCACGAAGCTTCACACATTGTACCCATGTGGGGAATCTAGTTTGTGTAGACATTGCAGGTAACAACATCTGAGGAGAATCGCTTTTGACGGTGTTATTAATGGTGGCACATGTTTCCTCAGGTTCAGATCTTTTGACACGTTTCTCCGAATCCGATAAGCTAATGTTTCGTCTGAATTTTGTTCTTATAAATAGGACACTGATTAGAGAAAGATACGTGATCTTTTGCGCAGTTGGTGCATTTTGGAAAATTACTGTAACAAGCCTCTGTTGTTTATGTCTTGCCACCACAGTAGCCGAAGCAACAGACAATGTGCTAGTACTTTTAAAAAGAAATTGACTTAATTGATAAAGTATTATTATTATTTTTAATTAGTAAGTGAATTTTAATGTGTTAGATTGCTTAAATACTTTGCTTGTTACTGGCAATACCCTCAAAAATAATTGTCCCCTTGAGAGGGTATGTCTGTATTGTATTCACAGTATTTTTTCATCCTCTGTGATTTTAAGAGATAAATATATGTTCTTTTAATGTATGGCTAATGCGCACAGACATTGCCAACACTTAAGGGAATTTTGTCAACCCAGCTATTAGTTCTCGTTCAGGTACTGCTCTTTTTCTAAGGAAAATTGAATTAATTGCCAAATTTTTATGTACATGTAAATATATTATAAACCTGTTGAATATGAATTTTATCTGAAATTGTTCGTGGCAATGCCCTTGGCGAGGGTTGAAGTACCGTAAGATAACTGCTCTCCTCAGAGGGAATCTATCATTAACGTATGACCTGTTAATCACGATATGGCTGAAATATTGCTGATGTGACGAAAAGTTTAAACTCACTCACTCCAAAGGTTTGTTACCTGAAATGTTAATGTATCTTATGGTAAACTGTTACTGTTGGGATCACTTTCCTCACATACTTGTCAGCAGCCTTATAAAGTTGGCTAACTGATCACTGTCCATTGTTGTATATGTTTCGTTCAAAAAAACATTGATGGTATGTGTACTACCAAACAATAACAAGCGTAAACGTGATTAGCAGTTACCATGGTCATTGTAAAGACTTGGGGCCTGGAAAAGTTTTGTACTCGTAACGGCAATGCATGTAAACTAATTATTCTGAGAAGCAAATTACGTGCGTTTGGTATTCCCGAAACTTGTAGTGAACGGTAAATGTATATTTAGTTCTTGTTTAATATGTTTCGTAGCAATAGGATGGCACAATAATAGGCATAGCTATTATAGGCATGATGGACTATGACTGCAACGGATCCATTACGAGATGAAGTCATTGCAACAAACGTCTCCAGTATATCTGAAACCTCTAATTGCTTTGCACGTCCCCAAAATATGTCCCCGTCCAGCTCATCTTATGCAGCTAGATGTTCCAAAAACAACAGAAACATTTGTGGATAGAGCTTTTGAGAAGGCAGGACCCGTTCTATGGAACTGCCTCCATCTGGACATCAGGAATTGTACCAGGCTCAGTTCCTTCCTGCAAAATCTCAAAATGCATCTCTTTGCAAAAGCCTACCAGTGATCAGAGCTCGTAAGCAATCTTTCTTGGAAAGAGCGCTATACGAAATACTAGTTTTATTTATTTATAATATGTTTATCAAGCTGTTGACTGATAGATTGGTTACGACCATTAAAAGGTAGTGTTAATATAATTGTGCAAAGGTTTAAGTAAGGTACACCTTAATCTTTCATCTCTGAGCAAATATACATTTCTGTCATGTCCTCGAACAGTCGACCCCGATTTCTTGAGATTTATTTGCTGGTGTTAAGATGTCGGCGTGCAGAGATTTACATGGGAACGCCGACAAATGAGGTCAATTAAAAGTGCACCTGTCCACAAGCGATTAATGTTTTTGACGTCTATGCCCTTGTACCGGTTTGGATACTGCAAAAGGTATCAAGGTATCAACTTCAATTGTATAATCTAGAGTCTCAATAACTACAAGACGTGGCCAAAAAGATGGCGCAATAATACTCATGACTGCCCTATAACGCTGTTTGGTCGTTCGACTGCTCACGACCATAACATGATAGAGTTAAAATGTAGAATTAATTACTAATTAAACTACAACAAAGATACCAGTAGATTTCGTGAACAGTATCGTTTATTTCAGTGGAACAACCATCATGGCAAGCTCAACACATCATTAGGGTACGAGACACGTGGGTCGAGTCATTTGAGTATCCTGCAGATTTTCAAGATCCTAAAAACAGCTAACAAGTAACACCTAACAAGGCATAAGGTATCAAAACCTGAACCAAGGATGTACATTCAGACACATCTCAAGATTGGTATGACCACACATTGTTCGTCAGTGGTTATATGAATTATATATAATCCACGTCATACATGGCAGTCAAACAATTTTAAATTTTCAGAAATTACATTTTTATAAAACAAATCATGTGGATGCTCAAATAAGTCAAAACGTTTTTATATGAAGAATGAAGAACACGGACTTAGGAAAACATTAGAAGCCATAGCAGAGAGAACACGAATTTCTTTTGTCAGTAATGCATATTGGAAAAAGGTGACGCATATTTCAAATTTAAATAACATGAGCCTTCAAACACTCATCATGTCACAGTTAGCCACAGAAGATGATATCATATTTTAATATTATATAAATAAGAATTTGGAACAAACATTAGCGCCAAAGAGCATAATTGAGGGACGTTACATAAACAGGTGTACAAGAACTGGAACGACCAGTGACGTCATCGTGTAGGTAACATGATCCGCAAAACTCCCACCTGCAACGAAAGAGGTCATTTCTTAACTATTGATATTGTTAACAAAATCAAATGTTACATATCCATAACGTCAAATAGAAACGAAGTCCGTTACGTTTTGTAGGTGTAAAGTGCACTGAAAGATGTTGTTTGCACAAACGTGACATGTTTCACGTTGATGCTGATACGATTTTCGACTATTTCCATACAAACATTGCTGTACGGGATGGTGGCTGGACACGTGTAACACATAGATGTAGTGAGATTGCAGTGATGATGTAAACACTCTTAGAAATACATAATATGAGGAACGGGTTTACAAACACTTGGCAGCAGTTATCGTGGTGTCAGTGTCTGTCACAAGAGCTGCCTGGGTGGTGCTGGTACACCCTTCCTGGCTCGTGGTAGTGATGGCAGAGAGGCAGGTCTTCAGAGTGGTCAGAACACTGTAAGAAAATGAAAGATATGAATGTTATTCTCATTAAACCACTTCAAACATTTGGATGTAAAAGTTTCTGAGTGAATGAAGACAACATAAAGGTCACATCGGGTGAGTTATATGGCGGCTGACAGCGTGATCAAAGTAGAAACGTTCGGAGAATGGGTAACTGCTGCTCATTAACATGGAAGTGGACGCAAGTTGACATTTTGTAAAGTCAAACTCCAAGTTCCTGGCCAGGGTTGGGGTAAATTCCAGTCTAAAAACCAAATTAGTGTCACTTGTTCATCAAATTGCAAGACTGATATACTATAATTCACGATAATTCACTCACGTGCAATACTTGGCGCTGGTGGATGCATCTCCCTTTGCGGCGACGACCTCGCACTGACACGTGGCGCTTAGGGCTGAAGGTATGTCAATAATTAGTTAATATATCTGGTTCTAACCATGGTGCATATAAATAGGAACATTTGTCATATATAATGTGATCTATCAGGAGCAGTTGTTTTATTGGTGTTGAGAATTTGACCTTGGTCTGTTCCATTAGTAATTCCTGACCATGTTTAACCTGGTTAACCTTTACGGAATCTTTCAGTGAATGTGCTTATATGTATGAGTTGCCACTCTTAGACATGCCCTAAATTGCTAACGGCTGAGGGGATGGTTTAAATCCAGCTAGGGTCGATGCAGGAAGCAAATGTACTGTAAGTCCCCATGGTCCCTGGTATGGGGTCCCTAATTTCAGTCGTTGGCAATCTATAGCCTGTTTTTATATTGTATTGTCATGTATAGTTAACATATTTTAGATTTAATTACTAGCTTTATATTTATATATGTGCTAATCTTGTTGTTTTACTGTCCTTCGTTGACAAAATTTTATGATTTACCTTTAATTGTTAATATATTTATAACTTGATTTAGTCACGATATTGCTGAAATATTGCCGATGTGATTTAAAATCGTAACCCACTCACTCACTCACTCTTAGACATGCAAGGACCTGCTGATAATAAATTACAGCATGTACGGGAAGCATGTGTTGCTTCGGACTTATCTTTTAAACTGCAAACTGTGACCACTGCCCAAAGCAGCGAAGGCACAAAGCACATGTACAAAGCATTTTTCTCTTCATAGCGCCATTGAGCAATATCCTTTGGAAATAGGCGCTCTATAAATCAGTTATTATTATTATTATTATTTAACGCATATTTATGTATTTTGTACGGTGTGTTCACATTGGTTTCACAATGAAAAGTAGATTTCATCAAGGAGAACTGTTTTACTTATCAAACAATCATCTGTTTGTGCATTTTTCTGCGTACCTGCAATTGCATTGGTACAAAGTGGGCATAGAAATGCGGTTTTCATCTTATCTGCATTCTCTTAATAAAATTAAATATGACCATCGACAGAAAGACTATATTCCGTAAAGGAAGTTGTCTAACCTGAACAATCGGCAGCTGCCAGTCCTGCTCTTGCAGTTTCAGCGGTCGTTGCAATGGCGCTCTTGGTCGCAGTGCCGTCACAGCCGGATGATTGTGCAGTTCTCAGGCAACTAAGCTCGTTTTTATAAGCACTGTAATAAATAAGTAGCAACAATGAGATGAATATCATCAGCCTGTACACAGATAAACACTTGTTTCACATTTCCGGATCTTCACGGATTCAGATGGAGAAATAACGAGGTGTTATTTGATGCGTGCATACTAAAGCAGTTGATAGGTATCTCTCAGTACAATTTGAAGGTTTGATAAGAGATACATGGAAATATACTGAAAGCCATTAAAAAACGCAATTGGTATTTGTTGTCCTGAAACTTACAAAAGTTCTATTGAAGATTTTTTCCTGCGATACAGAGGATGTAGGGATAAAAGGCTGTTATTCTGGCCCATATCGAGTACGAGTCCCGGAGCATTCCTCTCACATGAACTTTGATACTTAAAACTGAACCTCTGACATTTCACGTAAATACAACCACATTCATAAAACACGTTGTGCACATGCATTACCTGCACCCAGGCCCTGTAAAAGCACAAGGAATTGTGGAACTCAATCATTTTGAGAAAATGCCACACTTGACACAAAACGAAAGGAATCAGGTTATCGGTATGGTCAGCCAAGGTGCTTCAGATGTGATGATTGCCAGGCACTTTAATGTGCATCCATCCACTGTAAGTCGACTCCAGACAACGTTTTCGGGCTACCGGAAGTGTTGCTGATCGTCCGCGACCTGGTGCACCACCCGTGATAACAGCTCGACAAAACCGCAATATCCGAGTTTCACACTTGCGAAATCGGTTCCAAACAGCTGATGATTAGGCAAGGAGGACAATTGGGACAGGTCAACGTCATTTCAGCGCCCAAAGGTGCAAAGGACGCCTTGTTGCCCTTCAACATCCGGTGTCTTCACCCGTACCGTGGTCCAACCTTATTGCATCGCCACAGACTTGCCAGACAGCAATGGGCAGCAAATGGGCCCAATCTTGGCAACAGGACATGGCCAGATGTAATTTTGTCAGATGAATCCAGGTTTAACTTATCCTTTGCAGATGGACGTCAACAGATTTATCGACATAAAGGAGAAAGACTTGCGCCAAACTGTGTCCTTGAACATGATCGTTTTGGAGGGGGTGGTGTCATGATCAGACCACAGCCCATCAGAGGCTGCAGACCATCCAACAGCTGTTCCTGAGAAATGTGTGTCTTTCAATGCCACAAAGACTGCAAGTATGTCTTGCAGCGCACGGTGGACACACACGATATTGACTGCAAGTGACCCTTCCTTCGTGTGATGTCGTTGTTGCGTCACTGACTGATGTTGTTGTTGACTGGACATTTTCAAATGAAATTATTCACAGATGTTCACTTAAAACATATCTGCCAGTTTGGTTTATATATGTTGAAATTAGTGTGAGTGAAGAAAGTGTGAATGTCAAATTGCATTTTTAATGGCTTTCAGTATATATATGGAGAGTGTTTTTTCAATGTTGTTTTTCTGTTGTTTGTTTTATTTTTGTTTTTTGTTTGTTGTTGTTGTTTTGTTTTGGTTTTTTTAGGGGAGTTGCTCTTTCTTTTTTTAAATTTATGTTGGGTTACAGCTACATCGACCGAACACTATGAATACACCTTGTCATTTAGAATTTGGTCAAAGGTAACATATTTCTCAGAAAAGTACAGATTCTAGTTATTTTGTTGGATTGAGTTTCAGAGGGGATTCGACCCCTATCTCCCATAGAATCCCCAGGCACACAAAGCAATCCCACAAATGGAAGTCGAATAACTGGTAGTCCGGATCACGTTCTTTGTGTTCCCCTCTGACAAATCTTTTTCCATCACAAGGGATAAGTATTTCAATGTGAAAACAGTTAAGGATCTTTTTACAATGTTAATTTTCATTTAATAATTGAATTTTTGCAGTTAAAAAGTTGGTATTTTAAACACGGTAGTATAAATTTCGTTACTGCAATTGTTAGTGGCTGTATCCTCAAAGGGGGGTTAAAGTATCGTAATATTATTGTCTTCTTGAGAAGTTAAGTTTAAGCTTATCAGATTTTTAATCGTAGTATTTGTGTTCTTTCAAGTTTCGTAAAGTTTCCCTTCAATTGTCAGCAGTATTCCAGCTATATGGCGGCGGTCTGTAAATGATCGAGTCTGGACCAGACAATCCAGTGATCAACAGCATGAGTATCGATCTGCGCAATTGGGAACCGATGACACGTGTCAAGCAAGTCATCGAGCCTGACCACCCGATCCCGTTAGTCGCCTCTTTCGACAAAGATGGGTTACTGAATATCAATATTCTGACCCGGACCTTCACGGGTTAGTTATATTTCTTGATACTGTGATACATGTATTATATTTGGTTGTCCTATCCTTTGATGACAGGTTTATATAATTTACATGTATTTATGGTGAATTCTAAACTTATTTTATTTACGGTATGGTTGAAATATTGCCGATGTGACTGTAAATCTTAACTCACTCACTCTGACAAATCTAAACTGGCTTGGCCAGAAAGCTATGTATACAAAATGCCATTTAGAAGGTGGTCAAGTGCAACATAGCTTACTCAGTAATGTACAGATTCTAGTTCTTGTGTCGGGTTTAGCCCCAACTGTGCAGAGTCAAACAACAAACAAAAACACTAACAGAACTGGATCATTCATTCAACATGGACAAAATATTTAATAATCTCATAGTTACACAGGTACCTCACAGTAAAACAGTTGTGGAAATGGCTAATTGTATTACCCACTGAGTGTTAACAATAAAGTTTGAATAAATTCATTTGCTTTTTTGCTTTTCTCTATTACCAGAAACTAAATAGAATATTGTACTCACATTGATCAACAACATTGATAAATAAGAAATAGCAATCGCATAATTAGAAAATGTGAATAACATACGTGCATTGTTCTGCAGTAGTCCCTTTCGTTGCGGCGTCATAGGTTCTCTGACACAAGCATGTGTCATCAAAAGCTGCCAAAATAAATACAATGCCTGTTAGGGGCCGACAATTTAATATGCTGTAGATGTAGTTGCGGCAGAGGTCCGGCGGTGAGTTTCTATCAAACAATACATTGTCCGGACTGCAATAGTCTGGACAAATAAAATATTGTTGCAGTCTAAAAAACAACATTTGTTCAGTTTTATAAACTTTTACAGCAGTATTCAATCAAACAACAGTGCAGAAAAATTGAATTTGCTCGTCAAAACGCGCTCTCATTTAGTGGATTTCATTTCACTACTTTCAATAACACTCCTACCTACCTGTCGTTTCACGACAGGTTTATAATGTACGCATATTCTTTATCAGCGTCACATTTGTTCTCCTCACGGTGTGGCTGAAACATTGCCGATGTAACGTTAAATTTCAACTCACTCACCACTCACTCACTCACTCACTCACTCACTCACTCACTCACTCACTCACTCACTCACTCACTCACTCACTCACTCACTCACTCACTCACTCACTCACTCACTCACTCACTCACTCACTCACTCACTCACTCACTCACTCACTCACTCACTCACTCATACGTACTGCAGGATGGTCCAGATGTTACCGACGTAGCTACAGTCGACTTGAGATCAGCTATAGCAGTGCCGCTGTCACAGGGGTCAGTGGTCAGTGGGTAGAGGCATGCATACTGGGCCTTGTAGGCACTGTGAATAACAAGAGACACATATCATAAAATAACCCCATCGCCACCCCCTCTCCCTTGGTATTTATTTAGTATAACTTTAACTCGAAATAATTAGAACTTGTAAATGGTTTAAATCTAACACATTCTCTTATCTTTATCTAGATGAGAGATGAAGTAAGAAGACTGAAAGTTGTTATATAGAATACTCAACAATAATATTTAAATAAATCAAGAGTCTGTTGGGCGCAGCTAACTACTCACGTGCACTTCTTGGCATCGGTGGAGATGTCTGCTTTTGCGGCATCAAGCTCACATTGGCAGGCGGTGGTGACAGCTGACAACACAGGTTTTTGAATGACTACATGATGTCACATTAACCTTTTCTTCACATACAGGAAAATTCATCGTTGCAGGATTAAACACACATATTGCAGTTTAAATGTCTTCCAATCATATCAAAGCCAAGTTTATTCAGACTGAATTTCCTCGTCCGTAAGAGTTGAACGGTATTCATCATTCCGCATAAGAAAATCCGCATACTTACTGCAAGATGTTGTAGATGTTATCGACGTAGCAGCAGCCGCCTTCAGAGTCTCTATAGTGGTAGTGACAACACAAGGAGCAGTGGTCAGAGGGGAGAGGCAGGAAAACTGAGCCTTATACGCACTGTGGATGACAAGAATATTATTACTCATTTATCAGAGTCACAGTCCACGTTTGGCCTACGTAAAACATAGAAGTCTCGTACATGTACATTTAGCACTGTAGAGTTCGCCTGTAGCAGGAACCAGCTTCTGGACGTCCCCACGATGGTGTATATAACTTTAACTCAAAATAATTAGAACGTGTAAATAATTTATTATAAATAACATATTCTCCGACCTTTATCTAGATTTTAGATAGCGTAAGCAGCGTGGAAGTTAATTTTAGAAAAATACAAGTACTAAATTAAAACTCACGTGCACTTCTTGTCATCACTTGAGATATCTGCTTTTGCGGCATCAATCTCACACTGGCAGGCAGTGGTAATGGCTAATGGCACAGGTTAATGTTTGAATTAGTACAGCATGTTACAAGAAAGCAAATGTAAGGCACTACGTTAAGAACGTCAGATGTAGCCGGATGAAAACAGCTACAACATGACAAACCATCAAGCGGCCTGATTTTAATACCTATCAAGTGAGATGTTATACACGCGTGAATGCACCCACACCCACACAAAACATCCGTAATTTGTGAAGTCTGTTCGGACGATAAAGAAATATCTAATTTGATAAGAGTCACTATATAAATTATATCCCCTTATTCTGAGAGAAGCATGGTATTATTAGTTCATTTTTTTAATAATTTTATCTGCATAAAAGAAGGTATTATAAAAAATGTGAAACAAACTTCCGTATACTACCATTTCACTAACATTGCGATATTGACCATGGAATAATGTTAAGTTTAGTTTGTTTTCACTGTCATAATATGTGAGGTTCCTCATTCACACATACATACAAACTGACAGCATAACACAAAACAATATGCAACCAACCCAATGTAATACAATACAATTTTCACCGCCTGTGCATACCACACTGTTGACGAATCTCTCAGGTGTGTTAGAGCGATAACCATATCGTGACATGATTAACAAACCTACAGCTCAGCAGATTCTAATGACTTACCTTTTTAATAAGAAAAGCAAGATTTATGGATGTCAACTTCTTTATTGTGAATAACACGAAGTTTCGGAGCATATACTTGCTCCTTCATCAGGTGAAAGTCAGGTCACAGTAATGCATTCCACTTCTTAATGCCAATCAAAGATTTAACTTACTTCCAGAGGCTTCTTTAACAGGCATAAAACGTGTTAATTAACAAGGCCTACTGCCTTGTTAATTGGTGACTCTTAACTGCCTTGACTCACTCATCAATCAACAAGGGATTAGGTCCCGGGGCGTCCAAAGGACAATAATTTACCATCACCCACCAGTTATCTCCCCTTGTTGACATTTCCAAAATTGTAAATTTTTGGAAATCTCATATTTCCAAAATTGGAAATGTCTTGGAAACATCATCTTTCCAAGACATTTCCAAGCTTGTAAATGTGGACTTTTTTTCCAGTGCGTGTTCCTTGCAGTCAACTTTGTTATCATGGGTTACCCCATTGTTTAGAGTTAAAGTTATGTTCATGTTGACTCTGGTCAACAGTGATAAGTCTGGTATGTCATGTAGGCTGGAAACTTCTACAGTCCATAACGTTGTCTGATGTTGAATTAGTTCACAAAAAGGTCACATACTTGTGTGATGACGTCATAAAAACAAAATGGCGGATTTTCTGCTCACCCTCCCCTCTACATCATGTGAGCAGCCCCAAATAAACTAAAGAGGTTAAATTAAACATACCACAATCTGTTGTCCCCAGACCTGTCATCCTAGTCTCTACACCAGTAGCCAGAGTTACCACAGTTGAGGACGTATCACAGGCGACATCTGTCTTCCCCTTCAGACACAGTATGTAAACCTTGGCGGCGCTGTTGGTATAACAATGTTACGTGACGGCACATATTTTCTATGGGATAATGAGTGTGATTATATACTTATTTATGCTTCTTGGCTTGACATCTGATCTAATTTTACTTCATCTGCCTTTTAACTAGATATAACTTACATAGACTAGGAATAGTGATATAACTAAAATATATCAGATACTTATTATTAGGCCAAGTTGTCCTTTGCGTGTATATGTGACGGGTGCCACCTGTGAAACTGGGCACAAATACATTTACAGATTTACCTAGTTTGAACACTATTTGATTGTACAGTGCACACTGTGTTAAGCATAAAGTTGTTTCATTCTACGTGTTTGCATTGATTACCTGCATACAGCTGCAGCACCGGCACTTTGGTCCGTCTTCCAGAATTCCTTCTGACAAATGCAGGTTGCCGTAAACTTTGAATCTATACAACAACAAAATATACAAAGTACAAATCATGATCTTACCTTGGATTAAATTGTTAGTTTCTGATTAGTGAAGAGGCGGGCAAGTATGTTTTGGATGGAAGCGGTCTACACATTTCAAAAAGGATGGTACATGTGGTACGTGGGCTCACATACTTTGTACGTCAGATGCTCAAAATCGGTTGACAATGTTTTTATCAAGGAAAGATAACATGTTCAACACTTCGAAATAGACACTTTATAGGGAAATCTCAGTATGATATTTCAACATTAGACTTGTCACTTCTTCGTAATAATCATGTGTGTTTTTTCGTCGGTGTCTTACACATATACAAGTATGTCAACATACCTGAACTACAAGAAGCGTCAGTATAATCAGTCTCAATAGCAGTAGCATCAGCAGTTGCTAGTGGGCATTCAGCGTCATCTTTCACAGAGGTCTCCAGACAAGTCAGATACTCCGAGAGTGCACTGTGGAAGAGATATACAATCGGCAACACAGATCTGAAAACTTTGTTGAAAGAAAATATAGATTTGAATTTGCACGCAGAATGTTCAATGACAAGCTATGTATGATTGTGGCGACAGAAAGGAATAGTTCCCCTTTGGTTAAAGTGAAGACGACACCATTGTCCATATACAACATACGCGTTCATCTAGGCTAGGAATAAAGTCAATGAAAAAATTGAACACACTGCTGAGTATAATACTTGTAAAACACCTTTTTAAGAACTCAGTGTGAGTGAGTTTCGATTTAGTCACATGGACAGTATTTCAGACATATCGTGACTAGAACAAATATGACATTCATAAAGAATATAGATGTATATTATATACATATTATACTCCGGCAAAGGACAGTAACACAACTTAGAGCGAGCGAGTTCAGTTGACCGCCGCACTCAGCAATATTCCAGCTATATGGCGGTCACAGTTGGAATTAAGACTAGTATTAAAGGTCACATGAACCAAAAAATCAAACATAATTAAAACACAATTATCACTTATTCATGACATATAATATACATTGCTGGTTATGAAAAAACATATAAACAAAATTATAAGCGTACAATCGCAAATCAAAAGTGCAATATTGTGTACTTCGGTTTACTTCCCAAGAAACGAAGCAGCCGGAATACCCAACCCAGTCAGAGCGGGTGGGTGTGCACTAAAGTGTAACGGCTGGTTCATTTGCAGATGCCCTCACGGCTGATTGTGTGTGTATATGTAGAGATGTTGGGTTTTGTAAATACATGCTCATTTTTTGTGTATAACATTTTGCAATCAACAGACATCATAACATGTCATATGTTCAAGTATTACACCTGCCTGTCTGTGTAATTACATAATGTGACAGAGACCGAACTCGGGCCATAAATCAATGCATTTTGTTTATGGTGTATAGCCTGATTGGTGTTAAGTTCAAATTGCATGTGGTCAGTGATAGCAGTTGTGTATTGAATATTGTCATTAGCAGACAGGCAGGCAGACACACAGGTATCAATAAAACAAGACATTGAGTTTAGTCTGTGACACGACATATCTATATCACAGCTGGAAATTCTGTCAACGCTAAATAATGGCATTGCTTTTAAGTATCGAACTGAGAAAATGACTCGGTAAGAAGAACGTGTGGTGAAATAGAGAAATGAAATTATATAAACAGTTATTTTACTGTTTTACTGTCATAACATATAAAAAGCTCGCGCCTGTGAGATATCAACAAAACATTAGAAAAATAGCTCACACCAAAGCCTTCACCGAGTATTCACCGGACAACCGCTTCCAAGCTGTGCGAACCTACTTCACCGCGCACGTGCTATAAGCCCAGCCAAGCTGTTGAAACCCGTTTTCCCCAGAAAAGTCTGGGGAAAATTAGTGAAACGTTTGAACTCCGATTTCGCGCGGTTTTTTTCATCGCGTTATTTTTCAACTTTATAAGTTGAATTTGCATTTTTGACGATTTGTTTCGGTAAGTCCATACCGAAAGGTATCAGAATCTGCAAAGTTGTGTTTTACGTTGCATGTGACCTTTAACATTTACAATAATAACTTACGTCGGCACAATTGTCCACATACAACATACGCGTTCAGCTAGGCTAGGAATAAAGTCGATGAAGAAATTGAACACACTGCTGAGTATAATACTTGTAAAGCATTTTTAGAAGAACTCAGTGTAAGTGAGTTACGGTTTAGTCACATGGGCAGTATTTCAGACATATCGTGACTAGAACAAATATGACATTCATAAAGAATATAGATGTATATTATATACATATTATACTCCGGCAAAGGACAGTAACACAACTACAATATCACAGTTAGAGCGAGCGAGTTCAGTTGACCGCCGCACTCAGCAATATTCCAGCTATATGGTTGTCACAGTTAGAATTAAGACTAGTATTAACATTTACAATAATAATTTAAGAACTGAGTTTGGTACTGGAGTTTGTAATGTAAAGATAGTGAGTGAATGTCAGAAAGTGGTTCATGGTCTGAGAGAAAGATTCAGAGTACATGAGATACCTCTTATTTAAACTTGGCGGTGATCATGAGTGAGTTTGGTTTTACGCCACTTTTGGCAATTTAGTCCATCAATATCACAGCGGAGGACACCAGAAATGGGCTTCACATAATTATAGTGCCCATGTGGGGAATCGAACCCGTGACGAGCGATAGCCTTAACCACTAGGCTACCCCACTGCCCCTTTTCAAAGAATAAAATGAAGTATCCCATCTTGTAAAAACGGTCCTCTTTGGGTTTAATTACACCAAACATGGCAAACGTATATACATGGAGCCATTCTAAATATTTCTTGATGTCGATCCAGCTTTGCTGCGCCCCAAAGCATAAGAAAACTTTATATGGTCACCTTCCATATCTGGAATATTTTTTTAATCTTACTATATAAAAGTTGAACACACTTACTAACAAAAAGTGTAAATTATTTTCCATTTGTCCTTTAAATGTTTCAAATTCAAGATTATAATGTTATTCTTAAAATGAGAACACAATATACCACTTCTACTCATAATGTTCGCCAGACGAACATTATCGATCGATTTTCGAAGGTACATAACTCTTTCAAGTTGAAACGTATGATTTCCGCGATATTATTTAGGACTGTCTTGTACTACTGTTCCCAAGTGTGACTTCAATATGATTGGCGTACGGGGCTGTTGTAAGGGACTTTATTTCAAATAATACCGCCGATTAGGATACATTTTTAGGTCAGATCTATCATCTCAAACTCCTTTGTTAAAAAGAACTTTTCTAGTAAATAACATTTGATGTATTCTAGTGCCAAAGGTCGCAAACTGTCAAAGAGCCAGGTAAGAGGGATTAATACTAGCCGTAAAACCTTGGAACCTTACACTTTCAAATGCACTGACAATATCATTAATAAATCAAACTTCTTCTTATGTATCAAATGGGTAACCCCATTTTCGTGGCAGATATGTATATACTCCCTTCCTATCTGTGAAACCTATACGTTATACGACAAAGCGTATGAAGTAGCCTTACGTATATAAAATATTCACACCTGCACTTTGCTGCATTGTTCTCTCCGTAAGAAGTTTTTCCTTCATCATAAGTACCTTTACATTCCTCAATTAACATATAACATATCCCACAGATTTTAGAATTAGTTAATATAACGGTGAACACGTTTTCTCTCGTTTTCTAACGTTACCAAACAACCAGAATGTATGCTGAAGTGGTAGTTATGTAACAAGCTGGAATAATTTCTCAATTGCGATCTCTCTAACCCGAAATTCGACCTGACTAAAGTTTATCTGCAAACAATCTATTGACACGATCGATGATTGAGTCTGGTCTTGGTACAGTGGTTAGAGTGTGTCCTAGATTTAGAGTGTATCATGTTAATGAGCTGTTATTTTTACAATAATCTGGATATCGGATACCATGGTTATATATACACATGCACAGGCCATCGATTGGTCGAGTCCCTCATATGCATATTTCTTGATTGAAAATACTTAATTTGAAGGAGGTATTAGTTGTATAAAGGTCAGACTTTCTCGGTGAATCTGAAACAAGGATTCTTCAAGGTCATAGTACATTTTTTAGTAACATTCAGCGCTGTTCAGGTACAATGTATCACAATGACTGGGCCTGATCAAACAGTCTCTTAAGTCGCCTATTGCAACACGCATACTGAGATGCTGGTAATCGCAACAGTCTTGTTTGTATGGCATATGCTGTCTAACGTCTATACAAGGTTACAAGAAGAGATGTTCGACGGTTCGGGAATTTCGGAAACAAAATCTGTTTGTTTCAGATCTTTGCAAATATATAATACTTGACAGATAGTATACATCACGGTTTTACGGGGCTTCTCTAACGTTTTACTTTTGAAACTACAAACTTGAACATGACGAAAGTCTATCTACATAAATAAGTTATGTTTATGGAATATCCACATTTAGTTAAAGGAAACATACGTGCATTTTGCTGCATTGTCCGAGGCACCGCCCTTAGCTGTAGCATAATCAGTTTTACAAACAGCACATGTTGTCGCCACAGTTGTTGGGAGATAGGCTGAAAACGAAAACAAAACTACAGTTGAATGCATGTCAGTCAGGACAGTAGGGTGTGTTGCAGGACACGAATACCAGGAGGCACATTGTGTATGCAAACTCATGCTACCCATGACGTGCGTTATTTCATACATGTGCTGCATACATTGTATCATAGGCTAACTGAATGTTGGCACGTTTTTCTGCACCGTCAAAAGAAACTTAATTTATAAAAACATACAAACGCTTTAGTTTTACATCGACATTTTCACATTGCCATCCACATTGGCATCTCAATGTATCTCAAACTGTGTAGCTCACGATATGGCTGAAATATCGACCACATGACTATAAATTCTAACTCAATCACTCACTCAAACTATGTACTACTATTTCTCAAAGATAACTACAGTTATATAACCACTTGTTTTCCCCATGTATTTTGAAGTGGCATTTATGCCATGTTATGATGTACTCAGGTAAGTTGATACTGTATGCAATTACCTGAAAATTATAATTACATGTAAATTAAAACATATCAAGCATAAAAATACTTAGAGTTCTGTTCAGTGCAACATACAGACACGGGTTTTTTAATGGTACTTGGTATGTGTAAATATAGATTCATCTTAGAAACTTATACCATTGTGTTAATACAAATTGACTAAAAGACATTTTCTGTTCTATTATTCATACATGTTAATTTAGTGTAATAGCCAGGGAAATCAAAACGAGTTATTGATACTAATTGAACATATCGTACCTGATAAGAATCACACAGCTAGCCTAGAGAGAATCGAAGTTGTAAACAATGAAACGTTATAGAACGGCTCTTTTGCGAAGAATGTACTCGGGTGGATAGGATTTAAAAACGTTGCATTTCGTATGATTGATGCCAAAAATCCCACAAGAACAACAACAACATTTTGTAATAAACATAGTATTTAAAGATGTGTGTTATCTCGTATTGGGAATTATGGTGATTTGACTATTTGGCTGGCAGTTGTATAATATTACCTGTTCGTGTCCATTAGAGCCTGTGCAAATAAATCATAATTCCTAACATAACACACTTTTCACAGACGTGTAACGTGTACTGCGTTTTCAAAATGTGTTCGTTCAATATTTACTGTCTATCTATAAGAAAGAAGACATTTTAGATCAATATTTGCAGTTATATATTTTAGCCTGTTTGACATCTTGCAAGGTTTAAGAAAAATGTACTATTTTGTAACGGCACAAAGGAAAAATGTTGGCACTTAAAACCAAACCAAACATGCACGTCTCATTATAATAAGAACAATATTTCAACAGAGATAAAATTATAACAAGATAAAGTAACTTTACGTGTTTCTTTTGCAAAAATATATTTTAGAGTCCTTTGATCATGCAAACGTACCAATACATTCTGACTTTATGTATATACTTGTAGTAAAGAATTTAATTTGAATAATGAACGTTTCCACATATGCATTGACCATTTGCGGGTTCCAATATCCATGAAGGCAACAATATAATCATAATACCACCGACTGTGTCACAAGTCTGAGTTCATAAATCGCCATCAAATTGTGATGATATCAGATTTCAATGAAAAATGTGAGTGCATTATGCCGAACGACGGGACACGTCTCAGTCACACGAAAAGGTATGTCACATGTAATAAGAACACAAAAGAAATTCCCAAATAGGGAATTACAATGGATATGTTTTTCCTTTATTTAACTGTATGTGATTTAATTGATATATAAGTTAAAATTACTGGCCTAATTCCCTTGCTTTGTAACAGAATGCTGCTTGAGATACGTAGTCGTTAATATCATACAGATGAATACCCAGTCTATTTATGCTACAAAGAGATATGTGTTTAAGTGGGATAATCTCAAAATCTCAAATGAATAGTGCCTGATAGCCGAGGAGATTTCTACTCTTTGAGAAATACTTCAGTAAATATAATTACTCCGATATAATGTATCATACGCTAACTACAATAATCGATATGCGTGATGGTGTATTCTTCTTTTTGGAAATGTGTTTCAAATGGACGAAGATCATAATCTATCTATTTGTATATGACTCCTAGTATGAACATTTTAATATTGTATAATATATCAATGAAAATAATTTCATTTGTCTCACACAAATATCATAAACTTTAACAACTTACCTAGAAGAAGAACTGATACACCAAATTGCAACATGGTTTTGGGTCTTGTCACTAACACCGTTTCTACGTCTGGACGAAGAGGCACTGCGGCGGTGATGAGTGTGTGCCTGTATATGTAACGCCCGTCTCCATAGTACCGTAATGTTGTGTCACATGCCCCGAACATAACAGCAGAACGATACATTTAGGTCCCAATATCAATATGTGATTTTTGGGGCGGGGTTTGGCACTCCTTCATACCTGTAACCAATAATATGAGAGCATGTTCAGGAAATCTTGTATCAAGAAATGCATATGATCATAAACTAAAGAAACAACAGGAATTTTAGTACAACTTGATTGAACATGTCATATTCACGCGTCGATCAGATAAGAGCATGCCAACATGCAGTTGTACCGAGAGCAAAATTGGCAACTAAGTAGGAGTCAGATTGCGGGAGACATGTTCATAGGACACGCAAGTTGTCCTGTGAGTTGATATCATCAACAAGGATTCCCAGCGGATCAATTATCACCATTAGTCTTTGGAATCGTAACATCAAGTCATAGACGAATGCACATGTGTCATTCCACTGGCAAATGTTCAGATATCTTTATCTCGTTACAGGCAAGTTTTGACATGACTGCATCTTGAAACTTAACCGATCTGCAAATGCATGGTCTTTATGAATCTGAAGAAAATTATCTTGTCATTGAAACATTTATACAAGGTTTCCTTTTCAAATATTAAGTGCATAGTCATGATGCATTCATCGGTTCCCCAAGTACCTGATGAGTTGTACATTTGGTGTTATTATTTCAATATTGTTTGAGGAAATCTCGACACATGGCGAACCACACTTGGCGAACCACACCTGAAAGGTTTGCAAAACGAGTAAGAAGACCCTGCTAACGTTAGCATGTACAGATAGTTCAGGATGCCAGTGACGGCAGGCCCGGCAGTTGTATATATGAAATTGCAGAAGGCCCGTTTGAGATAGGATGCTTACATATTTGATTTCATCCTGTGATTTAAATATAAGACTGAGCATAGTTCTGATTTACAAGTACGTGATATATACTGAACAGCAAAAGTAACGCAAGTCTGGCTTTTTGTCAAGTTTTTTAATAGAAGACAACCAAAATCACGTCTAATCATTTATTCTATAGAAAACACTGTCAATTTAACAGTTAAAAGTTGCTGTTGACATTGAATTGCAATAAGTTCAAATTGATCACAGTCCGTCAAATGGAGATACCCCTGAACGCGAAAAGTGACAGTCTCTTTGGTAGCGCGTATAGCCACCTTGAGCTTGCACACAGGCCGTGCAACCTGGCCTCATTGAGTTTACTAGAGTCTGAAAGACTGCCTGGGGCAACTGGTTCCGCTCAAACACCAGTCTGTATTCCAATTGTGCAAGTGTGAGTGGCTGTCTACCTGCCCCAAATCCTCCGTCCAATTTCGTTCCAGAATATTCAAAGGGAGCCATATCCGGGAAAGAGACTGCCATGGAAAAATGTTAACGTTGTTCTGAGCCAGATGATCCATCAACACCCTTGCTGTGTGAGGGCTGCCGGGGTTGTTGACATGTCAAAACTGGCCCCACATGGCCGTCGGCAGTGGATTCCAGCAGCCCGAAGACGACGCCTAATCGTATCGCTGGACACTGCTCCACTTGACCCAAGAACTAAGGCTGCTGTTACTGTTTCTGCTTGAGTTCGGTTCTTTAGATGAGTGACCCGGATGAACCGATCTTGCGTATGTGTTGTCACTCGTTGCCGTCCGGTACGGGGACGATCAGCAGCAACCCCGGCTTGCTGATGACTTTGAGCAAGTCGTGTAATGTGGTAAGATGACAGCCCAATTGCCTAGCTACAGCGGTTGCAGAGCTACCTCCGTGCAACTTTCCAATGGCCACTCCCCTCTGCTCAGTCGTTAGTCTAGGCTTCGTTTGTGTGGCGTGTACACCTCCTAGCGTCAATACTGAACTGTCTTTTGACACAAACCTTTATAAAGAATACCTCAGAGCGAAATGCATGCTTTCCATCCAGAACCGTCGACGCACGTGCTAAAATTATGTTTTTGCTGCACTGTTGGTGTGTTGGTGCGAATGGTTCGTATGGACGTCAAATTGCATGACATCATCTCATCTGGGATCATTACGTCACTTTACCATGAACGTTCCATAAACATGAACGCTAACCTTCATGAAATTTCATTTTTTCGAAACTTGCGTTTCTTTTGCTGTTCAGTATACATTTTCAAAAGCTGAAATGACGTCGGTACAACTTATAAGTCTTTGAATATAATGCTGAAATTGTGAGCACATCTTTCAAAACACTACAAACAAAGAAACTATACATAGGAAAAAATCGAATTTTAAGAAACATTTGACACAAACCAGTTCATGCTGAGTCCCAACATGTGGGGGGAATGCTGCTGCCGAGGACAAAACGTTTGAAAAAAGAAATGTTGAAAAAAAACGTAACGTTACACTCTAAAACCTACCCTACATGAAATGCATGTGCATCACCTTGAGCTGAAGCCTATGACTGTAGGCTAGAAAGCCACATCGATGGCACTCCACATGCATTGCTTTAAGCCACTATAGACAACAAGAAAATGAAAAGACTGACAGAAGCTCAACGACACAACGCCATCTGCCGTTTACAAGGACGGGCATCGCAGCATGTGGTGGCAAGGCAGATAAGCGTATCCAAACAGACCATCTCAAACCTATGGACCCGATACAACAATACTGGGAGTGTAAATGACCGTCCCAGGTCCGGTCAACCTAGAGTTACCACCGCCGACCAGGATCGCTACATCCGGTTGAGGCATCTTCGTTCAAACATCGCCCGCCCGGAGATAGGAAAGTCGCGGGTTCGATCCCCGACCGCGTCATACCAATGGACGTTAAAATATGGTACTTGTTGGTCCCTGCCTGGCGCTCGGCATTAATGGGTACAACAAGGACTGGTCAGCTCGGAGTCAGTATAATGTGTCTGAGTGGGGTATTCATGCTTCACTGCGGCATGGTATCTCAGTGGGCTAGCACTATAAAACCAGCTTAAGTCTGGGCTAGTACAAGCAGCCGCACCTACACATACACACGCATGCACGTCGTCATATGAGCGAAATATTCTCAAGCACGACTTAAAACCCAATTTCACCTCACCTCACCTCGATCAGACATCCCAATTGCGTAGATCGATGCTCATGCTGTTGATCCCTGGATTGTCTGGTCCAGACTCGATTATTTACAGACCGCCGCCATATAGCTGGAATATAGTTGGGTGCGGCGTAAAAATAACCACACGAACTCGTTCAAACTCAACGGCCGCCTCATCCACAACAATGGAAAATTCCTGGACTGCGCCGAATCTCCGATCAGACGGTGAGCAATTGGTTATGGGTAACAAGACTTTTGGCCAGATAACCACTTCAACGTCACGTCGTTCCCTTTATCAACGTCAATGGTTGATCTTTGGAGCATGACTCGAACTCACGTTGCACGTGTTTGACAGCAAAACAATGTTCAAGTGTTACCTTGGCCTTTGTAAAGTGATGATTTTACTGTAATTGAGCAATAATGTCATGTTTTAATCAGTTATATGCACTCAATAAGTACACTCCAAAACAGCATGTCTAGATTCTTTTCTTTTTTTAAGAGTATATTTACACAAGGACTCCAGCACAATTATATTTTTTTGCACTAACAAGAATTCCAATGTGCAACTTAGGCTGCAACCAAATTCACAATGAACACGAGAAAAATGTCAGACACATCGTTAGCTAAACACATACATTTACGACGAAAACGACTGAACTATGTTCATGGACATTCGTTTCTCCATTTCTGTCATTCATTTAATGTATCAGATAAATCTATGTCAGATGACGATCGAATTTGCAATAATGTATGCCCAAATGTAATAAGACATGGTTAAACTAAATACTGAGATATCATTGTGAAGGGCAATCACACTGCTTTTGAAATACAGTTTAGCATGTTTCTTTTCGAACAGGGTTATAACATTCAAGGATGTCCTTTCCAAATATGACGCACATTGACTTAATTGATTGGTTGTTGTTTACACCCGCACCCAGCAATATTCCAGCTATATGGCGGTGGTCTGTAAATAATCGTGTGCGGACCACACAAGCCAGTGATCAATACCATGAGCATCGATCTTCGGAATTGGGATACGATGACATGTGTCAACCAAGTCAGTGAGTGTGACCACCCGATCTCATTAGTCGCCTTTTACGACAAGCATGGGTTGCTGAAGATCAATTCTAACCCGGATCTTCACAGGTGTACAGTGACTTAAACAATGTTCGGTAAAATTCGCTGTTATAGCTATATGTTCCTTCTTTGATCATGTTTAACACTTGGCAAGACCTTGGATATGTTTGTCATGAGTGACATCCGTGGTACGGGTTATGCTTATCTATCAGCGAAAACCTGGTACCATCAGAAAGTAACGCATGTTTGTAAAATGAATGTAGTCGTTTTAATATAGAATGAGCCTCCCAAATGCTGTATGTGACTTTGACTCAAATAGTAAAACGACATCAACAACCATCACGCATATGTGAAGAGATACAATCGACTCTACTGTGGTAGACTGAGTGGGTGAGTTAAGATTATAGTAACATCGGCAATATTTCAGCCATAACGTGACTTAAAAAGCTATACATTAACATTAAACGCAATTAAATTATAAACAAACTGTTGACAAAGGGCAGTAAAATAATTAAATTATCACAGAGAATTAAAACTAGCAAGTAACTTGTAAAATTAGACAAAAAGCAGAGTCAATACAATATATAAACGGGCTGGAGATCACCAACAACTGAAGGTAGGTCTCAATTCTTTGGGAGAGGCTTCTCGGGAGAGGCTTTTCGAAAGGGTTTTATATACGTTGAAACGATTCGGACAGAATCAGTTACGTAATTACATTTCGAGTACTGAACAGAAGTGAGCTGCGTGTGCACCTTAACATGTGCAGACAACTGTACCTACACCGGGGACCTGTCCATTGTGATCTGGCGAATATGATAAGGGTAGCTAAGGGTGTAGATGAGACGTTTCGTGTACATAGTTCAGGTTATGGTGCATTCAGTATTGTTGCAAAGACCATGCAGGGCTCGGCATATCTTAAAGGACCATCGACAATCTTAGCTTCTGCACAAAATCGATAACAAAAAGCTGTAATCATGTATCTGTGTCGTATTCCAGAATTGTTTTGTATTTATGGTACAACGAAACATAGACATAATTTCATTTTGAATATTTCATTATCGTGCTTCCCTACATATATTATCACAAAATGTACTGTACTATGGATTTAAATAGCCTGTAAACTGAACCAGTATTTCAAATTGGACCAGTCAACCTGTGTGAAATTGCAATTCACCAACAGACATCTACAGTAGAGCCAAACACCTTGTGCAATGGTTCACTATGTCGATTGTTTTCATTCAGTGTGCCTACTTCTTGAGCAATGCTTGTGTGGAGAGAATTCTGTTACTCTTCTCTCAGCTCTTCAGTTTCTTAGGACAATACAGTGAATTGTGTACTACTGCAGCCGCCCTGTTTCCTGTTACTATACACATGTTGAAGAAACTGCGGCATTCCAGCAAGTACGATTTTATTAAATATCTTGCCTGTCCTAATTGTTGTGCCTTGCACTCTTTTGATGATGTTTTTGATGGACATGTTACATGTAGAAATAAAGTGTTTGCATGTAGAGCTACACAAAGCAGTCGTAAAAGGGGTAAAGCAAAATGTAACACAAATTTAGCTTGGCATGTTGTTCTTAAAAACGGTCAAAGAATATTGTACCGCTACAAGGTTTTTTGTTTCAAAGGTATTATTGAAAATATCCAAAAGTTGTTACATTGTACTGATTTCGTTGACAGGTGTAATTTGTGGAGAGCTAGAAATGTTAACAATCTGTATGCTGATGTTCATGATGGTTGTGTGTGGAAGAGTCTTGTAAACCGTGATGATAGTGACTTTCTGACTCAGGGAGATCACTTTGGCTTGGCTTTGAATATTGATTAGTTTTGTCCATATAAGCGGAGATCAGATATTTCAATTGGTGCAATTGTGCAAATGTGCAAGGTACATGGTTGTTTTAAACTTACCCCGAGAGGAGCGATTCAAGAGTGAAAATTGCTCTGCTCATCAGTCTAATTCCTCCTATAAAAAAACCCCCAGATTCCCTGAAATCCTTTTAGAACCTCTTGTGGCGGAAAAGAAAGCTCTGTGGCAAGGTATTATTATGACATACAAGGACTATACGACACCTGTGACTGTGAAAGCTGCCTTGATGTGTGCCGCAGCAGATATTCCTGCAGCTCGGTTTTATGGGACATTCTGTACATCAGGGCTGCTCCCATTGTGTGAAGCCATTTAACATGGACGGAAAGCGTGAGTGTGGGATTCCTGACTCAAATAAATCGCCTCTTCGAAATCGTGCTGATGATCTCAAATATGCTTTGAAGGCCCAGAATGCGAAGACAATAACTGCTAAAAACATGATGGAAAGTAGACATGGTTATAAATATACCATCCTTCTGCAGCCTCCCTATTTTGAGCCTTCAGTGATGTATGCCATAGCCCCAATGCATGACCTATTCCTTGGTACAGCAAAGAAGATGTTTAGTTTTTGGGTGAAAGTGACATTTTAAGCAAGAGCGATCTTCAATTCATATCCAACCGCATTTCAACCCTCAATGTAGCTGCTGATTTAGGACGTGCACCTGTGAACATTTCTTCAAATTATGGCCAAATGACTGCTAAAGAGTGGAAAAACTGGACTCTTATTTACTCAATGTATGCTTTTTTGAAAGTCTTTCCTCACCTCACATCAACATATGGCAAACGTTTGTCCTTGCTTGTAAACATATCTGTAGACCATCCATTAATCAGTTCAACATAGAAATAGCCCATGGATTGTTTGTCAAATTTGTGCAAGAAGTAGGTCGTGTTTACGGCACCGAATTCGTCAAGCCAAATATGCATTTGCATTGTCATCTGAAAGACAGTATTTACGATTTTGGAAGTATCTACGGATTTTGGTTGTTTACCTTTGAGAGATACAATGGTATTCTCTCTCATTACCCAACAAACAAACGATCCATCGAATGCCAACTGATGAGGAAGTTTGAACTCTACGCTCTTGTCAACCATGGTTCAGTCCATTTCAACCACAGAGATGCCTTCATGCAGCAAGAAAGTAAGAATTACAACAAGACAGCTGATGTTCGCTCCACACCAACCTATGTCTGCCGTACTCACAGAAGTGTGGGGAGATTTGTCACTCTGTACATTCAATGAATCTTATAAGGTTAATTCTCTATCTAAGTTGACCGTCGTAGATCTAATATCCACCTATTCTGTAATGTAGAAGCAGCCTATAACTCAAAGTATGATGGGAACTGTTGTTAAACGTTATAAACGTGGTCAAATCAACAAGGAACTCTTCGGCAGCCATGAATGCAGCTCAGCAAAGAAAGGTTGAGATAATGTATGCTTCATGGGCGGATGATAAATGTCACGTTAACCCAACTGGTAATCGGCCCGGCAAAATGATGTATTTTGTACTCCAGACGCTTGAAATACATCCGGAAGAATTTGTACACCATCTGTTTGCGGTAGTGGAGTGGCTTACGCCTTCTTGTGAGCAACTAGGCTATATTTCTCCTTTCTCTGTATGGCAAAACAAATGCCTCAACTCAGGTCCTGCTTCGTAAGTACCTGTTCAGAGGATTGCTGCCAAGTGTACGTGGACTATTCAGTATGTGGGCAGCAGAAGTTCCATCATTATCAGCGAGTTGCCAAGTCTTTGGTATGTGTGAGTGTTAGTAAACAAGTATGTTATGCTTGCACAAGTGGTTTTGACACATTGATTTATACATACGTACGTACACACACACACACACACACACACACGCACGCACACGCACACACACGCACACATACATACATACATACACTCGTTGAGTTGCATTGAAATGTTAGCTAATAATGAAACAGCTGAATCATAACATTTACTGTGTTTGTTGCCTTTTTTCCACATAAATATAATAAATGGTAACAATTGTAAGTTTCTTAACCTACACGTGTTAGTTTCAGTTTTGTAAACTATGCAGAACATGTTTGGGAACTTATTGTAATTGTTCTTTTTATTGCAATAATAAATAATATTGTATACTTTTGCACATATTTATTTATCGGATGATCCTCTGGTGATGCATGTCAAGACTCATGATGAAAGCAAGGAATTCCACAGCTATTTTAAGCGTGCCAAGGTTGTTGGACAGAATCTGAAATTTGAGGTTGAATTTATTGATGGCGATGTACTGCTGGACGGTACAGCGATGGGAGTAAACCAGGTGAAGTCCTTCACCAGGTCTGCCAAGAGTTGGTTATTTGTGGAGAAGCTTTCTGAGAAACCATTGCATCGTGTGTACATGCAGTGTATGGAACAGAATAGCAATCTCACCGAATCCTTCGCCTTGATGAAGTCGGCTGGTCTCAAATGTGAAACTGAGGGCTTCCTTTTTGCTGCTCAGGACCAGTCACTTTCCACTCACAATCGCCAAAGTGTGATTCTTAAAGAGAATATAAACATGAAATGCCGATTGTGTAATGAATTTACAGAGACTGTCCAACACCTTGTCAGTGGATTCCCTGCCTTGGCACAAACAGCATATCTTAAAAGACATGATGGCATGGCTTGCTGCTTGAAATGCCGTCTCCGCCATGCCTGTGGCTTTGACTCTGAGGTCCATCCATGGTATGACCCTGAACATGTCCAGGGTGTTATGGAAAATGATGCTTTAAAACTTCTGTGGAATAGGCCTAAATACAGCCTCAGAAGAATTCCAGCTAACAAACCCGATCTTGTCCTTTTTGATAAAGCCAATGAATTTATTTATATCATTGAATTTTCTGTCGCCTTTGACAGCAATGTGATTGGCAAGATTCAGGAAAAGCATGATAAATATGCGGACCTCGCCTTGGAAATGTCTCGCTTGCATCCCAAGTACACTGTCGTCAGGCTCCCGGTGTTCTCTGTGCCCTAGGTTTGGTACCTCCTGAACTCTTGGCGCAGATCAGGAGAGTGCCCGGGTTCTCCACCAGAAGCACAGCTTTCCTTACACTCTGGGTAATGCAGAAGGCTGCAGTGTTGGGGAGCCTTCATATTCTCCGAAAAGTGTTTGGTGGGTTCGACTAGGCAGCGTTTCCTGGGAGAAGTCCCATTCGCTGTCTGGGCCGCGTGTAGAGGGGGCAAGGGCCCTGAGCTGATGATGAGCCTTACCAGCCTGACTGTGCCAGGATCACACGAATCCTCTCTGTTGCAAATTATCTTTAATCTGTAAAACATTAAAATAATAATATCTCGGCAGCCCAGTCAGCCTTCCTCCGGTAGTCAAACCAGCCTTACTGGAGATGGGACTTGCCCCAGGGGAAGGCACAGAACCCGACCAAGAATATTTTGGTCAAACCATCTAAAATCCACACTACTTGAGTGTGCGAAAGCGACAGGATGGCCTGATAATCCACGAATAAATGGCAAGTCGCTTAAGCTGCATTAGGACAATGCCATGCCCATGTATGCTATCCTGACGGAGCAAAATCTCCGAGACCAATTCCGGCATCTCAAAACTCTCATGCGCCGTGAGCCAGTTCAACCCACAACTGGTGCCCGTCAGGAACCTTTGCATGAGCAGAATGCTCAAGTGGCAGCAGACCCAGACCTTCTAATGGATGTCCGCGTGGACCTCTTTCCTCTTCCTTATGGAAACTCTTCCGGCATAGAGCCAATTGGCCCCGAAATTTCGGACCCTCTCTTCCTCTTTCTCAGTTGCAGATCTTTCCGAAAACCCTGTGTATAGTTTGTTTCATTCTATTTATGATGAAATATCTGATATACCTTTATAAAAACGGAGGCCAATTAAACAATCAACTGAATCTTTTCCAAAACATGAAATTAATTTATTTAAATGATATTATTTCTATGAAACCTTCTGCGGACTGTTCATTACATGAAGTTAATTGTTGTGTCTATGCTGCCGCTCGAACCTTGGAGGAACTTCACACAGTTTCCAAAGAAAAAAACATCAAATACTAAGAACTATACACCAAAGTTTAATCGGTTAAATAACGGAAACTAGAAAGTACTTTTCCTGGATAGAGCTGTGTCTATAGTTAAGATCATCAGGGAATCCCATGTCTAAACGACAAAAGTCAATTTGGAGAAAATTACAATTACAGTATAAGACAACCAAAGAAAACAATATTTCTCCAAATTGTCGATTCCCTTAGGGCAAATATAAAGGTTAGGACTGAAAGAAACAAAATGGGAAAAGAAAAATACATTAATCAAACAAATATTTTTTAGGAATAATCAAAAACACTTTTACAGGCAGCTGAAAACAAACGGTGATGGTGAGCATGATAGGCGGCCTCCCATGGATGCCAATGAAAGAAAGATTTCTTGGAAACAGTTGTGGTCTCCGACTGTAAACTTGAGGCACCATGCGTCCGTGATTATGACCATGCAATTCATGAGAAAGTAACTAGGTCGTTTGTCTGCTACATCTCACCAGATTGCCTCAGCTGAATTTGGTGGTAGTGCTCCTTTCTGAAGCAGAACTTTGAAACCTTTCAGTACTCTCCATCCAATTTGCTATATACGCGCCAATACATTTGACATAACCATAGCTCGTAGACTTATTTTTGAAAAATATTTTGCCATTGCGGGGGATATCGATGACTTTGTCTTCTTGTTTCTAATTGCCTGTAAGGCACGTTACAGGAAATGAGAAAATCCTGCAACTGAGCCTTGAGATTGCTCATGGTGGGTGTGATGGTACCAGGGACACGCAGGTTATGGTAACTGGCGTTATCCAAAATGATAACGCTTGATTCGTCCAGCCGCAGTAAAAGTTGATGTTCGAACCAATCCAAAAATACCTTCCCATTCATTCCGCTATGGTAATCACCATCAGATTTCTTGGTCTCAAAAGCAAAGTCACAACCCCCAATCAGTCCCTTGCTACGGGTACCAGCATGCAAGATGATCAGGCGTCTACCTTTGCCCGATGGTGACACTGGTGCCTTAGAACAATCTGAAGGAAGCCACATCCGATCGGTTGAGTGATTTTTATTACACCAGGTTTCATCAAGGTACATAATTTGAAACCCCAATTTGCGGTATTCTTCAACTGTTCTGAGATAAGCTGACCGCATAGACAGGATTAAGTACTTTTCACTAAACACAGCTGTGTCATCTCCCCTTTTCGTGTACCTGAACCCCATTTCTACCAGAGGTACAATAAAGTGTTGTTTTCGAGACATGTATTGTATTTTTGATCTCATCTTGTATTTTAGCACACGTCTGTGGGACTTTGCGTTCATACAAACTACACGGCGTATGACACCCTTTATTTAAGCTATCCAGTTTGTGTTTCCTACCTGTTTTTTCATTTTGACACGAGCCCGGAGGTAACTGATTTGTTTACAACTTTGTAAACCGGACTATATGTCAAATTAAGGGCATTACACATTCTATAGTAAACCTTGTCATAGCTGACGAAAGGTTTCTCCCTTTATCCAGTATAAAATAGTGGTATAAATTTGAAATTAATTGTTCTGAAGAGATATTAAGTCGCATGTTGCCAGTTCAATTATCATACACGAAGTGAAACTTCTATGGGAGAACAAGATTATCTATGCGATTTGAATTAAGACTTTTTTACGTAATTATTTTGAATATAACTACTACAATAGTTACACCTTTTTCACATATAGATGTTAAAAAAACAAAACTTTATACAATCATTTATGTAATTTAATTAGTTGAGGCTATACGAATAATTATAGTCTGTATTTAAAAACTACAATTTGTACTTAGAATATTTACGAATGTTGTTGAAACGTCAAAATTCCCCCCTGTGAAGACACCCCTCAAGTGCATGTTTTCATCTGAGCTTTAATATCCAATTAGGGAGAGTCGTACATGTATCATATATATGTGTTAACGTTTTTATCTTGTGTCAAATTCATCATATTCATATTGAAGCCAAGCATTTCTGGCCTTACTTTTTTATTAGAAACTGTGAAATATGTTTAGTATGGTTAAACGGGTTATCACGTTCTCCGTATGGAAACGCTGTAAAAGATCTGACGTAATATCTCGTCCGTCGAATTCCATCCGCTTATGATGCACTCATCCACCAAGCCCAATCTACTGTATAAACTCTGCTGTATAAACATCTCATTATCATTTGTACATCATTAGCTTCCACGCCTGTCCTTTGTCTACTCTCTGGCTTCATCACCTTTCTGCCTAGCCAATTATGTTAATTATGTTGTTTTCTTTGTTACATTGTTACATCCAGTATATATACACTTCCTCCTTCTTCATGTTCCATTATGCTTGACAACGGTACAAGAATCTGTATCGAAACGTCGCACTCACGAATAAAAAAGAAGTTGTTATCCATAAAGTTTGTTCTATACTATGTATTCTAATATAGAATCATGTGTGCGCTGTGGTCATGGTATAGATTATTTGGATTGTCCAGTCGGATTAAGACAATGATGTATTTTAAGTCCAGTGTTTTTTCAATGAATTGTATTACGATATTGCTAATAATGGAAAACATGGCACTCAAATGTTCCCGGATATGATTGAAAATACTACCACTACTTTTCGCTGATGATGTCATTTTAGTTTCAGACACTATTGTGGGATTACAAAATCAACGTAATATTTTGGGATGTTACACAAAAGAATGACAGTTATCAGATAATTACGACAAAACAAATATTGCCATTTTCAGAAGGGATGGGAAAGTGGGTACTAAATGGGATACATCATCAGATTAATAATAATTATAAATGTCATGGTCTTTTGTTAACCCATATAATGAACTTTTCAAAATGCAATGACGATTTAGTATCAAGAGCAAAGAAAGCCCTATTTAACGTTATGAATGTTTCATATAAATCGGAAATATACTAAACAACATTGAAAACGCACCACTTCAGATTATTAAAAGCACGTGTAAGGAATTGATATTTTTTGAGTGGATAATAACAGATGGACGACAAAAACTGTGATTGTACTTTATTCCAACCCAGACCATGACACTCCCACCACCCAAAGGTCTGTCTGAACCACACACTCATCAGCATAACGTTCACCACGTCTACGCCAAACACGTAATCGGCCGTCAGCATTACGTAGATAAAGACGTGACTCGTCAGTGACTACCACACCATGCCATTGTTGTAACCTTTACTGAAAATGCCTGTTAGCCCATTGTATACGCTCATTACGGTGTATGTCAGTCAGAATTGGTCCAACGTTAGGACGTCGAGCATAGAGCCTTGTAGCGTGTAGACGGCGCCGCATGGAGTCAGCGCTGATGACCCCCACGTCAACCTTGAACTAGTGCAGCAGTCCCGGCAGTCGGCAGTGTTCAATCACTGATATGGACAAGGTCAATAGGGCGACCCTGATGAGACGTCGTAACACGTTGTTGCCAAGGTCATTGAAGGTCACGGGTACTGCCTGTCTACTGATGTCGTCTATGAAGCCTAACGATGGTGGAGTGTCCAAGTCCAAGTTGTCGAGCAATATCCCTGCTGCTGGTGCCAACCTGAATAATGCCTACTAGCACGTTCTCCTTCGTGAGGTGTTCACCTCGGCATCTCTGTCTCGTTTCACAATCGTTAGTGAAGCAATGAGAATCGGTTCTCATAAACCTGCTTTTAATGTCACAGTCAGTATGATTTTTGAATGAAATTCGCGCTTTTTTCATGGCGTGGATGCATGTTGATGCATTTTGGAATTAAGTGTCGTACTGTGGACAGGAATTGGTTTCTAAAGCATTTTTTCAATTGGACATGCCCTTCGAATTCATGTTAGTTATATTCATTGATCATTGTCATGCTGAAATCCATCGTGGTGAAAATATGGACAATTTGAGACTGGTGCGTTTTCAATGATGTTCAGTATACTTCCCCTAAAATATTTGTGAAACTATTTGATTCCCAAATACAACAAATAATGTTATATGAATCTGATATTTTGGGATAACAAAGAAATGATTGTTTAGAAAAGCTTCACCTTTTAGCATGTGAAAGATATTTATCCGTTGGATTATCAACACCAACCTGTATGATTTACGGCGAATGTGGAAGACACAGTGTGTATAACTTCTCAGACTAGATGCTTAAATATAGGATATAGCGTATTTGTATACATGGAAATAGAATTCCAATAATTCCAATAATATACTTTTACATTTAGACCATATCGGTAAAATCACATGGGCATCCCATGTAAGAAACAGTTTGTTCTCTCACGGTTTTGGATTTATTTGGATGAACCAAACCATTGGAAATATCTCTTTTTATTTCATATTGAAAACCAAGCTATTGATAAGGATTGGAATTCTACCCTTTATGATAGCTCAAGGTATGATTGTTATAGGACATTTAAAAGTTTACTTCAGCCTGCAAAATATTTGTCTATCTTATATTCTACAGATTTAAGAAATATCTTTATCAAATTTAGACTTGGTTTATTAGATTTAATGATAAATGAAGACAGAAAAATGCCCTTAGAAAAGATCGGGATAATTTTATGTAAATCCGCAGTTGAGAATGAAATGCACTTTATGTTAGTTTGTCCATCGCTATATATCCTTAATGTCTTCTCAAAATGATTATATTATTCTTAATCTGTCATTATTTATCAAACATTGTATGACACTAAGAAATAAACTGTTAAAAATTTAATACGCTAAAGGTAATTTTGCAATTGCCTGTTATTTTGTTCTCTCTTTTATGTGTATTGTATATTATCTGCATATTGTATTATATTATCTGTGAATGTATATTTTATGTGGACCGGTGGCCTTACATAAACTCTACTGACTTTTGACTTGATTTGGCTTGTTAAGTCTGATCAAAATTTTACAAACAGAACCTGTGGATTACAGAGTATAACGATTGGAAATGCATAATTACGAATTATAAACGCTTGGACAATCCATTTACACTGCATGGTCTGCACGATCAATGTACAAGGTGGCAGCACCCGTAACTGATATGATCTGGGCTGCACAATCGCTGAGTCGAAACGAGATAAATCCATTTTGCACGTAATGTAACAATGGCTCCGTCGAGGCTGAAATTTCTATAATTTTAGGGCCTTGTTTTGACTGGGGTTTGTGCCCACTGATACTGTAACGTTAAGACTGACATATTTCAATTTGAGACATACACACCGTTTACACACGTTGAAGAGTAGGCTTGCTGGCAGCTGAAGTGCTGTAAGTCACCATGATCCCAATAACGCGGTTTAGTTTTCGTTGTTGGTGGTCTGGAGCTTGCATTTTGACTGCATCATTGTAATATTGATCATATCCAAGCGGGCGCACAACGGTGAATCAACGTTGAATTTTGGTTGTTTGGTTTATCAACCTTTCATAAACGTTGATTCAACGTTTTTCATGCGACCAAAGAAAGTTAGTCGAGATTCGTTTAGTTGTCAACGTTGTTTCAACGTAAGGAACCAACAAAATGTGAACTAATTGTTTCCTTGGCAAATTTGATACATAATTTATATTGGTAATAGGTATCCAACTTAGCAACTATCATTTCGGAACATTAATTTCATAAAAGATCAAGATCGAGCTAGTGACACATATCATCTTATATATTTGTTTGATTGTGCATCGATCAACGGACGGAAATATTACGTAAATCGCAATTGAAAATGAAAACATCAATGATTTTAGGTATAAAGTCATCAGTTATCCGAATTGCATTACATTTGATATTTTCCCACAAAACTGTCAAAATTGTATAATTCCCGACAATTTGCTTTCAAACACATGCCAGATCGCCTCGTTTGGCCATATCCGGACATCCACACAATTATCGCGCGCGCAAAGGCAGCTGATCGTTGTCAGTTTACTTTGGCGAAGTTCAACGCAATATCGTTCTATTTTCAACATCTTCACGGCATGCTGGTGTTTATTTGGTAAGTATGTCCTTCATGTATAATGAAAACGTAGGAATGTTGTTTAAATCTAGCAGGTCAATGTAGCAAGAAACTCCGAATTAGGGCTCATGTTTTATCTCACAAGGGTACCGGTATGTCACGTACATGTTTCTCAAATTTTTTCAATATATTTGCATGCATATATTTGGCATTTTATTATATAATCGAATAAGATTTCCTTTCGTACCCATCACCAGATTTGAATTTTGCAAATATACATTTTCAAATAATCAATGAAGTACATCAATATAAGGGACCATTCATAATTATATGGCTGAGGGTGGGGGTGATGATTGTAAGAGGTGGGGGGGTGGGGCTGGGGTGTGTCACCCATTTTGTTCAGGGGAGCTAAGGGGGTCAGCATTTTTGTACACACGCACTATGTTTAATATGATGCTTAGAAATTATGGGAAGGGGAGAGGGCGTCATAGATATTGTACATGACATGCAGGGTGGGGCGTCACTTATTTCGTACATACACTTTACGGGGGGAGGGTAATTCACATTGTACATGCTTCTTCATAAAAATCATCATCACCCCCAAGCCATACATTATGAACGGTCCCTAAGGGCAGCTATACAAAATCGAATAGAATTTATCAACATTTTGTATTGCATCACATTATTCTGAACATTTGTTCGTTTGAATAAATCTATCAGTAAATTATGCATTGAGCACGCTCTGAACCCTGTCAACATATGCATATTATTTGGGGGGAGGGGGGTGGGGGGTGGAGAATGGCGAAAAGAAATCTTTCTCAGATCATGCAACGAAAATTCACATCAAAATGTCTTGTGCAAGTCTTTGTTAAGGATGAAATTGCATATAATTTATTTGAACTTTTATTTATTTACAAAATGTGTAACTTCACTAATCATTCTTTGATGGGACAATTAACAAAACTGCACTCACAGACTTTCATTCTTACACTTCTTTGGAAGGGATGTGATGATTCATGTCCCTTAAAGGTTAAAATGTTACATACAATTTACAGTAATTTAGTAAGGAACATTTAATTATGAAATAAGATATAATTTTAATGGAATTTGCAGAAATCTCATCTTCGAAGACTGGGTGGCATCAATTTTGTGGATCACATAAAACGAGCAATGCTAAGGTAACAAGTTTTTAACATTTCACTTGTTTCCAGTATATCCACCACAAAGGTTGATCATGTAAGAGAATAATTTGACAATGATTTCTCCCGGAGATGTTTAGTTTAATGAGCACTCCCTTGCTTGGCGCCATATTGTTTTTCACCCTAAAGAGCTGGATGCGAGAAAGCACGCGAGAGGACAGAAGTCATAAATTTATAAAGATATATAGATGTTTATTGCTGGGAGACACACTCTTCAGGTATTTGGTCAGCTGTAGAATTTGAATATGATGTTTCTTTATTATTTTCAAAGTGTAGGTTTTTCATTATTTTGCATTTAAATGTGTGTGCAGTGAAACATACTGAGATTTAGAAGAGTCCATTATTTAGAGTACAGGTATTGTTAGATATCAGCATTTTATGTACATGTTCCCTTGTCAAGATCATCTATCGAGTATATTAGAGAGAAGGTGTATATTTGTAGTGTTTTAAATCAGAGTTATTTTCAGTGTATGACCTACATTTCAATACGTTTTGGCCACCTGTCGCCCCTTTGGTCAAATAGAGTCAGACTTCTATTTTTTGGAATTGAGAGTCAGAGATACACTGTTTCCAAGAATTTGTGTGTGCCAGCGATGTTTGTTTACGAGTACATGTAAGTCTTTTTGAGTGTATATTGGAGTTGTAAGAGATGTTATTCAGTGTCTTATTATTCAGGGTATGATAGATTATTTCTGGCAGTGTAGAGTTTAATCTCATTATTTTATTGTTCATGATTCAGAGAAGCACAGTTATGACGTCGCAGATATTATAGGCACACATAATTCATTATATGAGATTTTCTAAGCGTTCCTATAAGAGATTAAGTGTAAACATTTCTGAATTATGAAGAAGTTATTTCTCTGAGTTTTATGAGGGTACAAATGACAAAGAGAGACAGAGTAGATAATAGGGAATATATTGTATACTTATGAGAGCTCAATATTGTTTTCAGAACTCCATGATCCATACTTCCTTGTGTTTGGGAATAAATGGTGTTGGAAGACCTCCCACAATAGACTTGTTCTTTGACCTGTGAACCACCACCCATTTTGTTTTCTTATCATTTAATGTAAAATGGCTTTTGTTACAATTTATGACTCCTGTTAGCAAAATTGCTACATCAGTACAACTCCTATTTAATTTGAAATAATCGTTTCCGAGAATCTCTAAAGAAAACTAAATCTGACAGAATAACAACAATCTTCCATTGTTTTGCAGGACAATGTCAATTTGATGTCAAGAATGAATGTTGATGGGCAAAACGGCAAGTTTTCTTTTAAGAATACAAGGTTGTTTTCAATCATCTCTGGTAATTTAATTACCAAATGCAGCATTTTCATCATGACCATAGCAAATAATATATGACAGTAAAACATCGTCTAATTCATCCTAATTCATAGTCTAATTGAATAATCAACTTGCAATTTCTTTGAAAATGTTTAAGAAAACTTCCATTCCTTTAGTTGAAAATATAAATTGTTTACATTTTTCGTCACATTTTGTATTGATGCTGTTCATATGTTCACATGGCAAGTTACAGCAGTGAAATGAACTTTTCAAGTGATTGATTAAACAGATACTTGAATCATTTCAGACAATATATCTTCCATATAAAATTATTCATGTATTTAAATATACATTTTCAGAATGTGTCCTTTCTCATGGGAATGAGATGGGAATGCATCCGAAGCAAATTTCAAGAAAGAGTTAGGAACGTTTCTGAAGTATCCACCTGACCGCCAGGCAGGGAGTGGCAGAAAGAAGAGAAGCTGTATGTCAGAAGCTGTATGTCAGTTTAATGCTATATGCAGATGATATTGTGTTATCACAACAGAGATCACCCACAGACGATGTCATGTGTGATGTTTTACATTATGCTTTAAACCACGTTTCTCTGTGTGCGTTTGTGTTCATAAAGATTTCATAAAGAGTGACTGGTTTTATGTGCTGTCTTCAGGTATAGTTCCTGTTCATCTTGGATCCCTTTCATGGTGAAAGTAATTGCATTGTGTTTATTCAGGGGTCTGTCTAATAGCTGAAATTCAGACAAAATGTCTTCTCGGGACAATGTCCACCTTTTCAAGATAACAATACAACAGTAAATAGTTTTTCTTAATTTGGAATACTCTTTTCTTCTTACTGGAATTATACGTCCAACTGACATAAAACTTAAATGAACATTATATTGAATGTGGAATTTTAACCAAGTATTGTATCAGGTAAATATTTTTACTGCAAATTTTATGTTTGAACACTGTTTATTGCAGGTAGCTTTTTGGGTATTTTTTAGCTGGATGCAGCAGTTTGGTGCTACTTTAGTGTAGTTTAAAGATGAAGTTCGAGTCTATTTACAGGAAAGGGTAATACCTCCCAGACACAACCACGGAACAACCCATTTTCAACGTTAATAATATGTCAAACTTCAACGTTGATTCCACGTCGGATATCTACGTCTAAAAAACTTTCATATACAACCCTTTTTCAACGTTGATAATATGTCGAACTTCAACGTTGATTCCACGTCGGACATCTACGTCTAAAAAACTTTCATATACAACCTATTTTCAATTTAATTTCAACGTTGAGGACCAACCTATTCTCAACGTTGAAACAAAGTTGATGTGCCTGCTGGGATGTTGATAATAATGTATTAGTATTTGAAATGATTACATTTTAGGATGTGTGACATCACACCAATGTCCTATTGCAACTTGTGACAGACCAATTGTTCCTCAAATTAAGATTTCATAAAATATATTTCATTATTAGCATAATGCATGGGGTCGTTTTATTACAATTTCTAAGATGCCTAGCGGTTAGAACAATCGAAAAAAAATTACATTATCAGACAATAAAGGTATAGTTTTTTGATGACGTAACAATTGAATGACGTTATCCCGTCACTGCGCCATTCTAGTGTGCCCCCTCGTAATCGAACCATTTTACATTACGTCACAATGTAAGTGACGTCACGATGCATGTCAGTTGTCATCGCCTCGTACGGCCTCCTACAGTAAACTACACCGTTGCATCCAGTTTCTTGGTTTGCTGTTGCTTCACGCAGCTAACATCACTGGTGGAAACATTAGGTTTATGTTTTACGAGGGTTAAAATGTGTCATTTCGACTCACAAGTTTTCAGCGACACGGTAACGTTCGTAATGTTTACATTCCCACAATGCAATTGTGGAATGTCGCTTGACTACTCAACTTCCTCTGGATGTACTGATCTAAACTTACGCTGGTAGTAGAAATGCAACGTTCATATTGCCCCATATGGTTTTCGTTAATGACAGATGTAATTAAAATAATTCAGAGAAGATATTTAATCCGAACGTAAACCGTCATCAAACTGTTATCATTTGTTTTTTTCTGGTAACGTTCGTCTTAACGTAGGGGGCCGACGCATCAATAGAACAGCGCACCAGTTAGCAAGCGTCCTCGTGCTTTAACTATAATACTTCAGGGCAAAAGTGTGTTTTATTACACTATACATGGTGGTAGAGCGAAGTGTATTTCTTAAATATCGTTCTTACAACTGCCAAGTTTATCAAAAGCGAGACCAATATGAAAATACACTTGTACATGGCTGAAATGTACGTTACTGTGTAATGTACGCTACCATCAGATACTAAACTACCATCAATGTTGATGAATTTGCGCGTGCCAAATCCAATGGTTTATTGAGTGAGTGAGATGTGTTTAACGCCGGGTTTGTTTGTTTTTTGCAATATTTAAGCAATATCACGGCGAGGGACACCAGAAATGAGTTTCACACATTGTACTCATGTGGCTACCCCGCCGCCCTAATGGTTTATTCAGAATAAGTGTACATTAAATTCACTCACGCGATATAAATGTGCAGTAATCTTGTTACAGTACTTGCCAGTACTTCCTTGTGCAAATGTTGTTGTTGTCAGAAACTTTATATGATAGTTTCTTAAGCAAAATCTTTAATAGTTGATATAAATTTTAGCAATCCAACACCCCATTAGGTCGTCTTATATCATTATTAACTGAGCGAATAAAAGTTGGATACCTTTTGTTGTTTCAACGTAACTTGGAAAATATCATGTTCCAAAAGTTAGGTTTACGGACTATAGTGGTTAACGTGTTCGTTCGTCACGCCGAAGATCGATCGATTGATTGATTGTTGTTTAACGCAGCACTCAGCAATATTCCAGTTATATGGCGGCGGTCTGTAGATAATCGGTCCTGGACCAGACAATCCAGTGGTCAACAGCATGAGCATCGATCTACACAACTGGGTTACATGTGTCGACCAATTCAGCGAGTCTGACTACCCGATCCCGTTAGTCGCCTCTTACGAGAAGCATGGGTGCGGAAAGGAAATTCTTCATAAATTCAATGACATTGGCATATTATATTCCTTCGTTACATGTACTAAATGCGTCTGTAAATTAAGCATTGCCTCTAAGGTGACAATAATTGAGACAATCATTATATACATGCACTTAGTTGTATATTTGTTCGAAAATTCGAACGCAAAGAAATATGTTTTGTAAATTCAAATGGCAAACTCCTGAAGCATGTGTCATAATTTCTCTGGAAAAAATGATGTATCAATTTACAGCACAGCTATGTCGTGTTCATGGAAGTGTGGACACGCTTATCGAGTTAACAATAGCCTACGGACCCACTCAGTATTTACGCAGCGGCTAAATTATGCGTAAATGTAACTTCACCGTCTTGTGTTACATCACTATTATCACCATGAAGCTGACGTCTTTGTTATTTTCACACACCCTAGCACCCCAGGAGTCTGTTTGTAGCTCAGGTGACGATGTTCAGCCTTGGACCTACCACGGGTTCGGTAATGTTGTTCACGACGTAATCCCCAAGTTTCTACACGTCCACAACTAAACGTAGTTGTTATTCCCCTTTTGTTACGCATGTCAATTGGGAACAAAGAGATAATGTATTTCTGTTCGATAGCTGTGAGGTCCTTCAGTGGAAAGAAAAAAACCCGGCGCAAGTATAAAGATCGATTAGGAGCGAAAACGATATGTCTCGAGTGACCAAGCCAGTAAATATTTTAAGTCTAGCAGGGTGTATGACACTGCTAACTTAAAAGCTTTTGCCGATATTCTTTCCAGATAGATTATATGTGTGTTTCGGATGACCACATTGTCCCATATCTATTCCATACCTCTGAAGGGCGATGGGGTAGCCTAATGGTTAAAGCGTTAGCTCGTCACGCTGGAGAATCGGGTTCGATTCCCCACATGGGTACAATGTGTGAAGCCAATTTCTGGTGTTCCCCGCCGTGATATTGCTGGAATAGTGCTAAAAGCGGCGTAAAACTAAACTCACTCACTCACCTTACCTCTGATATCTAAATTAATGTTTATTTTTAAAGCTATGAAAAAGTTATTCCAGCAATAAACCTTAGCTGTGTCCCCTCGTGAGAAAACCTTAGCTGTGTCCACTCGTGAGAATCTGCTCAGGATTCTTAAGACGGTCTGGTGGCATGATGTAATAAGTGAACTGACCATTAACCACCCAAAACCTTAATGCTCTTTAGTGTTCTAACCACGTCCACGGTCAACAAAAAGAAATTGCTGTCGCACGAGATTTGACGTAATTCTTAATATTTGTGAGTGAGTGGTGAGTCTAGTTTTACGCCGCGCCCAGCAATATTCGAGCTATATGACGACGGTCTGTACATAATCGAGTCTAGTTGTTTTACTGTCCTTCGTCGACAGGTTTTTATAAGGTACTTATATTCCATTTCATTGTCAAATATTCTCATTTCACCTTTTATTGTATAAATAGTTTTCGTCACGATATGGCTGAAATATTGCCGATGTGACGTTAAATAATAACTCACTCACTCACTCACATAATCGAGTCTGGACCAGACAATCCAGTGATCGACAGCATGTATGTATATGTAGGTCGTTGTCCCTTAATAGTCAGATCTGTAATTTACCGATTGATATTAATGATAAACGGAGGCCAACTATAAAATTTAAGAAATCATTTCAGAATGAAAATGATGAATACAATGAAAGTGTTTTGCCATTCTAAGAGATCTTTGCTACCGCTCGCACACATATTGAAAACAAGAAAAGAAAATGATTATATAAAATTTACATGAGTATGAGTAAGCTTCATACTGCACTTGAACCAACTCTCGTCACTGCTCCAGGAGCTAATAACATCTCTTATCAACTCCTGAAACACCAGAATCACCATTACAAAGTCTTTAATAGTTTGTGATGAAATTGTGACGTGAGAAAAGTCCCCTTCCTCTTGGCAAGATGCATAATTGTCCCAATAACTAAACCTGATGCCGATTCTTCAAATTACCAACACATTTATTCAACAAGCAGCGTTTGCAAAAGCATGTTATGCACGATAAATAATCGATTACTTGGGTACTGGGAAACCAATATTCTAATAAGAGATATACAACGTGGTTTCCGCAAGGCCATTATATAACAGACACTGTCTATCTTGTTCGATCTAGAAGAGAAGTGCATTTGTGAAATGCGTTCTAAATGTGACAATTGAGCATCAATGAAACGTTTAAATGTGACCTTTAATAGATGGATACTGAGATCATACAACGACGGCGGCATTGCAAGTTCAAAGCCCATTAAATTGACATTACGAGTCAAAATGCGGTTTGTTAAAATACGATTGTTCAGCACCATTGTCTGGAGGGTTATATATGTTACAGGGAATGTGTGAAACCAGGGATTTCATGCAATCTCAAAAAGAGTCAGTGATTTCGTGAAATCACTTTGACCCCCAGGGATTTCATGTATTCCCTAAAATGTCCAGTGATTTCATGAAATTACTGATTTTCATTGTGTTCCATTACACACATTCCCTGTTAGGATATCAGTGAATGTGTGAAATAAATGTTTGTAGCTTAACACTTTACTGTTGAGTCTCATTTCATCCCTCAGTTCTTAGGAGTTGATAACTTTGACAATTTACTGATGACACTTTTGGCTAATTACTACCTTTAGTCGGGGTACCAAGCTCATTTTCTCGCAGCATTACTGTTGAGTTTCATTTACATCCCTGAGGTCTAACGAGTTGAAAACTTTGACAATTTACTGATGACACTAAGTCAAGCTAAGAGAGGGAAATCACCGGGTTTCAATAATATTCCAGTTGATGTTTTGAAACATTACATCTGTATAGCTTATGTTCACATACTGTTTTCTACGTGTTATGAGACTGGTCATGTACCCTCCTGCTGAACCCAGGGGATCCTTACCCCTACCCCTAAGTCTGGAGCTGACGACCTGAGAGACCCAATGTCTTAACACGGCATCACACTTGCTAGTGCATCGTATTGTTAACAATGGTGGGTGTTGATATCAATGGTGGTAATGTTGATATATTAGCATATGCAGATGATATTGTTTTAATCGTTGCGTGTGAGAATGATCTTAATGTGATGCTTGAATGCCTGCATAACTGGGCTTTTTGTAACAAAATAACGGTTTATGTAATTAGAAGTTGTTGACAGTCATATACTAGGCACATAAAGAAACTGTGCATACACAAATTTAAAATCTAAATTTATCAAACCTGTGTAGACACATAAGGATTTAAACTCAGAGATTAGTGACATGTATCCAACATGCATGCACGTGCCACGTTCCGTGATGTCAGTGGGTTCGTCCTTGAGACGTGCAATACGTTGTTGCACGTGCATTCAGGGAAAGAGAAACAGAGCAAATGAATGCCACACAATACTGTCACTTTGGAAAACTCAACCCCTGCCCTTGCGATCGTTCAAAAAATTAAACGGCTATTGAAACGCATAACATGCCAAGGCTCACGTCTGCACAACGTCATGAGGCCATTTGGATGGTCCTTCGGGGAATGTCTCAACGACAAGTGGCTGCACAATTCCACTGCCACCGGAACACCATTTCTGCACTGGTGAGACGCTACCAGAAGACAAATGACGTCATCGATCGGCCACGTTCTGGACGTCCACGTGTAACAACGCCAAGACGCCACAGGTTTAAGACTGCAGTGACGACTGCCCAAACCATCCCAGGACTTCGCCGTATCCACCCCAACACAGTTCGACAACGTTTACGTCATCACGGGATCAGACCACGACGTCCCGCCATACGGCCTATCCTGACACAACGTCATCGACAAGCTCGCCGAATGTGGTGCCGAAATCATGTCCGCAGACCCTTGTTTTGGTGGAGAAATGTTGTTTTTACAGATGCGTCCAGGTTTAACATTTCCCATAGTGATGGACGTCAACGTGCCTATAGACGCGTGGGAGAACGTTATGTACAGGCCTGTGTCTTGGAGAGGAATCGCTTTGGTGGTGGTTCCGTGATGATTTGGGGTGGAATAACAGCACGCCGAAGAACTTCTTTGGTGATTGTTCAGGGCAACTTAACTGGTGTGGGCTACAGGGATCAGATTCTTGGGTTAACATTCCAACAGGACAATGCCCGCCCTCATACGGCAAGGGTTGTATGGATTTCTTGCAACACCACAACGTTGACTTACTGCCTTGGCCTGCAAATTCACCGGATCTCTCCCCGATAGAGCATGTTTGGGACGAGATGGATCGACGTCTACGCCGTCTTCCTCATCCGCCAGATAACGTCCTTGACCTTGCAACAGAACTTGAGAGAATCTGGCGTGACATCCCACAAGCCTTCCTTGCACGTTTCATAGGCTCTATGCGTCGTCGATGCACTGCTGTTCTCAATGCCGATGGTGGACATACCCGTTATTGAGCTTGTGACATGGTCGTTTGACAATGCACAGTTTCTTTATGTGGCTAGTATACATATTTAGATGTTCTTTTATCAGAGCATCTAGATTAGGGTCTCATATGACATGGCTAAAGCTGTAGCACGTTCAGCTAGCAGGGCTTTAGGTTTACTTGTAACCAAGTATAAGATTTTAGGCGGTATGCAATTTCAAACTTACTCTAAGTTATATCAATCTATGGTATGTTCTAGTAGGTCTACTATTCATTATGGTTGTTCAATATGGGGTACTTATAGTTTCTCCTGTGTTAATACTGTTTATAACAGAGCTGTGCATTCTCTTTCTTGGTTTGCGCAAGTTTGCTCCTAATAATGCTGTTATCGGAGATATGGGCCGTTCCCCTCCATTTGTAAATCAGTGGAGGAGTGTGTCGAGGTTTTTTAGACGTCTCTGTCATTTAGAGCTCAATCGAGTTACAACTATATATACTGAAAGGCAAAAGAAACGTCGTAATATGAGAAATGACATTTGAGTATCAATGGAGTAGTTGAACCTTTTTTTTTAAATATACACCAGAAGCCAAGTTTGAGGAAACATGAATCATGGTCGTATAGCCTGCATTGCCCAATAAAGTATTGTTTGAGATTGAAGTTAGAAATGTTTTTGTTTTTTGGAGAGGGAAAGTTCCCACAAACACAACATTGAAATCGAGATGCACGTGCATCATAAATGCATTCAGGCATAAATTGCCGGCTTGAATGGCAATCGTTCACTTGTTTTCTGAACACAGCAGCTATGACTAGGTTAACGAGAGATCAACCACAACAAGCTATTGGACGTCTTCACGCTGGTCAACATGCTCGAGTCATTGCTAATGACTTCAGTTCCAGCGTACGAACGAAAGAACGTCTTAGAGTGCGATACAACGCCACCAGCAGCACTGATGACCGTCCACGTAGTGGTCAACCCCGTGTAACAACACGTCGCCAGGACCGTCATATCGTCCATCAACACGTGAAAGACCTATTCGCAAGGGCCAGAGAAACAGCTTGGGTGACCATAGGAAACCACCAGCGACCAGTCAGTGACCTACCATTCGGCGACGTCTCCAAGCCAGGAACCTGTTTTGTCGATGTCCCGCCAGGGAGACCAATATTCACCAACGTCACCGCCGGGAACGTATCCAAGTGGACACAACGGCGGCAAAACTGTCGTGGGGACAATGGAGAGGGTTATCTTCTCTGATGAAAGTCGGTACTGCATTTCAGTGGCGTATTATTAAAAAAATAGGTTCAAAATGTTCCATTGATACTTAAATGTCATTTCCAATATTACGACATTTCTTTTGCCTTTCAGTACCTGCCAAGTTTTACACATACTCTTCTTTGTCAAATTTCAATATATTGATGACCTCAAACAATACTTTTGTCATCAGAAATGTAGCAATGTTTATTTATTATGCTGTAAAGCACCGCCAATCATATATGGCTGCAAACATTTAATATTTGTATAATGGGCCGATGACCTACACACGCGAATAAAGAATTTGTACATAATATAGTTTTAGATTTACAAGCTTGTTTTAAACACCATCTGTTATTTTACAGTCCTTCCATGACTGGTTATTTGGCAACTTGTATTTATTGTGTATACGAAACCTTTCTCGTCACTATATGGATCAAATACTGCCAAGGTGCCGTTACATTCTAAGTCACTCACTCAAATATTCTTGCAATTTCTCTTCTGTTTGCAGGGTCAGGAGGAAGCCGCGTCACATTCCTTGCACAACTGTTCCTGATTCCCATGATCGCTTCTCTGTTCATGTATCGATCACATTCCCCTCTTGATAACAGAATGAATACAGATTTCTCCCTTTTCTCTAATGTCAAAGAGACTGTTTCCAAAAATAATGAATTCGTGTGTAATATGTATTAAATACCCTGTGTGATAACAGAATGAAGACAATTATCTCCCTATGATACTATATTAGACACATCCGGCTTTCTACTTTACTGACTAAGAGCATGTTTCCCAAAACAAATCCGTCGTGTTTGTACTATTATGATCCTATTTATTAAACTTTCTGTATAATATTTCAAGTATGCAGTGGCAAATGTACACGCGTTGTATATGACGGATTGAAGCGTCCGAATGACCACAGACAATAATGGTTACCAGTGTCAGTACTTTGCTGACTGACACAATTATTATTAATCACAGTATCACTGTGTTTTCAACTTTTTGCAATAATATGTTCCTTAAGAAATTATCGTTTAACGGCAGGTCTTTGACGTGCTTGAAATGCAAGGCATTAGCAGTCTTCAATCCTCGTGTTCTTTACCTAGATGACATGTTGAGCTTCTGACTGATGCTAGTTGTTCCGTCGAAATAAACGGTTTAGTTCACGGCAACTCTGCGTTCGTAATCTTTATTTTAACATATACTATGTTCTGTATTTAGGACCCGTGAAGGTCCGAGTTGGAATGAACAAGAGGCGACTAACCGGATCGGGTGGTCAGGCTCGGTGGCTATGTTGACACATGTTATCGGTTCCCAATTGCGCAGATTGATGCTCATGCTGTTCATCATCGGATTGTCTGGTCCAGACTCGATTATTTACAGAACGCCGCCACATAGTTGGAATATTGCTGAGTGCGCCGTAAAACTGAACTCACTCACTCACTCTGTATTTAGGGTTAACATGTATCGATTATTGAATGTCATGTAAATCCTTAATCTACATGCATGTACGTGAATTCCAAGGTGTCAGTTATTGTAATCTGAGACAATGTGATTTTGTTAGAATTAACAAATTTTAAGATTTTAGATGGCACGTGATAGTTGAATATTAACGGATTTAATCTAACAGTTTGGCTGTAAGAATGTTGCTGTGCAATTTATGACCAAAACACATATGGCAAACAGATAAATATATTAATTCAGTCAATCTATTCTTATTTTGCTAAACGATATGGAAACCGCACCGTAACACCTCTATGGGTTCTGTTTTTACTTCAAAATAAGGGCGTTTGTTCATAGAAAATGGAAAAGTCCCGTCATGTGACATGCTTATATCCGCGGCGTGGTCCCAGGAGTCTTCCTGTCTTAATGTTTCAAGACCTTGCGATACTCATGCATTTTGTCCTTGCATGATCGTCAGTAGTGTGAAAGTTTCCGTTACAGGATCTCACTACTACTTAAGAGCTATTTAGCCTGAGTAGAGGCGATTTGCGTGTGCCCTGTAACAGACGACTGGAAGCTGCAACGGGATCTGTTCATACTGATTTTGCGGAGATAACATGTGTGGTTAAGGTAATGGATTACTCGGTTCCTGTGACCAGTGCTCATTTATCGCACATACGAGACGGGAACGACGTGTCTTTAAACCATTCTAGAACATCACAGTCATAGGTTTCTGAACACGAACAACGATGCAAAATAGATAACATACAACGACTATCATGTATTCCAGCAATGCTATCACATCCGAGAAATCTCCCTCAGAATTCCAATATGCTGTATGTGTTTTGTGTTGTGTCAATCACATATTTTTGTTTTGAAAGTAGAGATATAGGTTATATGCAGCGAAAGACATTGTCGATGGACATATGAACAGTATATATTGGTATGACAGCGATATGATCATCAGGGAACCTTAAAAATGACAGGTTTATTCAGTTTCACTGCCTCCTGCAGAGTAGCCAGGTGTTATGGCGAGAGACATACTTTAACTTGATGCATGTAAGGCCGTGGATATTACAGTTGGTTAAATACGATCTTGGGTGTATGTTTACTTAATGCTACATGTAACAGATCGCGTCTTTGATCTTTGTCTCAAGTTGAACATGTCTGTCTGTTTCTTTCTGTCATTTCTATCAGTTTGTGTTACGTAAGTATCCAAATATCCTTGGTAAACGAGTTTCAAAAGACAAACACACATATATGTTTCTCTGTGCTGTATCTGTTGAATGGAAATTACATTGAATGATTAGTATGTGCCTGTACTTTTTGTGTTGTGCAGAGAACACGCAAATATATAACTGCAGGACCAACATCGTATTTCCTTTAGATGTTTCTTGTGAAAATAGCATGACTAGTAGGAGCATACCTGATGTGTTTGGTTTGTGTGAAGCACCGGGCCATCAGCAATATTCCAGACATATGGCTGATGTGTGCACCAGTGTTTACATACGTTTGTGTAAGACATCTATGTGTATATGACTGTATGTGCTGCCGGTCTGCCTGTCTGTTATCTGTAAATACAGCTACATGGACCATTCAGTTTTATCAGAATCTCTCTTGCGTGACGGTGAAGCATTTATAACGGTGAGTGAGCGAGTAAGCATGTTTTTACCCTGCTTTAAGCAATATTTTAGCAATATCACGGCGGGGGACACCAGAAATGGGTTTCAAGCATTGTAGGAGAATCGAACCCAGGTCTTCGTAGTGGCGAGCGATCGCTTTAACCATACGGCTAAATAAAGAAAACCTTGACAGCATAGTAACAATAAATGCTATATACATATAAGGTTCTCTCCGATGTCATATTCGAATTAATTCATAGAAACATACGTAAAGGGATTTCCCCTCCCCTACTCATGACGACGGGCGATGAGAGAAATCTGGGTTTTGTCAATCACTAAACCCCTCACTGATCACACCTGGATCGGGTATAGCTCACCCGTTTTTGTTAAAGGTTGATGTGTCCTCACAAAAACGTGTACACAACTAAACCATGTGAACATATGTTCATTTTACTTCCTTGAATTACCAGCTGAAGGCATGGTAGGAGGTCCTACAGTTTATCTTCAGGTAGGAAAGGACCTGCGCACTCTTTTCAAGAAGCTTCGATCATCACCGACTTTATTGATGACTATTGTAATTGTTTCTAGATATACATATATATGCAATATATATATATATATATATATATATATATATATATATATATATATATACTAGCCACATAAAGAAACTGTGCAGTGTCAAAATATTATCCCAGTTGATAAGTACGATAACAATGTCAAAGGTACATATAAACTTTCATGGAGGGATCATGAGACCATAACAAGTCGGGAGAATTTCAATTGAAAAGTCAATCACAATGACGTCACTAGTCCACAAGCGGGACAGGGGTCAAACGACCATGTCACAAGCTCAATAACGGGTATGTCCATCATCGGCATTGAGAACAGCAGTGCATCGACGACGCATAGAGCCTATGAAACGTGCAAGGAAGGCTTGTGGGATGTCACGCCAGATTCTCTCAAGTTCTGTTGCAAGGTCAAGGACGTTATCTGGCGGATGAGGAAGACGGCGTAGACGTCGATCCATCTCGTCCCAAACATGCTCTATCGGGGAGAGATCCGGTGAATTTGCAGGCCAAGGCAGTAAGTCAGCGTTGTGGTGTTGCAAGAAATCCATACAACCCTTGCCGTATGAGGGCGGACATTGTCCTGTTGGAATGTTAACCCAGGGCCATGACGTTGCAGAAAAGAAATAGGAACAGGTCGAAGAATCTGATCCCTGTAGCCCACACCAGTTAAGCTGCCCTGAACAATCACCAAAGGAGTTCTTTGGGTGTATTGTTATTCCACCCCAAATCATCACGGAACCACCACCAAAGCGATTCCTCTCCAAGACACAGGCCTTTGCATAACGTTCTCTCACGCGTCTATAGGCACGTTGACGTCCATCACTATGGGAAATGTTAAACCTGGACGCATCTGTAAAAACAACATTTCTCCACCAAAACAAGGGTCTGCAGACATGATTTCGGCACCACATTCGGCGAGCTTGTCGATGACGTTGTGTCAGGATAGGCCGTATGGCGGGACGTCGTGGTCTGATCCCGTGATGACGTAAACGTTGTCGAACTGTGTTGGGGTAGATACGGCGAAGTCCAGGGACGGTCCGGGCAGTCATCACTGCAGTCTGAAACCTGTGGCGAAGATGGGTCACCCTTATCCATCTGTCCTGTCTTGGCGTTGTTACACGTGGACGTCCAGAACGTGGGCGATCGATGACGTCATTTGTCTTCTGATAGCGTCTCACCAGTGCAGAAATGGTGTTCCGGTGGCAGTGGATATGTGCAGCCACTTGTAGTTGAGACATTCCCCCACGGACCATCCCAATGGCCTCATGACGTTGTGCAGACGTGAGCCTTGGCATGCTAATTCCATAGCCGTTTAATTCTTTGAACGATCGCAAGGGCAGGGGTTGAGCTTTCCAAAGTGACAGTATTGTGTGGCATTCATTTGCTCTGTTTCTCTTTCCCTGAATGCACGTGCAACAACGTATTGCACGTCTCAAGGACGAACCCACTGACGTCACGGAACGTGGCACGTGCATGCATGTTGGATACATGTCACTAATCTCTGAGTTTAAATCCTTATGTGTCTACACAGGTTTGATAACTTTAGATTTTAAATTTATGTATGCACAGTTTCTTTATGTGCCTAGTATATATTATATATAGACTGCAGGGAATACTTTCTTGACAACGCACACGGCTTCCTGTCCATACAACGAGTATTAATATCAAGTTATATTACTTACCCTGTAAGCCATTGTAAGACATTCTTATAACACCATTTAATAAATATCTCAGGGATATTTGCGAATACAACACCATTATCAACAATTCCAAACATTGGATTCCAAAGTGTTTCGATGTTAACAGAGCTAGCATCCAGATATTGACCTGACACTGCATGAGATTGAAATATCTACATTTCCTGGTACTTCATACTTTCATGTCTACAGTTTCCAGCAAGCATTCAAGCACTACCCTTTCGTCGGACCAACTTTTGAACATTATGCACAAACTTTTAACAAATCTTTCAAAATAATATTTGATTATAAATTATACATTTATATATGTCTTTAGCCCAGTGTCCCCATACACCTTCGAGTTTCGAAATCAGTCCAGCCAAAAACATTATTTGCACCGACAAAAATTTAAATGTGCAACCTGGCATGCACCCAAAGGTACAAACAACACGAAAAACGTTATCTCTAACCAGGTGGGATCCAGTGATTGTATCAATATCACCCCGCAGGTGTTTATGCAAGATCGGTTTGGTATTCTCACAATAGATACAGATTGCTAGATAAATTAGGAACACCAATGCAATAAAAATTTAACTTTATCACGCAATTCTACATGCCACACACATCCCTGAAGGACTGTTCGTGACTCATTTGTTTTGCTTGACAAAAGTCGTAAATAAAACCATTTCTTAAAAATTTAAATATTAAGGTTCAACAATGGCTAACTCTTCATGACCTTTTTCACATAGACCCGCTGCGAGAATCCTGTCTGTAGATTATCATGTACGTACAGGCACAGTCTCTGGAGCGTTTGGGTTAATTTAATTCGATGGAATATATAACAATATGATACTGCCATACCTTAATCAGGTAGTAAGTGACATGCCGTTGTTACATACAAAGATTCCTGAATTCTGGTTTATACCACCCACTGTTAAACTGTTGAACACATTATTCAATCATGCAACAGCATGTTAAAATCTCCTCTCAGTTGAAATCTATTTCTTCAAAATCCACACAGATAGATCTAAATAGCTCCCAGACCGCTCTGACTTTGTGTGATGGCGATTAGGTGCCTGACTCGGATGGGACTCAACCCAAAAACGTACTAGAATCTGTACTTTACTGAGAAAGTGTAATCCCAAATATAACATATGTTACATTTGACCACTTTCTAAAATGGCATTGTGTATTTCATAGATCTACCTTCAGTTGTTGGCAATCTATAGCCTGTTTTTACATTGTCTTGTTATTTCTAGTTAAAATGTTTTAGATTAGTGTACTATATTTGTAATATACTAATAGTTTTACTGTTCTTCGTCAACACGCTTCTAATTTCTATTTTTCCTAATATTTGATATAATAATTAATTGTTCTCGTCACGTTATGGCTGAAATATTGCCGATGTGACGATAAATAATAACTCATTCATATTGACCTTCTCATACAACAATAAGACATGTTGATAGTGAATCGAAAGCAAATATTCATACAACATTAAACCATATTCCCAACACCCAGAGTTACAGTTCATGCGAAATCTTATACACATGTTTCAATGTTCAATCTACGAATAAGCTTGAAACGAGGGACCATATTCATTCTTTTATTTCTTTATGTAAATCGTCATGGCGAAGAATCACTATTAATTGCATAAATAAATCTGAAACTGAACGATGGGCTTCTCAAGTGTGTGTAAGGCACGATATGAATAGATATCGCTTGACCCACAACTTCTTTGGTGTACATAGACTGTATTGTTTGATGTATTTCTACCCACAGTTTAAAGATATATTACAGTTTTGTGTACAAATCAGCTCAAGGGGAAAATTCTCAAAACATTGTGAACTCTGCAAAAGATACTGTAATGATTATGACTGCCATGTAATTTTACACTGTGAACACTATATGTACAACAGAAATAATTTCTTTTCAAAACTTATAGATCTCTTTGATGTGGATGTTTATGTACAAATAGAATTATTATCTGAAGATGAAATGTTATCACTATTTTCTGGGGGTGAACTACTAGTAACTAACGATATTGATGAAATGCCATGGAGATGTATGATTGTCCTCTTCTGTAAATACCTATATTCCTTGCTTCCCTCACTAAACTGTGCATTCTAGACCTTTCATTTTTCTTAGTACATGTATATATGACTATATGAATGTGTTGTGAATATATTGCTGTGATTATGTTGCTGTAAATATTTCATGTACATGTTTATAATGATCTTCGGACTACAATCTGGAGGAAATAAAGAGATTCATTCATTCATTCATTCATTCATGTAGTTGTGGAAGTGGTTATGTGATGTTATTACTGAATCGTTGTTGCATACAGTTGCCAATACATATGTACCTTACCATGCAATCAGACACGTACATTTAACACGTAAAACACGTACATTTGTGTGGAAACTATCCTAAATGAACAATGTTAATGGACATTCGTTTCCACATTTCTGTCATTCATTTAATGTATCAGATGTAAATCTATGTACGAAGCCGATCGATGTTGCAAGAATGTATGCCCAAATGTAATTAGACATAGTAAAACTAAATACTGAGATATCATTGTGAAGGGAAAACACACCGCTTTTGAAATACAGTTTAGCATGTTTCTTTTCGAACAGGGTTATCACATTCAAGGATGTCCTTTCCAAATATGACGGACATTGTCTTAAGTGATTGATTGTTGTTTAACGCCGCACCTAGCAATATTCCAGTTAAATGGCGGCGGTCTGTAAATAATCGAGTCTGAACCCATCAATCCAGAGATCAATATCATAAGCATCGATCTACGAAATCTGGATACGATGACATGTGTCAAACAAGTCAGTAAGTCTGATCACTCGACCCCATCAGTCGCCTTTTACGACAAGCATTGGTTGCTGAAGACCATTTCTAACCCGGATTTTCACGGGTGCACAGTGACTTACATAGTGTTCGATAAAAGTCTGTGTTATAGCTATATGTCCCTTGTTTGTTTATGTGAACACTTGGCAAGCCCTTGCATATGTTTGTGACGAGTGACACCCGTGGTAAAGGTTACGCTCATCTATTAGCGAAAACCTTGTACCATCAGAAAAGTAACACGTTTACAAATGTAGTCGTTTAAATATAGAATGAGCCTCCAAAACGCTGTAGTGAGTGAGTTTGACTCAAATAGTAAAACGACATCAACAACCATCACGCATATGTAAAGAGATAGTGAGTGATTGGGAGAGTGACTGGGTGAGTTAAGATTTATAGTCACATCAGCAATATTTCAGTCATATTTTGACTTAACAAGTTATACAGAATAACAATAAACGCAATTGAATTATAAAAACCCCCAGTAAAATAACTAGATTATCACAGAGAATTAAAACTAACAAGTAACTTGTAGGGTGGACAAATAGCAGAGACAATACAATATAGAAACAGGCTGGAGATCACCAGCAACTGAAGGTAGATCACCATTCTTTCTGAGAAGCTTCTCTAAGTTTCGAAAGATTTTATATACCTTGAAAGAATTCGTACAGAATCAGTTGCGTAATTTCATTTCGACTACTGAGCAGAGGTGAGCTGCGTGTGCACCTTAGCATGTGCAGGCAACTGTAACTACACCGGGACCTGTCAATGTGTGATCTGGCGAATATGATAAGGGTAGATAAGGGTGTAGATGACACGTTTCGTGTACATAGCTCAGGTTATGGTGCATTCAGTATTGTTGCAAAGACCATGCAGGGCTCGGCATATCTTAAAGGACCCTCGAAAATCTTAGCTTCTGATAACAAAAAGCTGCCATCATGTATCTGTGTATTATTCCAGAATTATTATTAGGTAGGATGTGTTAAATCATTATAAGATGATTTGTGGCTGTAGAACACATTTTACAACCCAGGTATTCTTCAAAGAATAATTATGGTTTATGTCACTCTTGTGAATTAATGTCTATTACATAACGGCATGCGAGCAACATAATCATCATGCATCCATAACATAACAAAGGGGAGGTGATGTTACAGTTGTTGACATGCGATCCTGGGATGTCTTTTTCACATCAGTTGAGCAATTTGGTAATGCGTACTCTCTGAGATCTTTTCAATAAAGGCAACTTATATAGTTTTATAAATCTGCATTCAGAAAATATCCAATATGAATAATACATATCTGGGTCACGTATATGGGTCATGTCATGCAAGGCAGAGAGACTGACAACGGCCAAACGGATTCCTTGTAGCTATTTGTAAATAACGAGGATAAAACCAAAATTAATAAACAGTATACATGCTTATTCATACAGTCATACAATCACGTAGCGGTAAATCTGAAACTTACTCATCCTACTGCACAACAGATTCTTAAAGCCAATGGCTGAAGGGATGGTGTAAATCCAGCTAGGGTCCCCTGCAGGTAGCAAACGTAATGTAAGTCCCCATGGTTCCTAGTATGGTGATCTACCTTCAGTTCTTGGCGATCTATAGCCCGTCCTTTATACTGTATTGTCTTCTTTAATTGGAATGTTTTAGCTTTGCTCGCTAGTTTTTATATTCATAGCTGTGATTCTCTAGTATTTTTACTTTCCATCGTTGACAGGTTTTAATCTTCAAAGCATTTTCACTATTTATTGTATAAATTGTTTTCGTCACGATATGGCTGAGATATTGCCGATGTGACGTTAAATCTTAACTCACTCACTCACTCACAGATTCCTAAAACTAAACGCGCTAGAGCCCTTGGGAAGCTTCACTGCACGTTAACAGTCCTGAAACATATGGGTGTACACGAACATGTATATATATGGATACACAAGCATGCATTGTGATAAACCCTGATTGGTATGTCTAATTGCAATTACTAGTAGTTTGAAACTGAAATAAACAGAAACGAGGCAACAACAAAATAAGTGATGTTGATTAAGTACAGATCTCACGTTGGAAAAAGCTGATAAATTGTCAAAAGCTGCATAAGACTTTGATGTATCCGAACAGAATGAGACTATATTACCTTCCCCTTCTCACCGTGAGTAAGGTCCATGTTCTAACAAAATGGCAACAGAGGCGGACCTCATCCGCATTGAGCCTTTTCTTTCTAAATTACTCATACATGTATCTCGAAACAGTCGGGGAGAAGAGTTTAGGCATTGTGGTCATGGTGCATTCCTCATTATTATTACTAAATATATTTCTGCAAATTGTATAATGTGTAATCAGCTATATAATGTGGCTTATTATTTACTGCATTGCCAAAAGTAAGTAAATCAACGTGAGGCGATGTTGGAATTGTCTTACAGTTCTCAATACTGACATCTCATTGGGTGGACTATTGTGCTGAGGAATACCGTTCCCCTCAGAATGTCATTCTTGATTATATTAAAGCGTGTGGCAACTTTATTACTTAATACAAGTTTAGAGACTTGGCAAGTCTCTATGGTGGGTAAGGTGTAAATGGGTCTATAGTATGTCCGAACACCTATTACACTTTTAATGATCAATCAATGAATTCCATCGCATTGATGACACATTTTGTTCTTCTGCTTCAATGGTAAGTATTTTCAAATATTATGCGTGTAACATAACTTTTGGGGAGAGTATACATTCATATAACAGGAAGTTCAAAACGAGTCACTTCATTTAACATTACTGAATCATTAAGATCTAAGCACAAATATACGCAGTGTTTATTTTTGTTTCAGACACAAGTGCCATCACCATGGCGTAATTACTCAGAATAATTCATTCAGGCTTAAAGTAATTTGTTCTTTATAAAAAATCATACTTTCATTTTAATAAAAAAAATGTTTAAATGTAACTGTTGTCCCCGCTATGTTCCTTCGTCCCATGTATAATGTTGGGCAGAGGTGTCTGAGGTCTCAGGCTCCAGACATGTTGTTTTCTGTTTGGATAAGGTCCACAGCTAGCTATTACGAAAAAAGTTGCAATTGTGCGCAGCGCAGATATGAGTGGAACTCGCGTGTTGACTCGCACAATGAATGGGGTTTTATTGTAGTTGGAAATGTGATTGAACAGAGCGTTAAATGTTCGGAAGAAAACTAAGGCCAGCATTAAGACCTAACATTTATCTAATCTTTGCACGAGAACACACAACTTAGGTGACTCCAGCATGGCGTCCCGGGTCAGGAACATGTCGCCGTTTCCTGTTTTTTAACCGTTTATGATGTATCAATTGCCGTCTATGTCCTGTGAACGTAATCTAATATTGTATTGCGGTCGCGGTGACTTTGTGTTGTGTCGCGGTGTGTTACTCAATGATAAGGCCCGTTACTTAGCACCGTGTTGCCCAGTGTGGAGGATGTTTTAAATATTAGTGTAATTGTTCTTTTTTATTGCAATAATAATAATAATAATAATTTTGTAGATTAGGGACAGGGTTAAACACCATTATGTAGCAATAATTTCGTAACGATACTGTGTTCGCGAAGCACGTATATTATTACATATCGTGAGCGAGAGCGAGAGAAGTAGGTTTGTTGCATCACTTCTTTTCATTCTTCATTCAGAAACACACGATAAAGTGATATATAAAAAATACTGAAAGGCAACCTCAATGGGATTCAACATGTAATTCAAGATCAACTCATTACAAAAGATATGTTTTATTTATTCAATGTCGATAATAAATTGCAAATAGGTTCACCAATAGTTTTGATACTAGAGTCAGAAAGCAGCTACGTAATGACTCAGTTACTAACTTAAAACGGTATTGGCCTCATAGTAACGACTGGTGAAGTCGGAGGATTTACTCTCGGTGACATGTTGAATTTATACCACGAAACGTTGTGTAGATATGTTCATGGAGGACAAAGTAAATGAGTGTGTGAGTTAAAATTTAGGGTCCCATCGTCAATATTTCAGCAATATCGTGACGAGAATTTGAATCTAAAGACTAAATACATAAGGAATAAAAACCTGTCATCGATGGACAGTAGAATAACTAGATTGTCAAAGTTATAAGTTACAACTAGTTGATAGCATTTGAAAGAAAAGATAAAAACGGGCTATACATCACCAGCAACTGAAGGTAGATCACCATGCTAGGGACAATGGATGCAGGATGAAAAAGCTACCACGAGATTCAGATAAAGAGGGTGATTTACACTGAAAATATGCCAGTGCACACGATATCTCACACGATAACCTGACAAGAGACATAATTTACAGTCTGCATTACACAAGGTCAGAGCTGTCGAGATTCGTGATCCAAGTTAAGGTGATTTAAGACTAAATGTGAGACTGATATATCCAGTGTACTGATTGTGCGACAGTCAAAAAGATCTGTTGAGATTATTTACTCCCTGTGCAAACAGACAATGCAGCGTGTACCTTAACGGCGGTGAACATTGCTTTCTGGTACAGTGAATGTTGCAGCGGAGTTATTACTGAGTGCTTGCTTTGAAAGAAGGTGTGTAATCGTTGTGGTGTTTGCCTTTTCCCCTTCAAGAGATCAGTTCCATTACACTGCACTTAGAACTACCCTGGTACATGTAATTGAAGAAACTGCGTAAACACGCAGGGATAGCCTCAATTATTGCACCTTACAGAGACAAGGATAGTCACAACTCAATATGTAATCTGATTTTCCATCTTAAAGTTATACCTGACATTTGAGAAATTATTGTTGGAAAATTATTTTATGATGAGAAAGTCAATTACAGAAATAACATTTAAGGTATGGGCGCAACATCTTGTTATTATAACGTATAGAGTATACATGTCTCACAAAGACGTCCCGTGTATAATAAATGTTAATAAGCAACCAAATAATAACTGTAATAGTGGCAGTAAATATATACTTTGTTATAAATTGATTATGGAAACTGCTCATGCATAAAGTCAGTTGAAGTATGTGTGCTTGTGACTACTCACACGGCGGGAGGGGCGATGGAATCGAAAGTAGAGAATGTTTACCAAAACTGTTTTATGGACAATTGGTCAGGCATGAGATTAACTTGTTGCAGCTCGTCTTGCCCCATTTGTGGTGTTCTCTATTATAATATAGCTAAATTTTTTCACTCATTTAAAGCGTATTCAATTGTTACCGTTGCTAAGTAAATTGCATTAGTTTTGATAGTTATGGCAATTGATTAAAAACTGACAGCGAATAATAAATGTAATGATGATATATTTCCATCATTACAGCATGACAATGTGTATAAACTGACGGGCAAGATATGCTTACCACTTAAAAATAAAATTGTCCAAACTTCTATTAAACTAATATCAACGCAAAACATATGGCCAAACAGGACAATGCCTTGTGCAGATAAAAAACAACATGCATACCGCATGTTCTTTGCGGAAAATGGTACAGAAATAATAATGCAAAGGTAGGCATCCAAACAACAGGGATGGACCCGGGGTATGATACAGATGGGTGTCGCCTATGTTATGTCTACAGACAGTGGTCAGGCGACTCGGGGCTCAAGGAATTATAGTGTACAGACCTTGCAGAGGACTGTTACTGACAGGTCAACATCGTTGTCAAAGATTGACATAGACGGGGTACGCATGTCGTTGGCAGCAACGTCACTGTGAGAGTGACGTGACGTCTTCACTGATGTAAGGCGTTTCTGGCTGTTCAGGGTTGATTGAAGACCATCCAAATGGAGAACAAACGGGCGGCTTGTTGCAAGGAGGAGGTCGTGACGTGTGTTGGAGGATGTTATGGCGTTGGAAGGAAACAGAAATTTCAAAGCTCAGCGCTGCATGGATGACATCAAATGTTTCGTCCAAATGTCACGCTCTTATCGGTTGCTGTATGACTAATTTCAAATGTGGATTTCATTGATATTTCGTCCTTGACTCATTTCTTATACTATAGGCATATGTCTCTTGTGATTTTTATATCAGACTGATGTATAACTATGGTAAGGTTTTCCTAGGGCCGTGAACTTGTGGTATGATTCAGAACCGCGATACAATGTAAAGGGTGTTGTTTTTATATACAATTATGGGTCATGCATATATATATATACATGATACAACAAAAGTTCGTCTTTAATATTGTGAGGCACAACAATAGGAAGAGAAGCACAAAAGTCTACTGCACAGTGTACGTCGTTCCTCAATGTTACGTTACCAATGAGAGTCAAGATGCTGCTCACGTGATGGACTTCAGCTAGCAACAGTCCAACCTATAGTTGTGACCAACAGCAGTGAGACACGCACTTTCAACATGATCGCGTCACATTGAGACTAAACTTACCATCTGGCGACCCCTGTTACGTCGTCTTTCGAAGTACAATGAAGTGTGATTAGTAAGTGAGTGAGTTAAGATTTTAAGTCACATCGGCAATATTTCAGCCATATCGTGACTATAAACAAGTTGTCAATTCATCATAAATACATATAAATTATAAAAACCTGCCGAGGAAGGACAGTAAAATCAACTAGACTATCACAGATATGTACTTAAAACTAGTAATTAAATCTAAAATACTTTAACTATAGAGGACGATACAATATAAAAACAGGCAATTGACCGCCAACTGAAGGTAGAACACCATACCAGGGTTGTAGTGTGATTAAATGATATTTTACAATTCATCATTCTCGTCTGTAGACAAGATGAATGCAGAAACCAAAGCCCTACACCCACACACATACCTGAACCATGTTATTGTTTAGTATGCTTGAAGAAGTGGAGTGGTTGGAGTTCTGCTCATTCCCACTTGTGCAATGATCCATTGCATTAGTAAGACATCCATATATGGAAATACAGCAAAACTCATGTCAAACATTGAGTGTTCGAATCCCAAATAAAACATATATTCCGCTTGAGTTTCCTCCCTCTGATTACAGAAGGAAATAATAGGTCGACATGTTGGCGGCAATTTCTTTTCAAAATGTACTGGGACCTGTCGTACTGGGTGATTTTACGACGCGGTGACAAGTAAGTTGGCGTGTAAATCGATCTGATATGTTTTGCCTCATGATGATAGGCTATACTGAATACGCTGGCAATGTTCCAGATTGTGTACATTTTGTCCTTGTATATCTGGAACGTTGCTAACTGCAGCCTTGAACAATTATCGTCCACTCCGTGACACGCGTGTTTCACGGCAATATAGCGATCCGGAATGGGATGAATTCTTCCCAGAGTTCCGTAAAATCACCAAGGCGAGCGTTTTAATTTCATTACACATCATTTCACAATCCATTTGAGCCAATGATGATGACAGCCTGTCTGAGGATCATTGTGTTCAGAGGGATACATAATGTACGTACATTCAGTTTTGTGAAAGCTGTGCGAGTCTGTGTGCTGGCGATAGAGTGCCTAACTCTGAGGGTGTGAGTTCGAATCCTGGATGGGACTCATAGCTCTAAAAGTACTAACTCTCGGCCATGGCAATTTACATTTGTCAGTTGGATACACGGGATCCACTTTGGTGGAAGCTGAGTGGGTTACTTGGCTGACTCCAAGAGTGTGGTTGTCATCATTTTTAATCATGTTGTAAATCGCAAACTGTTTTTCAGGGTGGGATGTTACAATCGTATTAATCAACGTAAATGACGTTTAAGAAAGTGTTGTCATAATATGAATAGTTTATATTTTCGTATGTAAATACAATCATTTTAGCTATACTTTCACTTTACGACCGACCCGTGAAGATCGAAGGCGACTAACGGGATCGAGTGGTGGTCTGCCTCGCTGACTTTGTGGACACATGTCATCGTATCCCAATTGCGTAGATCGATGCTCATGATGTTCATAATTGGTTTGTCTGGCCCCAGACTAGATTAGTTACAGACCGCCGCCATACAGCTGGAATATTGCTGAGTGAGGCGTTAAACAACACACCAACCAACCAACAAAACCAACTTAACGACCATACTGGCACAAAAATGCCAAACGTCGATCATAACACAAATACACGGAGAGTGAACCAGTATAGGAAGTTAAGTTCAACAGAATCTTCTGCAATACCGAGTTAGTCAAATACATACGATGTTTGCCTAGAATTTCATAGGCGTTCGATATTATATACTCTTCAAAGAAAGAAACTTGGCATGCTGTTTTGGTGTTTACTTACTGAGTGCATATAACTGATGTATATAAGACATCATTGGTCAGTTACAGTAAAATCATCACTTTACAAAATTTCCAAAACATGATTATCCAGAAAGTGTTTGGGAAAACCACAGAGGGCTATTAAAGCCACTTGGTCAGAGTGAGTGAGTGAGTTTAGTTTTTACGCCCGACTCAGCAATAATCCAGCTCTATGGCGGTCTGTAAATAATCGAGTCTGGACCAGACAATCCAGTGATCAACAGCATGAGTATCGATCTGCGCTATTGGGAACCAATGACATGTGTCAACCAAGTCAGCGAGCCTGACCACCCCGACCCCGTTAGTCGCCTTTTACGCACAAGCATGGGTTCGCGGAAAGTTCATTGTAACCGGACCTTCAAAGGTTTCACTTGGTCAGGGAAACTGTTAGTATGTTGAGTGACCACCATGAGCTTAGATAACAGCTTGGCAGCGGTGACCCATAGAAGAAAGGAGATGCCGAATGCTGTCTTGAGGAATGTTTTAATACACTTGCTGATGTGTTGTGTGCAGTTCTTGTAGTGTCTGAGGTGGCGGATTACGCTGACGCAAGCGTCGTTCAAGAGTGTCCCATAGATGTTCAATGGGGGACAGATCCGGTGATCGAGAAGGCCAAGGTAACAACTGAACATTGTTTTGCTTGAGGAAGACCTGTCAAACACGTGCAACGTGAGGTCGAGTATTGTCATGCTCCAAGGATCACGTTGATATAGGGAACGACGTGATGTTGAACCGGTCTTCTGGCAAAAAATCTGGCTTTCCATAGCCAATTGCGCACTGTCTGGTCGGAGATTCGGATCAGTCCAGGGATTTGGATTATTGTGGATGATGCGGCCGTGGTGTTTGAACGAAAATGTCTCAACCGGATGTAGCGATCCTGGGCAGCGGTGGTAATTCCAGGTTTACCTGACTTGGGTCTGTCATTAACACTCCCAGTATTTTTGTATCGGCCCATAGGTTTGAAGTGGTCTGTCTGGACAGGCTGAAGTGCCTAGCCACATCATGGTGCGATGTCCGTCCTTGTAAACGGCCGAAGGCGTTGTGTCGTTGAGCTTCTGTCAGTCTTTTGATTCTTTTGTCGTCTATAGTGGCTTAACGTAATGCATGTGGATTACCATTGAAGTGGCTTTTTAAAGCCTACAATCATTGGCTTCTCTCAGGGTGATACACAATTTCATGATGCTCGTGCATTTCATGTAGGGTTTGTTTTAGCGATTCACTACAGACTTGAATGTAACGTTACGCTTTTGTTAAACGTTTCTTCTTTCAAACGTTTTGTCGTCGGGAACTATTCCCCTACATGATCGGATTCAGCATGGATTGGTTTGTGTCAAATATGTTTCTAAAACTGAAATTTGTCCTATGTCAAGTTTCTGTTTTGAAGAGTATATTTTTAGTTAAACAAACGAGACTGGTTCTGCAGATCATTGACAATTTTAGATATGGTCCCAGGTGACATCCAGTGAATTATGACGCGAGTTTAAAGTAATAAGGATGGGAATTGGATGCTTGATTCTCACAAAAGAAATAGAAGAGGTCATCTCAATCTGCATTGAGTTTTCTTCCATCATGTTGCGTTTTGTTACATTTTTGGACAGCCCCTCTCCAACGACAAGACTTTTTGAGTTGAAGGTTTGTGTGAAACATTCCAGGTATGTTGATTCAGAGTGCTCAAGATCCCCGATCTGAAAAATCACCGTGGTTTTTCATATGGAATACTTCATTTGTCCGTTTTTATAATGTATTATTTTTCGATGTACATCATGTACTTTTCACTTCCGGTAGTTTTACCTCGTATTATAACTTAAAATGTAACGTCACATAGGGCATGATTTCAGGCATATAGGGACGACATATTTGTTTTAATTATATAAAAGAACTGTATTCTTCCCAACATAAAAACAACAAGTTTTGCTTTCATTTTCATACACAACCTGATCCCGTTAGTTGTCTCTAACGGCTAGCATGGCTCACTAGATATCAATTCAAACCTGCATCTTCACTTGTAATGAGGGGTTGAACACTTATGTAACATATTCCCTGTTGACACACTTCAACCGCGACAGATAAAGAAAAGACAGGTCTGCCAATAGTGAAAATTATGCAAGACTGTTTAAAGATTCATAAAATCATTTACCCGAAACTGAGTATCAGATACAGGCATCCAATTATGTTCCTACAATCTCCATACATCTGCCAAGGATTTTCGATTACGCTTAAAAACTAACACAGACAAATACCTTGCACAATCTTAATACATGCATTTTCCTCGTAATATTTATACTCCACAAAAGGTTCTTTTCCACCAAATTCCAAATAATGTATTGAGAAGAAGCCTACAAACCAAACGGGGAAAATAGGAACACTTGTTAGGACATGGATTGCATGTCTCACGGCATTTAGACCCACTGGTGCACAGCATGACCCTTAACATGACTGGAGTACAAAATTGTCAATAGCTATGACCATCGTTGGCGTTGATGACGGCGACGCAAGGACGGTGGATAGAGTCTTAAACGTTCTGGATGTTCTGCCACTCGTCCCACAACGCCTGGAGGAGTTCCTGTAGCTTATACGGAGGTGGATCCCTACTGTTCATACGTCAATCAAAGACGTGAGGTCTGTGGCTGTCGTGCTTGAAAACTCCGCCGTTGGAATTCAAAAGCGATAACGCGACGTGGCAGAATCTTGCCTTTGTATCGTAAGCCACTTAACACTCCTGCAATGCAGTACGACAACCATGATAAATACCTGTCCACACCTTAACATTTTCTCCACTGAATCAGACACACCGTTGCACACAATTTTAGACGTAACCTTCGTCCGTGCGGCTCAGCATGCATTGGGACTCGTCATTAAAAACAACTGTTTGAAATTAAAGTTACTCAATTCCAATCTTTATTAACTTATACTAAACAATACATGATTGATGGTGTACTCGAACCCATAATGAATCAAGTACATAAAATACAATAATGTCACAAAATAACAGGATCCAAAGAACTTACACCTGGTAAGAATCTTAACTCTGGAAGTAACAAATCATCACTTCCATTAATACAAACAGAGTTACTTCCCTTGCTTGGAATTGTGACTTCAGTTTGAAAAACTAACCCACTCAATTCCAGTCTTTATTAAGTTGTAATAAACAATACAAAGCCTTAATAGAAAGAATTCAAAACATATTAATAAAACGTGGTTTGCAGTCATTTAGACTGCCAAAGCCATAAACCATAGCAAAGAGGTTAACAGTAGAATATTAATGACACATACATGTATTGAGAAGCGAAAGTAGAAACTAAACCGGAAAATAGCGAACGAATTCCAACTGTTTATGGCTCAAAGTCAGTAGAGTCTGTGTCCCAGTTGTCCTCACTGTGTAACAGGTAATTCAAGTATACTATCAGCCGTAGTGACATCTTGTCGTGAGTGTACGTAGTGCTCGTAAAACACAGATTCGGTTTTCCACCTTTATCTATCAATATCTTTATAGCTGTGTCCGCCCTGATAGCTGTGTCTGCGCAGAATTAAGTAAACCGTCTCACGTCATCCGTTGCGATAATGTATTCCTTCAGAGTAGGTACAGGATCTGACCGCCTCCGTGGTGTAGTGGTTAGAGCGTCCGCCCGGAGAGCGGAAGGTCGCGGGTTCGATCCCCGACCGCGTCATACCAAAAGACGTTAAAATATGGTACTTGTTGGTTCCTGCCTGGCGCTCGGTATTAATGGATACAACAAGGACTGGTCGGCTCGGAGTCAGTATAATGTGTCTGAGTGGGGTATTCATAGCTAGCCAAACTAGATAGCACAATTTGGAAGCTATTTCGCACAGCACCTTGAGGCGCAATATCTGACGCTTGCAATATCTGATGACAACAGAACCAAACATTTCTCCATCAATTCACCTCGGCTCAGTTTTTGATTGCCCGTTCACCTTAAGCACAATGCAGTAAATCTCTGTACAGGAATAACTTTAGATTTCTTGCGATCCGTCTTGATTTCGGATTTTATTAGCGCGTCACTAAACCTCCTGACGTCCATGTTCTTGAATGCCCAACGCAGAGACAAGCAACCGCTGCTATGGTACATCGTATCGGAGATGTTGGTCTGTCCGAAGCATCAGCTAACTGACTAAGAAATGACACTAAAACTGATCTCTCAACTCTAGGAAATGATGCCCGGACTTTTGAACAGTATATCAGATGTTTCTGCAATATCCCATTATACAAGGTTAGTGTACTTCTGGCCAGACACAGTCGAAGTTGGCGGCTACAGCGTTCTGACCAGCCCTCTGACAACAGTCTGTCTTCCCACAGAGATCCCACCCAAACACCCTCCATTTCACGTTTTTGCATGGTTCCGGTGTCGTATTCTTCATGATGAAGGTTTCAACTGCTGATCGACTATCATCTTCAGCAGCATTTGAAACCACGGCTGTCTCGGCCACCATGGCACAATCGGAGTTGCGTGTCCCTGCTGTCTTTCAAGAAAGCTGAGTACCTGACTCACGGAACGGAGGGTTGACAAAATTGTTCAGTGATCCCCAATCCTACTGCGCTAACGCATCTACCCCCGAGGTCATGATATCCAAGATTCGACTGTTATATTTGGGTACCAGGTAGTTTACCATACTCGCAAACCGATCTACATGATGAGGACCCTATTTGTCCTCTAATAGTTTAAATAGAGCTGCCATTCGTATATTGGGTTGAGTCGTGATAGGTTGTTGACGAGTGTGTTGTGTAGTCCTCGGACGTACCCTGCTGATACCCTTACGTTCAGTTCTAACGCCCTCGCCCAGGTACCAGCGGCGACCTTGTACAGCTTGTTCTCCTTCTACCACCAGCACAAACCAGATAAAAGAACAAACATCCGTGTAAGTCCACTGCGACACTTGCCGAGGCGTTTAATACAATTGTACGCAGTACATCAGATCACCTCAATGATGATTTACGCCTCACCGTCTTGTTCCACATAAGCAACCCGTCAATCAGATTCACTTTCCTGCAAGGCAGATTCTACGTTTGCAACCTAAAAGAAAAAAGTAAGCATATTATCACTGTACATCTTTTCCACCTACAAGGTAGGTATGACAACTACGCAAACGAGATAGACCTTTCTAAGACTAGGTGTGAGGGAGGCTTTCTCTATGTTCAACTGCCAACCTAATCTATGTAGAGTATGTATCACAATATCGCATTCTCTAGCGATATCCTCACCAGGGGCTGCTAGTATACCGTCACCAACGGTATGTTCCAACCCGTAGAACAAGAGAACGGAAATATCTGGTCACAATGTGGAAGTAATATGGACTAACATTTAAACCGAACGGTAGTACCGTCCACACACACTACTGACCCCTGTGACATATACTGAAAAAAGAATTGTCGTAATATTGGAAATGACATTTAAGTATCAATGGAACATTTGAACCTATTTTTTAAAAATAATACACCACTGAAATGCAGTACTGACTTTCATCAGAGAAGATAACCCCTCTCCATTGTCCCTCATGACAGTTTTGCCGCTGTTGTGTCCACTTGGATACGTTCCCGGCGGTGACATTGGGTGAATATGGGTCTCCTGGCAGGACATCGACAAAACAGGTTCCTGGCTTGGAGACGTCGCCGAATGGTAGGTCACTGACTGGTCGCTGGTGGTTTCCTATGGTCACCCAAGCTGTTTCTCTGGCCCTTGCGAATAGGTCTTGCACGTGTTGATGGACGATATGACGGTCCTGGCGACGTGTTGTTACACGGGGTTGACCACTATGTGGACGGTCATCAGTGCTGCTGGTGGCATTGTATTGCACTCTAAGACGTTCTATCGTTCGTACGCTGCAACTGAAGTCATTAACAATGACTCGAGCATGTTGACCAGCGTGCAGACGTCCAATAGCTTGTTGTGGTTGATCTCTCGTTAACCTAGTCATAGCTGCTGTGTTCAGAAAACAAGTGAACAATTGCCATTCAAGCCGGCAATTTATGCCTGAATGCATTTATGATGCACGTGCATCTCGATTTCAATGTTGTGTTTGTGGGAACTTTTCCCTCTCCAAAAACCAAAAACATTTCTAACTTCAATCTCAAACAATACTTTATTGGGCAATGCAGGCTATACGACCACGATTCATGTTTCCTCAAACTTGACTTCTGGTGTATATTTAAAAAAAAAGGTTCAACTACTCCATTGATACTCAAATGTCATTTCTAATATTACGACGTTTCTTTTGCCTTTCAGTATATATCCAGGTAAGCATGAAAGTCTGTTTGCATTGGGACGTGGTCCCAGGTAAGGTCCCAGGTAAGCATATAATCACCTGCGTGTATAACCTCGCTCAGAGAGGCAATGCCTTCTTGCATAAAGTTTGGAAACCTAATGTATCTATTTAAAGCTCTAAAGTCGGTAATCATCCTACATTTATGTCCTTTCTTATTGACACATCCAATAGGCGCAAGTCCGCAACTTCACAATCAACAAACGTTTGTTGGATGTCTGTACGTTTGTTATTGTCAACACAAAATTTTAACGGGATCTCAGTAAAATCACCATGTTCAATTACTGATAGAATGAAGCCTCTCACGTGAATCTCCGTCCATGCCTCTCGTCGAGCAGACAATGAAGCGGCCTTAAAATCCATGCATCGGTGCAGAGATACCCGTCCTCGATGCTTTTGACATTATCTGGTCGGCTCATGTTCCTGCCTGAATTATTTGTTGCTGAGAATTTTCTTTCCTGAAATCTAGCTCGTGCGCCATGGGTCCTCTGGTAGCCAGTGAACCCCGAATCGTTTCCTTCGAGGCCATGAGAACCATGAAAGCCACACCCACGTGAACGCTGATCACGTCTACCGCATAAAGATATATACAGCTGACAACGTTGCTGCTGTCTGCATGTTGTCGATCACTTATTGGTTCTTGTTGTATGATGCACAGTGACTTTGCAACGAGCGAACATTCTAGCAGTGTCATTTTCAAAATTGTTTTTACGATAAAGTTTGCTGGTTCTTCTTGTAGGAACACTTTTCCGTCTGTAATCTAGCACTTCTCCTAATCCTTCACTATGGTGCTCCTTGCCGCCGTCAAATGACCGCATCACTTTCAAAGCAGTCTTACTGTAACGTGCACATCTATTTATTAAAGAAGCATTACGTTGTAGTTCACGAAGACTTGTTTTAATCTCAGGGACTGTCCCATTGCTTGGCAACTTGTGTTCGCTGTAAGCGTCTCTGACTTGATGATATATACTTTGAAGCTCGAAGCTGGTAGGAAAATCACTACCCTCGGTGGTACTAGATGTTGGACCGAGTCTGGCTTGTCAGTTGCACTAGCTGTGTCTATAGGTCCATTGACCGAATCACGTCCGCCATCTTGTCGGCCATTCAACGTTTTATCAATGTCACATAGTTTGACTTCAGTGTTGTCTTTGAACGGTGCAAGAACCGGATGTAGCGGTCTTGGACTGTTGTCGGGAACCTGGGTCGACACTACCTGGGTCAGTCACACGTCATCCGTGAGTTGCTGTATCGGACCCAGAGTCTGTCCATTCCCAGCTAGTAATTTCACGTTGTCACAACGTTATGTGTTCGTTGTGGAAACGTTATGAATATTACAACGTTATTCTGTGGACTACCATTAATGTTTTGACAACCTTGTAGATACGTCATTTTCACGTTATGGGAACGTTATAAGTACGTTGTGATAACGTTGTATTTTACAATGTGGGAACGTAATGATACTACTTCCATACAATGTTATTCTATTGACTGCTATTTATGTTGTCACAACGTCTTACCCTGTTGTTGTGATACCCCAAGATCCATTCTGATGTTGGCCAACGATGTTTAGCCAACGTTGACGTCAGAATGGTATCTGGGGTATCACAAAGTCAGGACTAATTTATAATCATCGGACCACAGGCCCTGCAATAAAACTCAACACATTGATGGGAAACATTACCCCCAGAAAGTTAACATTGAGGGCAAGAGTGAGAGCTGATGTCCCACAAGCAATTTTCTTTTAAAAAATTGATTAAGACGGCAACATAATGAACAACAGATAATTCTGGTTAAGGTGATCTGTATTTATTTCTTAACAAGTCAGAACTTGAGCTGACTGGCAGGTAAGCCTCAGTCTTCATATTTTCAGTCCGCAAATGAAGAAGCAGGAGAAATAATTACAGGAGACCATCTGTATCCAAAGTCTGTCCTTGTGCATTGGCCTCTGAATAAATACAACCCCCAATACATACACATATAATGGTAAGGCATCTATTTTTATATAAACAAACACTGGTAATAATGGGATGTCTGGTGTCATTGGATTGAAGCAAAAAAGATTCCCCCACTAATTTGAATTAAAACAAAATTTTTATTTCGTTTTTCATCCTGGAAGATGTTTGCATTTATCATTGCATCGTGCATACCTATAGGCACAGTAGTTGGAATCCCCACTCCTCTTATTTCTGTACTTTAGGTGAATATGCTGTCTCAATACTGTAAACATCACCTCCACAGAAACCACAAGCTACCACATTCTTAATTTAACCAATAATGATTGATCCCATTTATTAACAGAATGATGTTACAGGTGTTAATTTTAGAAGATAATATCTAAAGCAGTGAATGTACCTTTTTATTGTATGTCACTTTCTATTGAAACTGGTTATTCAAATTTTAGAATAAAATATAGCAAAAGTACGTATCTAGTAATGATTTAGATGTTGAGGAAAGTTTGAAAATATAACATCAGAAAACGTGGAAATAACTATACAGTCGTATTAACTGGATATTGTTTTCATAATTGGACATGATTCCATATCCACTTTAATTAATCCAATGTAGTGCGTAACGTTTGTGTTAACCATCACTCAGTGGTAATTTTGAATTGATGAACATACTGTTATGATTTCAATAGATTTTGTCATTAATACTTTGAATAAAACCCCAAAGAACCCCATAGACAGTCTTCGGTGATGGAAAACTGAACTAGCGATTCGTTGATCTCCGGACTGTAGTCTTGGTTCCACACTGAAACGTATTTCCGCGCGGCACAGCAATCGTCACTCTGAACGTGCAACTTTGGCCCGACGACGACCACGACCAACTAAATAATACTGACAAACACATTATTTTATAGATGTTGGAATGCTACATTTTGCAAGCCGCCAGTGTGAATACTAATGGGCATGTACCTCAGAAACGATGAAACAACGATACAGTCGATATACACGCTATAACAACGTATTTATGTAACGTTGCTGTAACGTTGTGAAATAACGTCATGCAAAGACGTAATAATCACGTTCTGACAACGTTGTGTCATGACGTTACCAATCTACAACTTTCCCACAACGTTGTTAAAACATTGTGTGTCAGCTGGGTTGTGGCCCTGCAAACTCCCATTTTCCAACCAACTTCAGATAACATTGTTCCGTTTTCTAGGCAGCATAACAGTGTGATCGTCAGTTTAAGTGGTCCTGCCTTTTATACCATATCCACCGAGGACACAGCATGCGTGCTTGATTATTTGCAGTTTGCACGTGCAGATGTTGTTTTTGACAGCTTTTGCCTTTTCAAGTAACTCCATTCTGGTGGCTACGTTGTGGCACTTTTTGCGCTTTCTTGTTAAATCGCATTGTGCACGCATTTTATATTTCTGTTACAGTGCGGCTGAAGGTAATTATTGTCTATTGTAATGTGTGTAAAATAATATAACAGGACCGTTCATTTAACATGACTGAATCATTGCAAGACACAAATATACGTAGTGTTAAGTCGTTTAAGACCAACGTGTTAACCGTAATTTTTTCGTTACCGGCTTGAAGTGGTTTGTTCTTTATAAAGGTCAGACAGTTTTATTTCCGTATATAAGGCCATGGCCCACATTACAGTACATTTCCCCTTGTTTTTATTTGATGCTGGTAAACCAGTAACAGTTATACAGTAAAATATCAAATTTCTTTGCACAATGTATAGGCATATATAATAATATATCTTAGTATGCAAAATATCGACTGAAATTTGTGCATTTCTGATTTTACGAGCCCTTATCAGAAATGTAGCAATACTTGTACATCCTTATATCACTTATAAAGGTAAACATACTCGTTCATTTTATTTAGAAAGTAACTGGCCCATATATAATATTAATCAGAGTTGCTAATGTATCTCAGGCCCAGACATGTTGTTATCTGTTTGATTAAAGTCCATAGCAAGACAATAATTTACTGGTAGCACTTGCGCGCAGCGCGGATATGAGTGGAACCAAGTGTTGACTCGAGCTATGAATCGTGTTTTATTGTGGGTGGAAATGTGACTGAACAGAGCATTAAATGCTTGGAAGACAACCAAGACCTAACGTTTATCTCCCCAATGCACAACATTTAAGTGACACCAGCATGGTGTCCCGGGTCAGGGACAGGTCGCCGTTTCATTATTTATTTAACAGTTGATGACGTATCAATTGCGTTTAAAGTCCTGTTAACCCATTAGTGAGTGAGTTTAGTTTTACGCAGCACTCAGCAATATTCCAGCTATATTGCGGTTGGTCGGTAAATAATCGAGTCTGGACCAGACATTCCAGTGATCAACTGCATGAGCATTGATCTGTGCAATTGGGAACAGATGACATGTGTCAACCAAGGCAGCGAGCCTGACCACCCGATCCCGTCAGTCGCATTTTACCACAAGCATGGGTTACTGAAGGTACATTCTAACCCAGATCTTCACGGGTTTGTTAACCCATTAACCCAAGAGGGTGCAAATTTTCAGAGTTATCTTGGAAAACATACTTACAAATACTAGATAATAGTATGCAAAGATGTAGTGGTTGTTTTTGAGTTATTCCAACTGAGTCGGTATCAGGAGATTTAGCCATGTGTGAACAAATTAAAAGAAAGAAAAAAAAATAAAAAACCAAAAAATGGTGGCGGGTTTGAGACGTTCAGCAAAGTCAGTGTTACATTTTATATCTATGTACCTTAAAGGTGTTGCATATAAATATGCTCTTCTCTGTAATTTACTTAAACAATACTTTATTTGTGCAAGACTAGTTAAAATGTATGATTTAAGACATAATTGGTAAGCGCACCATGCATAGCATTAAAGGTCCCCAGAGTTTTCATTTACAGATAGCAAGCAACAATTGAAAGAAACTCCTGTTTTTAAGTGATTACATGACCTAAAATGAAGAAATGTTATAACTTCGTTCTAAATGATTATTGTCAGACAACGGAATGGTACTAAAGTTTTGAAATAAACAACTTTAACACAGTATTATTTATAATTTAAAGTTTTCAAAAAAGGTTTTTTTCATTTTTTCATCCTTGGCATATATTCATAACAACTGCATGTTTAATTTGGTCAAATCCCTTGTCAGAAAGTGCCCACAGTGCGGAGAGTTTCTGGACTTTTGTGAGTCCAGAATTAAATTGTGACCTGTTATTATAAATCACCATGATTAATGTGTAATCTCTGCAGAAATTATAGTGTATATGATGTTGTCAGAATCATTGAGGAAGACGACTTTGCTGATTGATGCTTCTACATTTATCACGCCAGGCAAGAGTCTATGACAGCGAAGAGAGAATGATGGGTGGACTATAGCCAACATGATTGATTTTAATGTTTAAATGAATTGATAAAATTTACCACGAACTGGCCAAAATGTATTTTGTAATAACGTTTATATCTTAAGAGAGGGAACTGATATGAATTTAAAATGAAGATGTCACTCTTGTTAAGAATGTGCCCGATAATACCCCAAGCACCCTATTAAGATGCAGAAACATATTTTGCAATGTCTAAAAAATATTACAAATGCAGGACAAAACATTGAAAACAACACTCAGTTGTGTTCATTCTAACCAAATGACAAAACTATATTTGGAAAAAAGAAATATTTAAAAAGTTGGATATTAATGGGTTAAGGTAATGTGAAAGTGTAGTAGCACGGGTGACTTCGTGTCCCTCTGTGTTACTGGAGACAATGCAACATGTAACCTACTGTGGAGTGTAATTGGGTTTTTTAATATTGCAAACCTCAATATTAAATGAAATGGGTAAATGGGTATTTTATAGGTTAGGGACTGTTTTTAAACACCATTACATAGCAACAATTTAGTAACGAGTCTGTGTTTTATAACATGTATATTATTGCATGTCATGTGTGAGTTAGCACATGTATGTAAGAGCACTGAGTTTCTAACACTAATTTGAACAGTATTCCATACATATCACAGGCTGACAACTAATGCTGGAAATTACAATTAACATCTCGTCGCGTCTGGCTGTCTGAACTGAGTGAACGAGTTTGGTTTTACGCCGCACTCGACAATATTTCAGCTATAAGGCGGTGGTCTGTAAATAATCGAGACAGGACAAGACAATCCAGTGATCAACAGCATGAACATCGATCTACGCAGTTGGAATGCGATGACATGGGTCCACCTTATCAGGGAGCCTGACCACCCGATCCCGTTAGTTGCCTCTTATGACAAGCATGGGTTACTGAAGATCAAATCAAACCCGGATCTTCACGGTTCGGACTTACTGAAACACACTATGAATTCACATACTTGAAATACTGAAAGTGAGTGAGTGAGTGGGTTCATATTTATCGTCACAAAAATACTGAAAGACAACCTCACTTATTCACCAATGGCGTTATATAAGTCATTTGATATCAACTCATTATCAAAGTTCTGTTTCAAAATTCGATGTCGATACAAACACGGTAATTCATAGTGACGACTGGTGATGCCGGAGGACTCACGGTGACATGTTGAATGTTACCACGACAACGTTATGTAGATAAGTTCAAACAGTACATTAAAGCCACCATGGAAATTTAGATAAAGAACATGATTTGCAATCACGAAAATATGCCAATGTGCTTGAACAGTCTTATCTCACAGAATAACCTTACCCGAGCCCTACTGTACAGTCAGCATATCACAAGGAGAAAGCTGTTAAGAATCATAATCCGAGTAGAGGTGTTTTAAGACTGATTGTGAGAACGCTGTCCGGAAGTACAGGAAAGGATCTGTTGAGATCATTTACACCCTGTGCAAACTTACAACGCAACGTGTATCTAAACGGCAGTGACGATTGCTTTCTGGGACAGCAAATGTGATGTATTTATTACACTGTGCCTGCTTTGAAAGAAGGTGTTTAACTGCTGTGGTGTTTGCCTTTATCTTTCAAACATCAACTGCATTACACTGCACTTACTGCACTGGTACTTGAAGACATTGCGTAAATACAGGCAGGGATAAGCTGAGTTGTTGGACCTGTTGCATTTGTGCAGGTAAAACACAGACACAACTATATACAAAATCTTAAAGTACTACATGACATTTGAGAAATTAGAGCAAATGTTATATTTGGTCAAAGTCAACTTTCTTAAAATGTATTTAAAATTAGAGCAATTGTCATATTTGGTCCAAGTCAACTTTAAAAAAGTCAAAGTCGATGTAAGTAAAATGGGCGGAATATTTGTTTAATACAACATAAAGAATACATATGTCTCAGACAAATTCCCCATATATGATAAATGTTTACGAGCAACCACATAATAAGTACAGTATTGGCATTAAATGTATATTTGGTGGTCAATTGATTACAAAATAACGGAAAGTACTCAAGCTTGAAGTCATGGACCTGGCTGTCCGAGTGGCGTGACGTCCTCATCGTTTGAGCTGATGGAAGACCGTCGAAGGTGACAACGAATGGGAAGCATGTTGCAATGAGGATGTCGTGACGTGTAGTGGAGGGTGTTACTTACACGGTGGGTGACCTGAATGAATACGAAAATATAGGATGAATGCCCAAAATAGTTCATGGGTCAGTCATGTGACTAAAGTGTTGCCTCGCCTTACCCAGTTCGAAAGACAAAACAGTTACAATACATGGAGACAATTTCTGGCGTTCTCCATCATGATATGACTAAGTGTTCCATGAATTCTTTTCACTCGTTTAAAGCATCTTATAATCAGTTGCTGTACGAGTACTTTTTAATGTGGATTGATATTTCGTTTTTTGTTCACATGTCCTTTGAGATTTTAATAACAGACTGATTTGAAACTAGGCTTAGGTTTTCCTTTGGCCTTAAGTTTGTGCTATAATTCAGAACTGCAGCTGAGATTCTGATACAATATATAGAGCTTTGTTTTTCTATCCAATAACTGTTCATACGTAATATTGGTGAAACTGCCATAGATGTATTTCTCAAAATCGAATAGCTAATTAAATGACAATACGGTAAACGACAATGAATATCCTGTACCCCAAAACATTTTCTGTTTGATAACGTTGCATTAAATGGACTTTCGCGCCCTCTACCGGCCGAACGTTATTTCAAGCGAACCCCATACAGGTATGTCCCTTGCAGTGCCCTTTACGATTATCCTACGCGCAACTTCCGTGATTGAAACCAGTTCGGCAAACACCGACAACACCGCATGCGACAGTTTTCGATGTACTGAGCAATTGTTTCCATTCCATATATGCCAAGTGTTCTCTGTTTGGAAGCTATTCGCCTCGAAGTTTCAATTATCGATCTCAGGCAAGTGGTAAGGGATACAAAGTCTTTTATTGCATCAATACTATTGAGTGAGTGAGTGAGTGAGTGAGTGCATATGCCCCAATATTTATAATATAGGCCAAACGATTGTCGAAAATGTGCGACATTGTGCCTTTAATATTTACTTATAAAGCTCATACAACGCTTGGTATATCTCCTAACAAGACGAAACTTGAAATCCGGCTCATAATACATACATATTACACAAAATGTAAAATGAATAATGTATAACACAAAGAAATATAATCAAACATTTTTTAGGAACTCTCGTATTTTAAAAGCATGAAAAAAATAGTTCGACAGTTGGGTAATAGTATGTTTACGTTTAGAAGACAATAGATCCAACAAACTTTTCCTTTGATGGATTATTGTAAATAAATTCATAGATAATTTATATTTTAAAATGTTTTTTTATCTTTTTTTATTCCATTTCAAGTTGCATGTACGGACAGAAGAGTGACATGTGTTGACATTTACATCTTCAAGTATACACATATGAGGGTGTACATATATAGATAAATAGGAGCTAGTTTGAAAATATTATTACTGTAGTGGACACAGAAGTTTAAGTAGGTCAAACTGCATGTGTGCTAAATTAAAATGTCAGAGCACCGTATCTAAGTGTTGCCGTTTCCTAGTAAAAGAAATACATTTATTATTTTTCGTTGCAATAAACCTTTCGATATATAGCATATGTCTTTAAAGGTCACATGCAACGTAAAACACAACTTTGCAGATTCTGATACCTTTCGGTATGAACCTACCGAAACAAATCATCAAAAGTGCAAATTCAATTTATAAAGTTGAAAAATAACGCGATTAAAAAATCCGCGCGAAATCGGAGTTCAAACGATTCACTAATTTCCCCCCAGCGCGTGGGGGAATTGAAATGGTTTCAATAGCTGGGCTGCGCTCAAAGCACATGCGCAGTGAAATAGGTTCGCGCAGCTTTGAAGCGGGTTGTCCGGTGAAATCTCGGTGAAGGCTTTGGTATGAGCTATTTTTCTTATGTTTTGTTGATATTTCACAGGCGCGAGCTTTTCATATGTTATTGCAGTAGATTACCAATTTAACTGTTTATATAATTTCATTTGTCTATTTCACCACACGTTCTTCTTACCGAGTCACTTTCTCAGTTCGATACTTAAAAGCAATGTCATTATGTAGCGTTGACAGAATTTCTAACTGTGATATAGATATGTCGTTGTCACAGACAAAACTCAATGTCTGTTTTATTGACACCTATGTGTCTGCCTACGCGTCTGCTAATGACAATAGTCAATACACAACTTTGATCACTGACCACATGCAATTTGAACTTAACACCAATCAGGCTATACACCATAAACAAAAAGCATTGATTTAGGGCCCGAGTTCGGTCTCTGTCACATTATGTAATCACACAGACAAGCAGGTGTGATACTTGTACACATGACAGGTTATGATGTCTGTTGATTGCAAAATGTTATACACAAAAATGAGCATGTATTTACCAAACCCAACATCTCTATATACACACACAATGAGCCGTGAGGGAATCTGCAAATGAACCAGCCGTTACACTTGAGTGCACACCCACCAGCTCTGACGGGGTTCAGTATTCCGGCTGCTTCGTTTCTTGGGAAGTAAACTCAAGTACAAAATATTGCACTTTTGATTTGAGATTGTACGCTTATAATTTTGTCTATATGCTTTTTCATAACCAGCAATGTATATTATATGTCATGAATAAGTGATAATTGTGTTTTAATTATGTTTGATTTTTTGGTTGCATGTGACCTTTAATTAACTTGAGAAATTCTGCAAAGGATATATCTTGCTATTTAAGGCTTTATTTCAGAAATGAAGCATTTAAGGTAATTCCTAAAATTTCGAAATTGTATAGGTAGGTTAAGCATCCGTTTGCAGTATTTAGTCTGTACCTTCTCGATTGTTTCATTATACTGGAAACCCCACACTTCAGAGCCATGTGCTAATATAGGTAGAACCATGGATTCAAACATCTTGATAGCAGTATTAATTTGTAGACCTCCAGATAAGTAGTGTATCTTGTTGATGTTGAGACATACCCTTTCCACTTGTGCCAACGTAGATGTTGCTTTTGTGAAGAACTGTCCCAGATATTTATAGAAAGAAACTGTGTGTATTTTCATAATGTCTTAAACGTAGGGGTGGTAATGTAGATACACAAGACTGTTTTCATCAAAATCAAGTCCAAATATCAAACAGAAATCTACCGCAAGATGCTTCTGGAGTCGAGGAAACATACATTTGTCCCTCCTTTGACTGTCAGGTCCTTACTATCATGGGCAACGCACGATGTCAGACTTTGCAGGTATGTGACCTCTCCGTCCTGGGACCCGTGAATATCCGGGTTAGAATTGAACTTCAGTTGCCCGTGCTTGTCGTAAGAGGCGGCTAACGGGATCGGATGGTCAGTCTCCCTGGACACATGGCATCCCATCTTATCCCAATTGTGTAGAACGATGCTCATGTTGTTCATCACTGAATTTTCTGGTCAAGACTCTGTTATTTACAGACCACCATCATATAGCTGAAATATTGCTGCCAAACGGGATCGGGTGGTCAGGTCTTAAATGATATATGTCATCTTATTCAAACTGCGCAGATCGAAGTCCATGATGTCAATTACTGGAGTGTCTGGTCCACAATCTCTTTTACAGACTGCCTTAATGCAGCTGGAATATTGTTGGACACGGTTTTAAACCACAAATGGCAAACATAATAGCCTTGAACCAAAATGTATATGACGAAAAGGGGAAGTGTCGCATACTGAGGGTACATTCCACATGCATCATTCCATACAGAACCATATAAACAGCTGTTGTTTAAATATATTACAAGGGTACTCTGGGTTATTTTCTGATGTTGGTTTCATATTCAAGCCTGTTATTATGGTTCTGTTCCACAAATTCTGAACTGGGCTTCCTTATTGTAAATAAGAGTACTTCAGATTACATATGCAGCAATTCCTATAATTCGGCAATTACGAAAAGTACAAGTGAAGGTGTATTCTTCTGACTGAAAATGTGCTTGAAATGTACAAAAATTATATCATCTTACTGTTTACTCATCGCCTGTCTCCTACCTTATGTTATGTTTCCATAAAATAAAGCATCAATTTCAAATGCCTGACTTAAATGTTATCAATTCATGAAATGTCACGTAATATTTCTTCATGACTGGGAATGTCCGTTCCTGCGTCTGGACAAAGAAACCCTGTAGCGCAAATCCGTATAAGTGCGTCACCCGGTCTGAACACAACCTAGATCATTATCAATGATAAAGTTTCAACGTGGGGCCGGAGCGTTTTTTGGTTATACTTGTAACCAGTAGACCCCTGTGAGAGACCGTCTGACTTGTTTTGAAAACCCGTTGAGGTTTGCAATCAGATAGTCTGTATCTATAGACTATTACTACCATGGCCATGACGAAACCAAGTGTTCCCATTATCCATATGTGCATGTCACATGCATGCCATACAACAAGGGAGTCAGATCATAAGAGGATATGTTCTGGAGACACGCAGGTTGTCAGGTTGTGTAATACCATCAACGATGATTCCCAGTGGATCCGGTATCCACGTCAGTCCTATGAATCATAACATCACGTGATAGACGAGTGCACATGTGTCTGGCTACTGGCAAACATCCAAAATACATTGCATGACGCTACATGAAGAGACATGCTTGAGGCTGCCAATAACATTGTAGCAACTGACTTGTATTGTTCATGCAAACTTATATCTGCTGGTCTCGAGTATTGTTTTTCTAGAAAAGCAATGTCACGCCAATGTCAAAATGACAGAGTATGTTTTCGTAAGTACCGAACGTACTACTATCTTTCATCGTAAAAATTGTGTTATTTTAATTCATGGCTAGATAGTCTAAACTTGCTAACAACTGAAGGGATGGTGTAAATCCAGCTGGGGTCCTCATGGTCCCCAGTGTAAGTCCCCATGGTCACTAGTATGGTGATCTACCTTCAGCTGTTGGCAATCTATAGCCTCTTTTTATATTGTATACGTATTGTCGTCTGTTGCTAACATATTTTAGATTTACATACAAGTCTCATATTCATAGCTGTGATATTCTAGTTGTGTTTACTGTCCTTCGTTGACAGGCTTTTTTTATAATTGACATGTGTTTAGGGTGAATTAAAACTTGTTTTAGTCACGATATAGGCTGAAATATTGCCGATATGACTGTAAATCACTCATTCACTCACTTGTTGAGAATTGTGGGCCCACATTTGTAAATGTCAAACATCAACACCAAAGAATAGATTATCTACCACAAGCCAAGCTACTGCAATGTGCATGAATGAATCACTGTAAATCATTAATGTCACTCACAGTTAGCAAAACACTTTGTACCTTTGTTCTGCAGGCACGACACGCAAAACATTGGAGTCCAGACAAGGCAATCCAGTGATCAGTATAATGAACAAGTAGCACGGTACGTACAACGCCACAATTTCATCCAAGCCGGCAAGTCTAACTGAGGAAAGAATTTGAGCCAAATGTGTAAAAAGACCACGTCGATAAGCAACATTTCATATCTAACGAATCCCTCTTAATGTCTACCACACAATTTATGGAATGGCATGACCAGGAGTGTGCTCTTGAAACGTTGATCACACATGCTCAACAGTGTGAATAATCATTGTATTCCATGCCATAAGCCCGCCATATAGCTGAAATATTGCTGAGTGCGGCGTAAAACTAAAGGCACTCACTCCATGCCATCAGCGGGATTGTGGTTGATGGTATTAAATAATAACGTTAAGAAAAGTTACGAATTACTGCAAGATTCTTCAATGGTTTTTACAATGATGATACACTATATAGTGGCAGTTCAAAAGAAAACCACATCATGTATGAAGTCAGTGATAACAATATTAATTGTGCAGAAGCAGTGCTCATACTTCAAAATAGGCAAGGGGTGGATATTCTGATTGAATACATGATCTTCCCACACCTGCTTGTTTTAATGTATTGATAGACATGCGCTTGCAAACAGATACAGTCTGAATACGGTCCTAAACTGTCCATATCCAGTTGCAATTAGGTATAGCTAGTTCTTTAAGATTCCAGTTTACACTTGATTTCAAAGGCATTCATCGCACTGTTGACATTACTCAGACGTTACACAATGTTATTAACGTGTGCGGGATTTTAGCAGACTTAATATACTTCAACAACAGCATTGTTTAACAATAAATTGTAACAATAGGCATTAGAAACAGATAGAGCGGTCTATGCTAATTACTAAACATCTCCTCACGATAGAGTCACAATTGTTCAATCGACTATGCTTTTGGCAGAGATAACTTATGAATGTGTAAAGTTCTTTTTTGCTTCTATTTTGATATGATTGATGTCTAAATTGTTTTTGGGTTCGTCGTTCCCAACGGTGGAGTAATTTATCTGATGTTTGACCTTATTCTTGAACAGAAGCAAGCGTAATAATCAAAGTCATAGTCATATTCTTGCAACAGGACAGGTCCAGCACCAGTGGCACTAGACAAAGTTATATAATATAACCACCATTCCATCACCAACCCATCCTTCACCCCTAACGTAGCCATGGTATGTGTTCACTCTACTTGCATTCGTTGCTTTGTGCATGTTGGGTGTTGTGAGTGTGTGTCGGAGTTGTTGGCATGTTTCAAGTATATGTTATGTGCACGTAGTTTTGCACGGACATGGTTTTATGTTGGGAAGCGTGCACTGGCACAATCGACGCCAGGAACATGTTATCTGTGACCAAATAATCTCTATATCAATATCACCCATCCCGTGTTTACGTGTTCGCCTTTGTATTAGACAGGTATTGCTAAAGAGACCAAGATATACATCTCTAGATACACTGGAGACAACAATACGATGAGATCGGTTTACTATCACACAGTTCTTCATGGCTTCTATTGCAGAAATGTTCGTAATTCGTTTGGTTTGCTTGACAAAATAAGTATTCTTCATTTCAATTCTGTATGCTGGGAGGGTTGATGTCATTTCAGCGTAAATCGGGACAGATGGTTGCGATATACACCATAGATATACCTGATTACTGACAAAGAGAATTCCATAGGGCAGTAAAGACATAGGTGGTTTAAGAAAATTGCAAGTCCTGCTTGGTGGCACGCATCACTCTTACAAAAAAATGTCAGAAGCAATATATTATTTGTTTGTTGCCTACTGCCACATACGACAAAGTATAACAACAACTGCTATATACATATAACGTTTTATTTGGTGTCACATGAAAGTCAATTAATAGAAACATATGTCAAGCGATTTTCCCTTCTCTACTCATTGTCAACAGACCCAGGCGACGGGGGAAATCTTGGTTTTGACATCACTAAACCCCTCACTGATCACATATAGATCGCAATAAGCTCGACTGTTTTTGTTAAAAGCTGATGTATCAACACAAAAAATAGCACGAACATGCTTTAAGAAAGAAACGTGTGGAAATATTTTCATTTTATTCTTAAATTACCTGCTGAAAGGATGGTAGGAGCTAATGAAGTGTTATGCGCTTCCAGTTTTCTGAATAAGGTTATCTCTTCTTACATATACGTCTCTCTCTCTCTCTCTCTCCCCCCTCTCTCTCTCTCACACAAACACACACACACACCACACATATACACACACATAATATAATTCACGTAAATAGTAATGGTTAAGAATTGTTATAATTTATAACATATATAAAACTGTGCCTAAAGATGAATACCATTGTGAATTGTGTTGAGATAAATCTTTCAAGCCGTAGAAAGCAAACTAAAGCCATTATCAATGTGTCCAATCAGTGTAGAGTCTGTCGGACGTAACACGCACGCAAGGCGGTTTGTGGGCATCTGTTGCTAGGACATGTGACATGACAAACAAAGCTAGTGCTATCTAGCCTTGTATAAAACGAAGGAAGACCTTGCTATCAACCACAGACCACTACGTCAGTGACTGCAGGTTGTGTGACTACTTTTAGCACTACAACCATGGACCGTGGTGTTTTGTTCATATGCGCTGGTAACTTTATTCATTTATTTCTATTTTAAGTAATATGTTCCAGGTAAGTGATGTGTGAAATGTTTACAGTGAAAACAGCGTTCAACGTCGTGGTAATTCAAAGTCTTTGATAGATCCAAAAGAGTATTTGATGGCATGTTAGGCTCTTGATTAACTTTTAGAACAGTTCACATGACTCAGATACGGACAAACTTTATGGATGAACAAGTTCGTAATTCAAGTGATGTCACGTTTCGATTCACAGATTCTTGCATCGTTGTCAACCATATCACTTCTTAAATTATTTAATACAACACGTACTTCGAATATAGCATTCTTCCTTGTGTATTGTCAGATTCATGAAAACATGGACTTTGAAAACTCCCGTTTTTATCTGTAAGTTATAGCGGTATACTTACTGAAACTATAGGTGTATAATTGTGTGTTTTGTAATTTCAGCTATGATGATCCATGCTGTGATCAGAGATGTCAATGCAGCAAACTGTGCGACCGCCACCGACTGTAACGGCCAAGGTACCTGTCCTGACACTTCCGCACCATGTTCGTGCACAGGCGGATACACTGGAGATTTCTGTGCAACAGGTAACAGCATAACAGTTTACATATTTGCACAATAAATATGTGTAATCAGTAACTGTGCAGTTTGAACCTTAGTGACTCCATTTTGATGAAAAGCTCTCTTTTATTGCACAACATGTATCTATTGTACCCATTCGCTGTGTATATTTTATTTACTTCCCGAAACAGAAATATAGGATAATTTCGTGAAACAAATTCTCAAGCAGTTTACAAGGCCTTCTGATCTGACCAAAAGTGAGTGGGATTTCAAACACGAAAGTAATTTTATTTAAAGTTTTCTTATAAACATGCAAATGAAACTGATATAATATTCACCCAGATGGTGTGGGTAACAACATTAAGAAACCAAAATAGAGACCCTCCTGCGCACCAATTTTGCTCCAGACCTTGCGGGTCTCTTTCCTCCTGCATGAGACAGAAATTCTAGCCAGGTTGACAAAATCAAAACAAGATAATTTGGCCGAGGAGTTTAACTTAAACGTCAGATGTATGGGTATTTTGTTATTGTTGATTTAAAATCATATAGCCAGTTTCCAGCCTTTGGTGTATATAACTTTTGAGGTACAATCGCCCATGCTCTTTTATCAACATTTCAGAAAGCGTCATATGGAGTTGCTCGAAAAGGTTAAAGCATCCAAGACCAAAGTAAAGCGTTCAGAAAATTGTAATGTAGACATGTTGAAGACATTTAGGAATATTATGCTTCTGTGCCAAAAATATTGTCCGATGCAGTTCCCTATTTCGACTTGCATTTCTGGTTTTCGCGCCGCGATATTGCTGGAATATTGCTAAAAGAAACGTAAAACCATACTCGTTCACTCACTATTTCGACATGTACCGTACGCTTGCATATTTCGAATAGGTTAACTAGATTTGCATTTGTTTATGACGAGCGTCAATGGGTCTTGATAGCCTCACCTTTTTGCGAACACCTGAAAATATTGCTAATTGGGCACACGTGAGGAGCCACCTCCTCGTGGTTGGTGCTTGGTAACGCTAAGAGCTCTTCAACCCGCCGTGTGGACCCGGGGGTATATTTGGTCCACCAACCAGTTTGCCGTGGGTTGCGCCCCTATGTTGACGACACTGGGAGCCTGGAACCGTATTCTTTTTGCCCAACACCCCACTTCACCCCTTACTTCACCTAGACGGGTGGTAGACCTGGCCCAGTTCTATCAATCGGCTGGTCACGCCATGGCCCTGTGCATGGGCAACATTCATATGCAATTATTGTCAATTTTTGTACAGTTTTGACATGTTTGTATTTCCAAGTATCTTATATATGTTTGCCTAGAGTCCTATGCCAGAAGACGGTGGCTCATTGGTCAATGACCTCCAAATGATGTATGTCTCTAATTTCATGTCTTGGGCCGAACCAGTCGGGCATGAAATTGGTTGATAAATGCAGCTATTTGTGTCGTTTTCTCTGGAGTATACCACCCCTGTATCCCAGGTGTCGGCATCCTGGATATCCGGTGCTACTTGACACTGTCCTTGTTGACACTCTCTGTCAATCAGAGGTTCCTCTAGACAACCCTTTTGATATGGAGGTTACCCTATCTCCACAAGACAGACAGAGGAAAAATTCCTCCTCACATTCACTAGAACGATCGCCAAGTGAGGCACCATGACCCAATTGTCGAATTTAATACAGTGGAATTGCAGATGATTGAAACATAATTTCAACGAGATCCAATTGTTGATGAAGGATTGTAACTGTCAGCATTATGTTTTCAAGAGACTTATTTTTTTTAAAAATACTGATAACTTTAATCTGAGACAGTATACTGATTATCACTCCTTTTCTCCTCCGGGAGATAAATCAACTCGAGGTGCTACCATTTTGGTGCGCCAGGGTATTATTCGTAGCCCTGTATCTCTTAATACCAATCTTCGTGTGACCCTGCACATTGCTTTGACTTTGTGCAGCTTGTATATCCCTCCATCGTTTGATATCCGACTGTCGGATCCTCCTGAGAGGGTACGTACGTCCCAAAACATTCTAGGTAGATTTAAACCTACTGTTATTTTTAATCGTAGCATATATGTTCTTTTAATTTACGGCTAGATTGTGGTGAATTCACAACTTGTTTATAATCACGATATGGCTGAAATATTGCCTATGTAACTTAAAATCTTAACTCACTCACTAACACACTCCGACTGTCGGATCTGCAAAATCTGTATGATCAGCTTCCAAAGCCATGTATCATCATGGGCGATCTGAATGGACACAACCTGCTTTGGGGAATTGCCCACACTAATACTAAAGGAAAAATCCTTGAAGAATTCATTTCCAATAATAATTTATGTATTTTCAATAACGACTAAGCTACTTATTTACATCCAGCTGCGGGAACATACCCTTCCCTGGATCTGTCACTCGCCGATTCTAACTTACATAATGAATTTGAATGCTTGGTCCATGATGACCTATGTGGGAGTGATGACTTCCCCACCATTTTGAAAACAGTCGACCCTGGTGATGATCCACCATTATCAAGAAGGAATTTCGCCAGGGCTGATTGGTCATTATACAAGACTATATGTACTGATCACTTAAAACATGCTGTTTTTGCGAACAGTGACGATCCTATACAGTTATTCTCAGATATTCTCAGATTTTTACAGCCGAAGCAAACGTCATATTAACAGCTCTTAAATATACACCCATGCATTAATTAAGCACTACCCTATTTTGAAAATAAGATGTGATGCTACAGAAGAGTAAGGGTATAACTATCAATTTAATCAACCTGTAGTTAAAGAAGCTTTATCCACTGACAAATACCATAACCTTTTCTATTCTTTATGAAAGATGAAAATGTTGATGAAAATGTGACAGGACTGAATTTTTACCCAAATAACTATTCCTTTCCTGCTCAAACTACGCAATTAAATTAAATTTTGACTAAAAATAACAATTTTGTTTTATACCAAGATGACATATACACATCAAGTAAGCTTTAATTCTGCATAATCAGAAAAAAACGAAATGAGGAAGATTCAGACCTTTTTCCAACAATTAAGATTGCTCATTGACAAAAACTGAAACAAAGGCCACACTAATAAGATTTTGAAATAATTGTTTTGTGATTTTGAGTTTATTGTAATGAATGAACACTTCTTGCCGGATACTGATAATTACAGCTAAAATCTGTTTGTTTTGTTTGTAAAGCAACTTTTACTGCATTTTAAAATTTTCCTTTTTTTAGTTTGACTGTACCTTTTCCTCAATCTTAGTTTACAAACTCTCATCCATTCACAACAAATAACGAATTTATAGGCCACACAACAATAAATTATTACTTTCACTTTTCAAAATAAGGTAACATGTTTTAGGACAGAAAAACACCTGTTTTAAACATAGGAAATTATCCTAATTAAAGTACATGGTAATTTCAATGATGTTTTCGTTTTTGAAATGTTAAATACTTGGTCAATCAAATTATAAAGGTTATTTTTGGAAAGAATTTCATTTCAGACAAAATTAATTGGTAAAAATACAGGGGGGTGCTTATTTTATGCACAGATGTATATATTCAAAGACATCCTAAACATAAACAATATATAATCTTTTCTGACTCTCTTTTTGCCTCCAGGCTATTAAAAATCTTTCTTGTAAACATCCATTTTTAATAGAAGTTGCTGTATTATATAATGAGCTTGCTACTGGCCAATACGACATCATTCTCTGTTTGTTACCCAGCCACGCTGGCATTTCTTGCTGCCAAGGCAGCACTACACAAATCTGTGACACCACTTCTTATAAATAAATTACATGCACTAAAGCCTTACATTGGTTATATATACTTCGGTTGTCAGTCCAGATTTGAAGAGGTCATTATGCGACGATGTCGCATTGGCCACACACGATATACGCACGAATATATACTATTCAAAAAAGAAGGGGATATCGGACTTTGATGGCTGATCACAGGCAACGTGTGAAAACGAGAACCGGAACAAATAATAAAGAACCTTTAAGGGAATTGGAATTTGATAATGCCAAAGAAACATGCCAGGACATTCTGTGGTATGGGTCAAACTACATCAAGGGTCAATCTGCAAATTTACCATACGGTAAAAAACAAGTCAATCATGGGTAAATCCCCCTCTGTTGGCCAAACAGGCACTGATCCGACGTGGCATACACCATTTGAGGCGTCGCAAGTCATTTTGATTCAGATTATTCCACTCTTCTTGCAATGCAACGGCAGGTTCTTGGAGAACACTAGGCCGTTATTGATGTTGCCGTGAGCGCTGTCCAAACATGTCCCAGACATGCTCGATGGGCGAAAAGTCTGGACTTAAGGCTGGCCATGGTCATCTGTTTATAATCAGCGGTTGGAGGTATTCAGTGACAACCCTAGCCCTGTGACATCTGGCGTTGTCATCTTGGAAGATGAAATGGCGGCCATGGCGTCCAGCAAATGGCACAACGTGGGCTGCCAGGGTGTTGTCACGGTAGCACTGACCTGTAAGACGACCAGCAACACATGTAAGTCCGTTCTGTCAGCCTGTGTTGTGCCGACCTGTAGCATGCCAAGGGCACGTAATCTTTCAGCTCGAGAAAGTCTGCGCATATCTCAAAGTTGTTAACAGAGTTCTAAAACAACCAATTTGATGTTTGCACATTCCATTTTCCTCTGATAATGGCGAGAAACTTCACATCCAACATCGTGCAAATGTCAGGTTTAACCTCCATGATCATCACAGGTATCACGTGCATATTATGGGCATGTCAGTGCTGTCTTTGGGCGATATTTTTACATGAAATGATTACTCTCAAAGGATAAATAATACTTTCCTTGATAATCATTTATATTTACTAGAACAAAGCATGTGAAATGGAATATCCCCTACTTCTTGGGGATAGTATCCAGTAAAAGGTGAGGATCCTCCGTTTTGTATCCCTTGTGATGAATGAATCACGGTCAAGCATGTCCTGCTTGACTGTGATGATTTTTCCCTCACAAAGGATAAATATTTCAATGTAAACACGGTAAAAGATCTTTTTAACAAAGTTAATTATCATTTAAATATTGAGTTTTTAAAAGAGATTTGTTAAATGAACTTTGATATATGTTTAGTAAATAGATAAGATTTTATAATTGGTAGTTTAGATTATCAACTTCGATTGTTAGTGGCTGTACCCTCAAGGGGTGTTAAAGTATTGTTAAGTTATTGTCCTCCTGAGAGGGTACGTAAGTCCCGAAAATTTCAAAGTATACTTAAAACTTACCAGGATTTTAAGCGTAGAATGTTTGTGATTTTAATTATGGCTAAATTTGACTACAATCGCCAGGGGCTGAGGAGAAGATGTAAATCCAACTAGGGTCCATGCAGGTAGCAACGGTACTGTAAGTCCCCATGGTCTTTAGTATGGTGATCAACATTCAGTTGCTGGTGATCTATAGCTTATATTGTACTGTTGTTTCTCGTGATATATTTTATGATAGCGTAGTTTTAAATTAAGAGCTGTGATATGCTAGTGGTTTTACTGTCCTTCGATGACAGGTTTTTACGTTATACATTTATTGATTTGTATATTGATATATACTGCTTTCGTCACGATATGGCTGCAATATTGCCGATGTGACGATAAGTTTTAACTCACTCACTCAATCATTGTCCCCCATTGAACATCTTGATACTCTTGATCGACGCCTGCGCCAGCGTAATCCGGCACCTAAGACACTACAAGAAATGCACACAGCACTTCAGCAAGAGTTTAAAAACATTCATCACGACAGCATTCGGCATCTCCTTTCTTCTATTGGTCACCGCTGCCAAGCTTGTTATCGATGCTCATGGTGGTCACAGCAGATACTGACATTTTCCTCTGACCAAGTGGCTTTAATAGCCCTCTGTGGTTTTACCTTTCTGGATAATCATGTTTCGGAAATTTGTAAAGTGATGATTTTACTGTAACTGAGCAATGATGTTATGTTTGATTCAATTATATGCACTCAGTAAGTAAACTCCAAAACGGCATGTCAAGTTTCTTTTTTGTAGAGTATATATTTTCCAGCTCAATGCCGGCAGCAGAAATGAATGGTTTAATTATTACCCCAAGAAGCGGAACAAGAGAAGACGTTATGTTGTACAATTCCTCATAAAGATAAATGCAGGGTTAGAATCGTTAGAATAGAGTTTTGTAATATAGTGTAAAGATAATTCCATAAGGCGTTGTGTAAGAGATGGTTCATCAGCCTCGCCGTTGATACCAAAACTATGTAAATCCCTTAAAATGCCATGCTTCCAGGTGGTATCGTATGCTTTCTTGCGAGCAAAGAATATCGATAATGCATGTTGTTTATTTATTATAGCATTTTAGCAAAGGATTGTAAACGTACCAAATGTTGAATGGTAGAAAAAAAAATTTCTGAAACGACATGGAATATTTGTTATAAGGTTATTGGTTTCAATTGAGTGAGTTATTATTTAAAGTCACATCGGCATATAATTTATTGACATCTACCTGGGTACCCCACTTCTTTTGCATTAGATCCTGGATATAAGATTTAATTACAGGTTTATAATCACTGTAGGGTATCAGAAGTAGTGTCACTGATTTGTTGAGAGCTGCCTTAGGTCTGTAATTAGAAGGATCAGTATGATCCCGGCCAGGCTTTGGAATAGGGACAACAATGGCATTATGCCACGAAGTTGGGAAATTCCCCGAAGTACATATTTAATCAAAAAATTTCTAAAATGACTTTTAAACATGATTCAGGCAAATGCTTCAAGAGCTGATAGCGTATATTATCAGCCCCTGTTGCCTTATCATGAGCTTGCTCAAGGGCAGTATGGAGCTAACGTAACGAAATTAATTCGTTGTAACCTTCGCCACTATCCGATCTAAAATTTATTCTTTTCTTCTGTTGTTTCTGATAGAAACTCAGGGACATAATTTGATGAATATTTTGCGAGAGTTTCACCAAGTTTATTCGCAATGTCAGCTTTATCAGTTAATAAATTGCCACCGTCTTTGAGATGGTGAACAGTAGATTTTGAGCCTTTGCCTTTAATCCTTTGTGTGATATTCCACACCTTCGAAATAGGTGTGCGAGAATTTATTTTGGAAACATAGTTTCTCCAACACTGACGCTTATTCTGCTAAAAGCATATATTCGAGCCTTGGCATTTAACATTTTAACTTTATTTAGATTATTCATGGTACGATGTCGGCAAAAATACTCTTCCGCCTTCTTCCTACTCTTTCTGTTTACATTTATTATTAAACCATGGTTTACGAATGTGTGGGATTGCATAGGACTTTGGTATAGTTTGGTCAGCAGTGTTGTTCAGCATATCTCAACATAACTGTATAGGATCTTCGCTGTTCGCAAAATGTTTTAAGTGATCTCTACACAGTGTCTTATAAAATGACCAGTCAGCCCTGGCGAAGTTCCGTCATGATAAAGGTGGATCATCACCAGGGTTGATTGTTTTGAGAATGGTGGGGAAATGATCACTCCCACATAGGTCATCATGGGCCATCCATTCAAATTCATTATATATAAGGAAGAATTGGTGAGTGACAGATCTCGAGAAGAACATGTTCCCGTAGCTGGATGTAAATAGGTGTGTGAATCATTGTTAAATATACACAGGTTATTATCGGAAATGAATTCCTCAAGGATTTTACCTTTATTATTAGTACGGACACTTCCCCAAAGCTGGTCGTGTCCGTTAAGATCGCCCATGATGAGACATGGCTTCGGAAGTTGATCATACAGACTTTGAAGATCCGATTGTTGAATATTAGGAGCAGGAGGGATATACAAGCTGTACAATGTCAGCGCATTGGGCAGAGTCAGACGAACAGCAACGGTTTGAAGATCTGTATTTAGAATGGCAGGGCTGTGTATGACGCTCTGATGTACCAAAATAGAAGCGCCTGCAGTTGTTTTTTTCCCCAGGAGGGTAAAAGGAATGATAATAACTATACCGTCTTAAGTTAAAGGTGTCTGTATTTTTAAGGTATGTCTCCTGGAGACATAATGCTGACGGTTGAAGATCTTCTATGAGATCTTACATTGGAGGTATTTTTCAATCGTCTGCAATTCCACTGAATTATATTGGCCAATTGAGTCATGGAGCCTCAAGGGATCGTTCATGTGAATGTGAGAAGGAATTATTCCTCCGCCTGTTCTGTAAGGACAAAGTAACCTCCACATCAAAAGTGTTTTCTGGAGGAACCTCGGGAGGGGATGGGTTGTTAGGGCTTCGAAGAGCTATTAGCGTCACCCAGCACCCAACACCAGGAGGTTGCTCTTCAAGGGTGCCTAATGTTTTTCTTGTGTGAAATCTCAGTTTGTGTTATAAATATAGTCACACAGAACGTCACAAAACCGGCAATATTATAATCCAACGACTTGGATATTATTCACACAATGGAAATTTACATATTATTGTTTTCAAACAGAAACGCTTGTTACTGTTAGGTTTGAAGTAAATCCTGCTGGTTCATAATGCTGGCAGCAGAGGTAATGTAAGGCCCTTTACCTCTCATAAGATGATCTCGCGTAAGGCTTTTGCCGTTAGCACTACACAGACAGTATTATGTAAACTGCCAAAGGTATAGAACAGGGGATGTTAGTTTATACACATTACAACATGTGGGTCAGATACTCGACTCGAACTTATTTTATCTTCGCTTGCGCTCTTCATGACAGTGTGAGGTTTTCACAATGGTAATGGCTGATGGGGAAAACAACACTGTCAGGATATGGGTATTTTTAAGGACACTACTAATGTTTATTGAATGTAGCTTTTCAAACCATTTATTATTTTGTCCTGCCAGATAGCTGGAAATTTGCTGCGTGCGGCGTTAAAGAAAAAAACAAACCAATACTATGTCCGTCCGTCTGTCGTGTACGTTTCATGAACGTGAAATGAAACTGTTGCCATTTACAGCACCACCTGCCTGCACCGCAAGCGGAGGTGAATGTGGCTCCCACGGTTCTTGTGACGTCAGCGCTACCCCCGCTGTCTGCTCCTGCACAGGCGGATATACGGGTGCTTTATGTACAACTGGTATGGCGTGTAAAAAATGTTTTAGGAACTGGATCATCTGTGCTATGTAACACTTGTTATTCTCATGTTTGACATAAATCCTGGAAGATATATCCTGGATATATGCTGGAAGAAGATGTTATGTGAAACCCTATGCCTTTGATAACATGGTCAAGCTAACGGTTTTCCCCTTTATCGCTGAACAGAACGTATAATGTAGCTTCAGTCACACTGTAAAAAGTGTAGGACAGATGATATAGGTTTATACACATTACAATATTTGTGTCAGAAACTCGACTCAAACCTATTTTTCTTCGTTTGCGCTCTTCATGACAGTGTGTGGTTTCAACAATGGTAATGGCTGATGGGTAAAAATAACACTGTCAGGATATGTTCCTTTTTAAGGACATATTTAATGGGTTTTTTGCATGTAGCTATACGAACGATTTATTGATTCGTGTCGCCATATAGTTGGAATATAGTTGACAGCGGAGTTATAGAACAAATCAAACTAATACTGAGTCCGTCCGTCTGTCTTGTACGTTTCACATGTGTATAGGAGATATGAAACTGTTGCCATTTACAGCACCTGCTGCCTGCACCGCAAGCGGAGGTGAATGTGGTTCCCACGGTACCTGTGACGTCAGCGCTACACCCGCTGTCTGTACCTGCACTGGCGGATATACGGGTGCTTTATGTGATACCGGTATGGCGTGTAAAGCATGTTTTGTAAAATGGATCATCTGTGCAATGTAACACTTGTTCATATTGCAAACATTTGTGTCTCAAACTATAATATCTTCGAACAGATTTGGAGATATATATTGATGATATTATTTATCTTTTTATGCAACTTCGTGAATCAAAATGTCACACGTGTATCATCGAATATGTCCGATGTCAGACGTTATAGCGTGTGTATTAGTAACTCGACTTCATATTTCGACGTATGGTATATCTGCATGATATAATGTTTTTGTTGTTTTTGTTGTGTGGAATCCTATTCAGTTTCTATTATAAATGGAGCTACACAGGACGGCACAATACTAACGATATCATTATCCCTTGGTTCATAAAAATATTCACACAGTGTGGATTCATATAGAAATTGTTTTCATACAGAACGTATTATTACCGTCTCTCAAATTGTCAAAGGCGTGGAACCCAGGATGTCAGGTGATACACATCGCAGCATATCTTCGCTGGCGCTCTTCATGACAGTGTGGGGTTTTCCAAGTGTTAATGGCTGATGGATAAAACAACTCCGTTAAGATATGGTTCAATGAGACTATAAATGTTTATTCATGTATCTATACAAAATATTTACTAGTTTGTCCTGCCATATTGCTTGAATATAGCTGAATGCTGAGTTCAAGAACAAACCAATCTGTCTACTTTCCACATGTACACAGGATATATGAAACTGTTGCCTTTACAGCACCTACAGCTACAGCTGCCTGCACCTCGGGCGGAAGTGAATGTGGCACCCACGGTACCTGTGACACCACCGCTACACCCGCTGCCTGCACCTGCACAGACGGATATACGGGCAACACATGTGGAACTGGTATGACGTGTAAAACTTGTTTCAGGAACTCGATCATCTGCGCTATGTAACTATTGTATCCGTTAGGTTTGACGTTAAGCCCATCGGTTCATTATGCTGGAAGTAAATTAAGTACGACGCAGCGGCGTTCATGAGACGATCCAGCGTACGGATTTTGCCGTTATAGTTATCACATCATCAGTAGTATAATCTCACTTCTAATATTTTTCTCCATTTTAAAATAGTTTTATGGCGTCACATATAAACATAAAGTATGACTAAAATTTCCTTTGTTATTGTACACTTTCGGAAGAAATAATCTTATTGTGATCATATTGATGTTCATAATCAATATATATTACAGTTCTTTCTATCCCGCTAGGGTCCATGCAGATAGTAATGTAAAATTCCCATTGTGCCGAGTGTGGTGTTCTGCCTTCAGTTGTTCGCCATCTATAGCCATTTATATTGTATTGTCCAAAAATGCTATTAGTTTTAACTTAACATGCTAGTTTTAATTTAACTGTCATAATCTAGGTGCCTTACTGTCCTTTGACGACAGGTTTTATCATATACATATATTTTTTATCAACATCATAAGTGTTCTCGTCACGATATGGCTGAAACATTGCCAACGTCACGTTAAATATTAACTCACTCACTCACTCACTATAGTTCTTTCTCTTTTCTGATATTCTCTTTCACTACAAACAGGATCCCAACATATACCTTAAAATACCAAATACCACGTTAGTCAGTAACCCGGCGCCAATCGAATTAATCTCTGTCACTGCACTACATCATAGGGCTGCACTGTTACTGACATAAGTTCACTTTCTTGACAGACAAGTGTCGAAGGGAAAACATGCAATCCAAAACTGCTCACAGTTTGCAATAACATGTGACGTCGTATCAGGATAATACCCACTTGTACGCTAACAACCCGATTTCCCCCATTGCACCTGTCTGGGATGAAATTTAGTTGTCTTACGATGCAGTGCTAGTAGACAACATTTGTTCAGCTGTATCAATCAGTGGTTGACATTTGGAACAATAGCTCCCAGGTTGTCTAAAAATCAGCTGCTGTAGTCATCGAGCCGCAGCGTTGCCTGTTATTGTGCAAATGTTGCTCACATCCAATACTGGTATTGTATATTGAGTTGTAACTCTACCCTTCACTTAGGGCGCATTATTATATCTTGTTACCAGATATGAGATTTGTCAATATACTTGTTATGGTAAAACATTGACTGGACGATTGATGTCATATCATGTTACTATGTCAACGTGAAATGTTTACCACTCTATGTTTAACTTTACAATTACATGTTTTGTTTTTCTGCGTATGTACATTTTCGTCTTCTTATGTATGTAGCAAAACACAAATGATATAATTAAACCCTTGCCAAAATCAAATGCAGATTTAATTTCGGAATTTATTTTGGTAAATATTTATCACATTTAAAATGTCAATGCCACAACAGATATGTTCAGTAAAATGTACCACAGTTATCTGTAGTTAGCGCTTATATCATTGATGGTACCAATACTGTAGTAAGCATTTCACATTAAAAAACAAAACGGAAAAAACATCTGTAGGATAATGCGAAATGTTCTGTGCGAATATATCTGCGGGATATATAGTTAATGCAGTAGTTAAGTAAGTCTTTCATACTGATACAGCTATAGATGTATAAAAATACGATCAGAACCTAGTCACCGTCCTGTCAAAATATCTGTGTCTTTTCAGCGTCATGTACAAGTGGGGGCAGTGAGTGTGGCAGTCACGGAACCTGCATTACAACTGGCTCCACCGTGAAATGCGACTGCAATACTGGCTATACTGGGACCCTTTGTGATGAACGTATGTATAAATGTATATGTATATATATATATATATATATATATATATATGTGTGTGTGTGTGTGTGTGTGTGTGTGTGTGTGTGTGTCTGTAATACGGATGCTTCATCTACACTGAAGGATCATAACATTTGGACATACGGGAAAACAATAACAAACCTGATGAAAGTCGTTTGGTCAGAAACAGGTTATCTCATTATAGCAAGATGAATTCACACATGAGAACCAAATGGCTTTGTCTCTTTTGAGACTGATAACCAAGGAAGCAGTTTGGATAGTATAGCAACAATGGGAACATATTTGTGGCGTAAGCAGGTCGGTGAAGTAGGACATTGTTTTGTGGGATAAATTGGCAATATGCTCAAATATTAATTTTATAACATATGCTATATCTGGTATTACACTTTCTGAGTAAAGTACAAATTCTAGTACTTTTGTTGGGTTGAGCCCTATCCGGGACTCAAACCCAGATCATCAGAGTCAGGCATCTAATCGCCAGCACACAACGTCAGACGCCTAACCCGCTCAGTCGGACAACGGGTAGTCTAGACAAGTATTCTTGTTTTCTAGAATCCTAAGCGGCTGAAGGGATGGTGTAAATCCAACAAGGGTCCATTCAGGTAACAAAGGCACTGTAAGTCGACATGGTCCCTTGTATGGTGATCTACCTTCATGGTGCCTTGTATGGTGATCTACCTTCAGTTTGTTGGCGACCTAAAGCCTGTTTTTCTATAATATGCCATCATCTTTCTTCCCAGAAAGTGCTATAACTTATTATTGTTAGATGCAAGCCATGGTAAAACAAATTGAGTATCAAAACTTAAGTTATTAATTTGCAAGATGGGTTTGGATATATATGGAAAAGACAGTATATTAGTAGCTTAAATTCCTTCCGATCTGAATTGTTTATCAGGGCTCAGCATATATCCCATCAAGAATGGCATAACTCGTTATCATCAAGTTCTAAAACTTGAAGTTCTCTTTTCAAGTGTAATCTATCTTTGAAACCATATCTTAGTATGGTATTAACATTAATAAATTTCGCATTGCACTCACACAGCTTCGCTGTGGTCCCCATCAATTAAATATCGAGACAGGTAGATACACAAATAAGCCCAGACATCACAGGTTATGTAACATGTACGATAATGGATATATAGAAAACGAGTATCATTTCCTTTTAGTGTGTACTGCATACAGTTCCTTGCGCACTATATATATTCCTGCCAAGTTTTACACATACCCTTCTTTGTCAAATTTCAATATATTGATGACCTCAAACAATACCTTTGTCATCAGAAATGTATCAATGTTTATTTATTATGCTGTAAAGCACCGCCAATCATATATGGCTGCAAAAAATTAATATTTGTATAATGGGCCGATGGCCTACATACACTCTGCGAATAAAGAATTTGTAAATCATATAGTTTTGGATTTACATGCTTGTTTGAAACACCATCTGTGATACTGTAGTTATTTTACAGTCCTTCCATGACTGGTTATTTGGCAACTTGTATTTATTGTGTATACGAAACCTTTCTCGTCACCATATGGATCAAATACTGCCAAGGTGCATTCTAACTCACTCACTCAAATATTCTTGCAATATCTCTTCTGTTTGCAGAGTCAGGAGGAAGCCGCGTCACATTCCTTGCACAACTGCTCCTGATGCCCATGATCGCTTCTCTGTTCATGTAGTGATCACATTCCCCTCTTGATAACAGAATGAAGACTAATGTCAAAGAGACTGTTTCCAAAAACAATTAATTCGCGTGTAATATGTATTAAATACCCTGTGTGATAACAGAATGAAAACAATTATCTCCCTATAATACTATATTAGACACATCCGGCTTTCTACTCTACTGACTAAGAGAATGTTTCCCAAAACAAATCCGTCGTGTTTGTACTATTATGATCCTATTTATTAAACTTTCTGTATAATATTTCAAGTATGCAGTGGCAAATGTACACGCGTTGTATATGACGGATTGAAGCGTCCGAATGACCACAGACAAGATTGGTTACCAGTGTCAGTACTTTGCTGACTGACACAATTATTATTAATCACAGTATCACTGTGTTTTCAACTTTTTGCAATAATATGTTCCTTAAGAAATTATCGTTTAACGGCAGGTCTTTGATGTGCTTGAAATAAAAGGCATTAGCAGGCTTCAATCCTCGTGTTCTTTACCTACATGACATGTTGAGCTTCTGACTGATGCTAGTTGTTCCGTCGAAATAAACGGTTTAGTTCACGGCAACTCTGCGTTCGTATCCTTTATTTTAACATATACTATGTTCTGTATTTAGGACCCGTGAAGGTCCGAGTTAGAATGAACAAGAGGCGACTAACGGGATAGGGTGGTCAGGCTCGGTGGCTTGGTTGACACATGTCATCGGTTCCCAATTGCGCAGATCGATGCACATGCTGTTGATCATCGGATTGTCTGGTCCAGACTCGATTATTTACAGAACGCCGCCACATAGTTGGAATATTGCTGAGTGCGCCGTAAAACTGAACTCACTCACTCACTCTGTATTTAGGGTTAACGTGTATCGATTATTGAATGTCATGTAAATCCTTAATCTACATGCATGTACGTGAATTCCAAGGTGTCAGTTATTGTAATCTGAGACAATGTGCTTTTGTTAGAATTAACAGATTTTAAGATTTTAGATGGCACGTGATAGTTGAATATTTACGGATTTAATCTAACAGTTTGACTGTAAGAATGTTGCTGTGCAATTTATGACCAAAACACATATGGCAAACAGATATGGTTTATCCAGATATGACGAAAATTCAGTAAATGTTGATCAACTATATTGAAATAACCCAAGATTGCATGAACATACCAAGAAAAACAAACAATCATGAACGTATAAAAGTCTGAATGTAAAAGTCGTCCGGTTGGTCAGCTGATGTATTAGGCATCAAGTGTTTCAGCGTTACACATTGTATTCGGAAACAAATATACATTGCTGCAGTGCATCAACTGTTCCACGTCCAATAACCGCATATACACACATGGAAAACGTATCGCAACATCTCATATTTTTCATAGTGTAATTTTCCATTAACAGGAGCAAGGGAACTTATCTTCAGTTTAACGCATACTCTGGATAAACAGACTTCAAGGAATAATAAACGTAATAAGATCGATAACCATCTTTGCATTCAGAGAAGCAAACATGGAACAAAAAGGACTTATTTTGTACGGCTGATATGATCGTATGACGTAAACGAGTTTCTTCTTATCCATTGAAGAGCCTGGCATACAATTCCCAAGAAATCGCATTGGTATCAATAACCGAGCCCAATGTCAGTATGTGGTATAATCTCCGCCAACTGCAATACCATCCCTGACACTACTCCTCATTGACTGTATCAGACGTGGGATTTGACATTCTTGTTCCTGTGTACCGTGACTCTAAATAATAACTCACTCACTCACCCTGTTGTGTACCGTTGTCCATTGATATTTGTCTGATCGCCACAAAGTCACGTTTACAGTCATGTGAGAGGCACCCCCGCTCCGCCAACCAACCCCAGAGAACAGATAAAGACCCGCAGAAGGTTTTAATACATACTCAAGTACAATGTCTTTATAGTGTTTGTTTAAACGGGAGACATTCCGACTGTATCAGGAGTAGCAGTACATACTGGTAACATTTTCACCGCTGCTATTAAGAGTGTTGAAGGTTCATTGATACTCGATTATTGGTGTGTTTGTATATGTTAGAAAGTGTATCATGTGTGTGTATATGTGTGTGAGTGTGTATGTATCACACCCTCTCATATAACCTACATATCGTCTATTTGTATATTAAATGTCATCACATTTGACAACATTGTGGCGTTAGACACATTTCCTCACTTATATGGGAAATTGAATATTAATATCTGTTACTAATTAAATGCAGTAGCATTATAACGACAGACATATCTTTGAATAATTAAATTTAATTAGATTAAGTCTACCGCGACTTCCACTGTGGACTGTGGCGTAGGCTGACTTTGTGTGCTGGCGATTAGGTGCCTGACTCTGAGGGTGTGGGTTCAAATGTCGGATGGGACTCAACCCAACAAAAGTACTAGAATTTGTACGCTACTATGAAAATGTAATCCCAAATATAACATATGTTAAAGATATTTAGTCGTTTAATAAAAACGTGTTATCACCATGTCTGGTCGTTTATTCCCGGCTTAAAGTGGTTGGTTCTTTATACATAAAAATAGGCAATGAAAAAATACACTCATTCATTTTTTAGAATGTATCCGTTTGTCCCCTCTACGTTCTTCCTTCCCACACATAACGTTGGCCCAGACGTTGTCCTCAGCTGTTGGGATAAAGTCAACAGTAAGAGTTTACGACACTAGTAGCACTTGTGTGCAGCATAGATATGAATGAAAGCAAGTGTGAAGTAGCGCAATCAATCGTGGTTTATTGTGACTTGAAATGTGATTGAACTCAGCCTCAAAATGTTCGGAAGGGACACTGGTAAGACGCAGCTTGTATTTATTTAAGCGCCAATATTAATGCATAAGTATGTTTCATGTCGCTATGTATCAACAAGAATACCCGACCACATGGTGTAGATATGTTCAAACAAGACATTTAAGCCACTATGAGAGTTTACGTAAAGAGCATGGTTTAGCAGAGTTTTTTTCATGGATGTGGAGAGGGTTTTGCCCCTTCTATTTATACGCATAACATGCCTGAACGTTTGTATCTCGCACGATAACCTGACAAGAGACATAATTTACACGAGGTCAAAGCTGTCGAGATTCATGATACAAGTTAAGGCGATTTAAGACTGAATGTGGGACTGATATTTCCGGTGTACGTGACTGCCCGACAGGAACAGGATCTGTTGAGATAATTTACTTCCTGTGCAAACAGACAATGCAACGTTTATCTTAACGGCGGTGAAAATAGTTTCATGGGACAACGAATGTATTACTGTGTGCCTGCTTTGAAAGTCACCCCCTCAAGAAATCAACTCACTACACTGCACTAACTTCCCTGGTACGCGAGAAAACTGCGTGTATACAGGCTGGGATAAGGACAAAGAAATCACAAGCCTTTATAATACCTGACAATTTAGAAAATTGGCAAAGTCAACTTTCTCAGAGCGAAAGTACAGAAGTAGTGATTGAGTGAGTTTAGTTTTACGCGGTACTCAGCGATATTCCAGCTAAATGGCGGCAGTCTGTAAGTAATAGAATCTGGACCAGACAATCCAGTTATCAACAGCATGCGCATCGACCTATCCATTTGGGATACGATGACATGTGGCAACCAAGTCAGCGATCCCGTTAGTCGCCTCTTACGACAAGACTGTACAGGCGCCACATTTGTTTATTACAATATAAAGAATACATACGTCTCAGAAGGAAGTCCTGTGTGTAATAAATTTTATTAATGAGCAACTGAATATTAAGTACAATGATTGCATTACATATATTTAGTAGTTAATGCACGAGGCCAATTTAAACATGCGTGTTACTTACACATTGTTAGAGACAAAGAAATAAAGCTTGTTTGCCCACAAGGGTTCGTGAGCGATGGGTGATTCATGTGATTAAAGTGTTCGTTTGGTCCGGTTCGAACCACAAAACAGTTGAAATACATGAAGCCCATTCCTAGTGCTGTCTATCATAATATTCCATGATTTTTCCCACACATTTGAAGCATGTTAAATCGCAACCGTTGCTCATTAAAGTGCTTTTCGGTCTTAATCATTCCCTTTTTTGTATTGGCTAAGTGTCGTTTTAGCAACTGACTTATTCAGAGCCCATTTGGCTGTAGAAGTTCTAATACTTATAGTAAGTGATACATATACTGACGACGTATGTCTTAGACGTATGTCATTATAGTATGACAATTTGTATAATAAACTCACGGCCAACATAGTCATACCATTTTAAAACTGAATGTGCCAAACAGGACAATGCGATGTGCAGAAAGTCACACGCGACCATGGCACATTCTTTGCAGAACATGGGGAAATTGAAGAAGGCCATGGTTGGCTTCCGAACAACACAGGTTGACCCCCCCGGTACAATACAGATTGCAGCCACCATTGCACACTTTGCTATGCTAGAAAGTTTAGTTGCTTCACAAGCTGTCAGGCCGAGCAGGCGGGGGCATATCAAAACCATATTGTGTTGAAAAATCAGACAGTCTTCAGCAAATTAAGTCAGACACCAGTTGTTAAACTGCATTTAACACCAAGTACATTGATTGAGGCTCCTGAAGGAACAACTTGCAACGGAACGTTATTTAAGTGTTTAAAAATTTAAGCTATGGCAAACTCACAAAATATGAAGGGAATATAGGGATATGTAATGTGAACGCACTGACAACGCTCATGGGTCTCCAAAATCATTATCTTTGAACCATCAAGCAGAAACGTGAAACAGGATACGAGCCTGTTTTCCTGGACGAGACATGGGTCACTGCTACTCACTCAGCAAACAGTCAGTGAGTACCCAGTTGGGACTGCAATCTGTGTGGGAGAAAGATACCATTAGGAAATGGTGAAACACCTGTCATGCTGGATGTGCAAGGCGGGGTTTTCTCCGATGCTGTGACCTCGTTTTTGTGACCCCAAGGAAAAGGACAACAGGCGATTATCACACATAAATAAAAGGCATGATTCTTCTGGAGAGGGTGAACTATACCTTCGTCCTTCCTTTGCCTGTCAGGTCCCTAAGTATCATGGGCAAAGCACCATGACAAACTTTGCAGGTGTATGATGTTTCATTCCTGGACAACAATACCACATCTATATGAAATCATCACATTTAACAAACCTTAGGATTGGTAATTATATCAAAGGACTTCCCTGTTACCACTGCGATATAAATCCAAGGGGTATCGTCAACGATATCGAAAGAACTTAAATCGCGGATATTGACAGGTGGTAAATAATCCCTTGGTCGGGTAACTTAGAGCCATGGCAAAGTTGCGTGACCAAAAAGGTCAACGAGAGTCAGGGTGGTGTCACGTGATGGACTTCAGCTATCAACAGCCCCACCTATACTTGTGACCATCAGCAATGACACAAGCATTCAGACGACGAGGGCAATGACATTAGCACATCAAAGTATGACTAAATGTATCATGAGACATCATGGCCCCTCTTATACGGCCTTCCCCTCTACGGCTATTACACGATATGCATTCAACGTTTTCATTTGATGACAAACGGACTGCAGACACCAAAACCCAACACCCACATTCACCTGAATCATTGTATTGTTTAGTACGCCTGAAAAGGTGGGACGGTTTGGCTTCTGCACACCTCTGCTTCACCTTTTGATAACAAAATAAGATATATAAAACCAGGATCACCGCTTTATCAACTCGATCAATGATCAATGACATTTGTTAGGTAATGCACATATAGAAATTAAGCAAATATCATGTCAAACATCGAGTATTGGAATCCCTTTGACGATAATACGTTACGCTTCATATCCCACCTGAGAGAGAGTTACATTTTGGTGGCAATTTCTTTCAAAAGGCACAGGGACCTGGCGTACAGATGATTTTACGACGCGGTGACAACCAAATGGGCGTGTGAAACGTCCTTAAACGTTTTACGTCTATTTCATAACGAGATATTAATATATATTAAAGAGCAGTAAAATTACAACCTGTTGTCTTTGGACAGTCAAACTACTAAAGTATCACAGACATTACGTTAAAGCTAGCAGGTTGTTAGGTCTTTGAATGACATTTGGAAGTGATACACGAAAGGAAGGGAATTTTATGGACGTAAACTTATGACATTATCATGAGGAATACAACGATTCAAAGTATATACTTACTCCCTCATCAGTTGAATGAATGATATGAGGCAGAGAGTATAATTATATATCTATGTACATGTGAGAACAACCAAAGCAATAACAACAACTAAGCTTGGGGCTTAACAGGTAAAGACAACAGTTCACTGTCGCAGATAGGTGATTGGCAAAGGACAAATGGAAGCCACACTTCACAGCTAATTAGCGCTGATTGGTGATGATAATGGGCAACAAGAAGCCTGGATTTAAATTAAAGGCAATGGAAAAAGAGCAGCGGGAGGCAGCGGGTAATAGCACTGTCATAAGTCTTCTCTAAATCAAAGAATATAGAAACTGCATGTTTAAGTATTTATGAACACATTACGACCAAATAACTCAAGTCATACAATATTATGAACTGTATTTCTATGGCGTAATAAAGATAGTGGTAGATTTAAACTTACTCTGCCATTGGATCTGGAACTATATCTTCTCGATTACAAGATAACAGCTCCAGCTTGATCGATATGTTTTGTAGATAGATCCTAGTGTTACAAGCTGTATCATCAAAGGAGGTTGAAGTTCCTGAAAATAATTGTCCTCCTGAGACGGTACTAACTCCACGACTTTCAAAGTGTATTTATTTCTACCATATTTTTAATCTTGGAATATGTGTTTGTTTTAGTTTTAGATAAATCTGTCATAATCGTCAATATCTAAGGAAACGTTGTAAATCCAGCTAGGGTCCGTGCAGGTAACATAAGCACTGTAAATCCCTATGGTCCCTAGCGTGGTGATCTACCCTGAGATGGTTGGGATCTATAGCCTGTTTTTTTATATTGTATTGATCTGGAAACCAATTATCTCATCACTGACATTCAATGTGGTTAAAAATGTTTTCTTTGTAGTGCCTCAATGTATACATATTCCTATATGATACTCCCTGCCATTCATTTAATCATCTCTATTTAGACCCCTTCAATACAACTAAAACATATACATGTATACTCCAACCCTTGGAGTACGGATAAAATCTGACATTTCTTGCCGCGAAAATTGATCTTCAAAATATAGCCCCCATTCAACTATTATCCCCACCAGCATGGTATATTTAACATAAAAAAAGTTCAAAAGAGTCTGAAACAAATCAAGTCATTTATCAACAAGAATATAATCAATTACGAAATACATATAATACGTACAAAGCAATATTTACAGATGGACCAAAGGACGGTGACGAATGCTGCTGCAAAGGCGGCGGTCAACACATCTGACACCACTTCTTATCCCATACAGCGATTATAAACCTGTAAGTGGATGCTACATTCCGTTCAAACAATGTATATTCATGTACGCAATTCATGTATAGAGGGATTGACAAACAGACTTTCCCCTATATTAATGTCTCTCCCGAAACGAATACATATAACAACAGGATATTCACATCAGAAACTATCATACATTCACGCAGAAAAAAAACATTGTGACATACTGATATTCTCAGGTACAACGTTTGCTTAGTGATATAGACTTATGAACAGACTACATTTTTTTTGTATTGACATGATTTGATAAGTTCGTATTACGAAATAATACAGTGTTTAAGTTGACATAACAGTAGCTTACATACCGAATATCTGTATAATTTAGGCATACAGATAAGTAGTGATGTGCATCCTCATACGCATGACTACACGAACATCGTGAATCATTGATAATATATCTATGAAATTTAATGACCATTTAAATTGCTGTATCCAAATCTAATACGACAATGTAAAATTGGGTTATTTCTCAATCCATGATTCTGCACAATTTCGTGTCCATCACTAATATCACTATACAATATGTATATAAACATTGAACATGATTGGGAATCGTGTACAGATTCATTGGGATTATTCCATTCGACATTAGCAGACGGCAAGAAAGATCGTTTATATAATTCCGTACGACAAATACGAACTTGAATATTATCAGAGTTTCTTGTTTCGTAAAGTGATAGGCGATGGCTCGCACAAAGTATGAGTTCTGATAACTATTTGGGCGTCAAATTTGAATTCATGCAATAAATCAAGTCTATTTATGGCTAATGAAGTAAACCCAGTTTCATTATATAGTTTTTGATGACTTGTACCCTTCACAGCACCACAAATTAGATCTCAGCGCATCTAAGTGAAGTTTTTCAATAAGGTACTCCTGTGATTTGGAACAAATACCTCACATTTGATGGCAGTAATCAAAGACTGGAAGAATAAAGGAACTATACGAAGTATTTTACGTGTTAATCGATATTTAAGATTACGTAGACAGTTGATCATCGGGCTAACTCTGTTTACGATTTGTTCAATATGAGAATGATGCTACATCAGGGATCTAATGCAAAAGAAGTGGGACACCCAAGGAGGTATCAATAAATTACATCACATTAATTCAACCATCGGTTATACCTACTTTGTCCAGGTTTGAGGAGGTTGTCTTAAGACGACGCCATATTTGCCATTCTCGTCATACGCATGAATATTTATTAAAAGGAAATGATCCTCCATTTTGTATCCCTTGTGATAAAAGAATCACGGTCAAGCATGCCCTGCTTGATTGTGTGGATTTTTTTTCCATCACCAGGGATAACTATTTCAAAGTTTCAACCACTAAGGATCTTTTTAGCATAAACTTTCGTTTATTTCTAGTTTTTAAAAAAAAGAAATTGAGTTGCTGCATAAATTATGATCAATATGTTCTGTATATAATAAATAATTTTTTATGTTTGGTTGAATACATCTGATAACTGAGATTGTTTGTGGCAGTACCTTCAAAGGAGTTTGAAGTAGCGTAAAATTATTGCCCCTCCATGTCATTCAAAGTATATTCATTCGTACCATGATTTAAGAATAAAATATGTGTTCATTTAAGTCATGTCTAAAATCGTCAAAATCGCTAACGTCTGAAGGGATCGTGTAAATCCAGCTAGGGTCCATGCAGGTAGCAGATGTACTGTAAGTCCACATGGTCCTTAGTATGGTGATCTATAGTTTGGCATGAAATGCATGGCGACCCGTAAATATCTCTTCATCCAATGATCCAATCGATCTTAAACTGTGCAAGTGGATGTTTTGTCAGACAACCTAATCACATTGTAAATCACCGATTTTATGCATTTGTATTAAAGAATCTGTCTATGTAACTGTCAACAAAATAAACAGCAGAACGCAGATGGCTTGCAGAGGGAGGGAGCCAATGACCTGTAAGAGCGGCAGTGGTGGGTCATAAAGGTCAATGCACGTGCAGTTCATGATAGTTACCTGTGCACTGCACAGTGATAGACCGTTTGGATCATTCACATTGACTACTTCTAGCTGTCATCATGAAAGCTTATTCAGATGATGCTAAACGTTTAATTAGAAATGTGTTTAATTTTTTGTAAAAAGAGAGCAAACGTAGCAAACCGGTTTATAAGGTGTCGGATTACATGAAACTTTTGCTCCTGGCATGGAAAAGAACATCGTGTTAAAAATTGTGAAAAATAAACCAACAACCAAGAAACAAAACCTTGTACAAAAAGGTAGGCATCTAAAGTTAGATTCTTTTGACATCATGGTCATAAGAAGATGTCATTCGCCGGCTATTTGCTAGAAATGAACACCTGTCCACAAGAAAGTTAAAGCACATCCTTGCAGAGGATCACGACATTAATGTTTCTAGGTTTGTGCTAAGCAAACTACTGCTCAAATCTGGATACAAGTACAAGAAGGTAGCAAACCAGAATCTTGTAATGTGTCAGAGATCTGATATTGTGAAAATAAGGTGTAACTATCTGAGAGAAATTAAGCAGGCAAGAGAGGATGGGTTCGAACCTATATATCTGGATGAGACCTGGGTTAATGCAAACCATACTGCTGCCAGACAGTGGCTACCCACTGATCCCAGTGATGGTAGGAAAATACCAACAGGCAAAGGTGAACGCTTCATCGTTCTTCATGCTGGTTCCCACCGTGTATTCCTACCTGGGTGTGATCTGGTATTTCGGTCCATGAGCACAGATGGTAGGGACTATCATACAGAAATGAACTCAACGGTTTTCACACAGTATGTTGAGGAACAATTGTTGCCAGCTCTGCCTTACAAAAGTCTTGTTGTCATGGACAATGCTCCCTATCACAGTGTTCGAGATCCAAACAATAGGTGCCCAACTTCCAATACAAAGAAGTCAGATATGCAGCAATGGCTAACAAATAGCAATATACCACTTTCAATTCAGGCCACTAAACCACAGTTTTACTCTTTGATTAAACCTAACAAACCTCCACCCACATATAACATTGGCAACATGCTACGCCAACACGGCCATAAGGTCTTGAGATTACCACCGTGCCACTGTGATCTCAACCCAATCGAACTTATCTGGGGAGACCTTAACAGTACAGTGGCCCGGAAAAAATCAATCATTCAAGTTGAATGATGTCAAGCACATTGTCAACACTGCTATATGTGACATTGACATTGCACGCTGGCATGCATGTGTTGAACATGTCAAGAAGGTGGGGAAAGAATACTGGCTCAAAGATGGCTTGAAGGAGCAAACAGTTAATCCAGTTGTCATTCGTCTGGACACTGATGACTCCTCTGTGGAAGAATGGAGTGAACTTGATGAAGTTTAATTATGTTATTATATTTACAGATAATAATAGTATCCAGGCAGATATGCTCAAAGAAATATCTTTTCTTCAAGGAGTGTGCATGATTGTGTGTGCTTGTGTCCGAGGGAACGGGGCTTTAACAGTGGTTGAGTTCTAACCATAGGTGGTCCGATTAATGATTTAGTGTAAATATACTTTCTGTGTTCTGTAAATGCATTTCCACTTAGGTACTGCATAAACAAAATATGACGTTAACATTACAAATTTAAAGATTTTAACCTACAGAATAATTCTCACTAATGGCTTTTGTGGTTAATGTTGAACAACTCAGAGAAACAAACTCCGTATGATGGTTAACAGTTGGCACCCACCTTACCCTATTGGCGACCTGTGACACCTCTTCATACCTGTCACGTGCTTAGCTGACCAACATTGACGAACGTTGACATTTATGACCCAACACTGCCGCTGTTACAGGTCATTGGCTCCCTCCCTCTGCAAGCCGTCTGCGTTCTGTTTATTTTGTTGACAGTTACATAGACAGATTATTTAATACAAATGCATAAAACCGGTGATTTACAATGTGACTAGGTTGTCTGACAAACATCCACTTGCACAGTTTAAGATCGATTGGATCATTGGATGAAGAGATATTTACAAAAAAAACGGGTACACATGCATTTCATGCCAAACTATACCTTCAGTTGTTGGCGATCTGTAGACCATTATAATATTGTATTGTTAAAGACAGAAACAGTGTTTATTGTTTATATGCTGTAGCTAGTTTTAAGTGTAAATCTGTGATGAATCATAACATCACGCAACAGGCGAGTGCACGTGTCCACTTGCAAACGTCCTATTGTCCCCGTCACGCTGCCAGCACACGCCACTGCTTAAAGAGACATGTATAAGGCTGCCAACAACGTGGTTGCACCTGAGCTTTTATTGTTTTATACAAATAATGGTTGCACCTGAGCTTTATTGTTTATGCAAATAATTGTATCTGACAGCATCGTGTGCAAATTCAAAACATATGATAACGCATTATCTACCACAGAGCAAAGCAAACTATTCACCAGACCGCGGCACCAGGTCGACTTTCGACAATCGAGTGTGGACAGGACAATCCATTAATCAGTATAATGGGCAATAAGTACGATAAGTACGACGCCATGCTTCATCCAAACCAACAAGCCTCAGTGATCCATCATCAGAGAGTAAGGGTGTGTGACAACTCCCTGAAAAGATAGGAGTGGGTGATAACATCTGTGGTTATGTCGAGAAAAAAGGTATATTTAATAATTGCTTCTGAATGTCTACCATACAGTTTCTGGAATGGCATGACCCGAACTCTGATGTCAGACGCTGAACAGTGTGGAACTTAAGTACATGCCAAAAGCTGACGTTGGGCTGGCTGGTGGTATGCCATAATAACATTGATATGGGTTACGAATCAATACCTGTACACAATCAATTGGCAATAAAAATGCAGTTGCAGTTGCACTATCAATAAAGTAAGTTATTATAGCTTTAATTATGCAGAAGCAGTGGCCAGGCTTCCAAAATAGATCTAGACTGGATATTTAGGTTGAAATCATGTTCTTCCCATATCCCCGCCGTGATGTTGCTGGAATATTGCTAAAAGCGGCGTAAAACCAAACTCAGTCAGTCTTCCCATATCCGCTAGTTTCGACATATGAATTGCCAACTGATATGGTCTATATACCTTAAAGTTTCAAATACAAATGGATGAACCTATAGCTGTTCTAGAAGATTCAAGTCAACACTGGATTTCATCCACTTGTAATATCCTTGTCACTGTTGGTATTTACCTCCACATGTTACACAATGTAAGGAGGCGTAGCACAACATTGTTAGACAATGAATTACACTGTCATGTAACACGAGACAGTGACAAGAGACATAGGGTTCTAAACTAAATACACAATACGAAATATACAGTAAAGTTTAGTAAGCATTATACAAGATGTTAACTGTTTTGTTTTTGTTTTGGGGACAACATTAAGATGAGATCCGTTCACTGTCACGCCATTCTTCATGGCTCTCATTAAAGGAACGTTCGTGATAAATGTGTTTTGCTTGACAGGGACACTCCTGCTCCATTTCAAGTCAGTGTGCAGGGAAGGTTGAAGTCCTGAATAGAAAAATATGTCATTTCTTTTGTGTAAATAGGAACAGATGTTTGCGATAAAGACGATAGACAACATGACTACAGACAAAGAGAATAATTAACAGGGTAGTAGTCCATAGCGTAGTAATGATACCAGTTATTTGGGAAAGGGCAAGCAAGTCCTGCTTGAGTGGTGGCTTACGACAAAAATGTCAGAAAAAAATGTATTAATTGTTTGCTTGTTGCCTACTGCCATGCCCAGCTATTCGACAGCCTGAAAATGGCTGTGAAAATATATTTATGAATGACACCTACAGTGACACGATAATGCGTTAACTGATTTTGTTGCAGCTATTAGCCATTTATTAGGTTTGAACTACTTCCACAGGCTACAAGAGCAGCATGAGTAAGGGAGTTACAACTTCTTACTTTTACAGTATTTCATATACACTTCAGTATATCAATGGTAGGGCCACAAACAATCTAAGTTCATAATCATATTCTACCTAGCTATTAAATAACGTCAAAATTCAATTTCAAACAACAACTAAATTAGTACTAATTATGTTAAAAAGATCCTTCATTGAAGGTGATCTGAATTATTTATCCCTTGTGATGGACATAAGGGGAACTTCTTACATGCCTGTATTTTTTTCAATCGGTTCCAATACCTTTGGTTGAAGCTGTGCATCGAAAGGTTTAAAACATGTATTGGGGAGACAATTGCTGTAATGGGTAAATGGGCGAATAAATGGGAGAGTGGGTTTGCTTTTTTGCTTTTACTGTTAACCAACTGCAGTTTTACCCATACTTAATATATGCATAATAAGTGAGTGAGTGAGTTGTTAGCAATATTCCAGCAATATTACGGCGGGGACACAAGAAATGGGCTTCACACATTGTACCCATGTTGATAATGCGCACCTGGGTCTTCGTGGAGCGAACGCTTTGGCGACAAGGCCAACCCAACGCCTGTCGAAGAAGTACATATACGTGCATACAGTATGACAACTCTTTGTTTATCAAGTGTCTATAATTATCTAATTGGTTATGTTAATTTTCCGTGTTAAATTGTCTTACCTCCGTCTATCGTAGTCGTTGATTATCTACATGTATTCTTATGTTCCAGCTAGGGCCCATGCAGGTAGCCAAAGTAAGTCCCCATAGTCCCTAGTATGGTGATCAGACTTCAGTTGCTGGTGGTCTATAGCCCGGTTTTATATTGTATTGTTGTCTATAGTGATATATTTCTATGATAGCGTACTGGTTTTAAATTAAGAGCTGTGATATTCTAGTAGTTTTACTGTCCTTCGACACAGGTTTTAATGTTCTCAATTTAATGGGTATTTTATACTGATATAAAATAAATTGTTCTCGTCACGATACGGCTGAGATATTGCTGATGTGACGTTAAATATTAAATCACTCACTCACTCACTCACTCACTCACTCACTCACTATTATTATGTTGCTAAACGATGTGCACCATAACACCTCCATGGGATCTGTTTATATTTCAAAATGAGGGCGTTTGTTCATAGCAAATGGAAAAGTCCAGTCATGTGATACGCTTATATCCGCGGCATGGTCACAGGAGTCTGACTATCTTCATGTCTCGGCAACTCATGCATTTTGTCCTTGCATGATTGTCAGTAGTCTAAAAGTTTCCGTTACAGAATCTCACTACTACTTAAGAGCTAATTAGCCTGAGTAGAGGCGAGTTGCGTGTGCCCTGTAACAACTAGGACAACTGGAAGCTGCAACGGGATCTGTTCATACTGATTTTACGAAGATAACATGTGTGGTTAAGGGTATGGATTACTCTGTTCCTGTGACCAATGCTCATTTATCGCTCATACGAGACGGGAACGACGTGTCTTTAAACCATTCTGGACATCACAATCATAGTTTCTGAACACGAAGAACGATGCAAGATAGATGACATACAACGACTATCATGTATTCCAGCAATGCAATCCCATCCGAGAAATCTCCCTCAGAATTCCAATATGCTGTATGTGTTTTGTGTTGTGTCAATCACATATTTTTGTTTTGAAAGTAGAGATATAGGTTATATGCAGCGAAAGACATTGTCGATGGACATATGAACAGTAGTACTACATATAGGTATGACTGAGCGATATGATCATCAGGGAACCTTAAAAATGACAGGTTTATTCAGTTTCACTGCCTCCTGCAGAGTAGCCAGGTGTTATGGGGTGAGACATACTTAAACTTATTGCATGTAAGGCCGTGGATATTACAGTTGGTTAAATACGATCTTGGGTGTATGTTTACTTAATGCTACATGTAGCAGATCGCGCCTTTGATCTTTGTCTCAAGTTGAACATGTCTGTCTGTTTCTTCCTGTCATTTCTATCAGTTCGTGTTACGTAAGTATCCAAATATCCTTGGTAAACGAGTTTGAAAAGACAAACACACATATATGTTTCTCTGTGCTGTATCTGTTGAATGGAAATTACATTGCATGATTAGTATGTGCCTGTACGTTTTGTGTTGTGCAGAGAACACGCAAATATATAACTGCAGGACCAACATCGTATTTCCTTTAGATGTTTCTTGTGAAAATAGCATGACTAGTAGGAGCATACCTGATTTGTTTGGTTTGTGTGAAGCGCCGGCCATCAGCAATATTCCAGACATATGGCTGATGTGTGCACCAGTGTTTACATACGTTTGTGTACGACATCTGCGTGTATATGACTGTATGTGCTGCCGGTCTGGATGTCAGTTATCTGTAAATACAGCTACATGGACCATTCAGTTTTATCAGAATGTCTCTGGCGTGACGGTGGAGCATTTATAACGGTGAGTGAGCGAGTAAGCATGTTTTTACCCTGCTTTTAGCAATATTTTAGCAATATCACGGCGGGGGGACACCAGAAATGGGTTTCAAACATTGTAGGAGAATCGAACCCAGGTCTTCGTAGTGGCGAGCGATCGCTTTAACAATAAGGCTAAATAAAGAAAACCTTGACAGCATAGTAACAATAAATGCTATATACATATAAGGTTCTCTCCGATGTCATATTCGAATTAATTAATAGAAACATACGTAAAGATGTCCCCTCCCCACGCTCATGACGACGGGCGATAAGAGAAATCTGGGTTTTGACAATCACTAAACCCCTCACTGATCACACCTGGATCGGGTATAGCTCACCCGTTTTTGTTAAAGGTTGATGTGTCCTCACAAAAACGTGTACACAACTAAAACATGTGAACATATGTTCATTTTACTTCCTTGAATTACCAGCTGAAGGCATGGTAGGAGGTACTACAGTTTATCTTCTGGTAGGAAAGGACCTGCGCACTCTTTTCAAGAAGCTTCGATCATCACCGACTTTATTGATGACTATTGTAATTGTTTCTAGATATAAATATATATGCAATATATATGCGATACATATATATATATATACTAGCCACATAAAGAAACTGTGCAGTGTCCAAATATTATCCCAGTTGATAAGTACGATAACAATGTCAAAGGTACATATAAACTTTCATGGAGGGATCATGAGACCATAACAAGTCGGGAGAATTTCAATTGAAAAGTCAATCACAAAGACGTCATGAGTCCACAAGCGGGACAGGGGTCAAACGACCATGTCACAAGCTCAATAACGGGTATGTCCATCATCGGCATTGAGAACAGCAGTGCATCGACGACGCATAGAGCCTATCAAACGTGCAAGGAAGGCTTGTGGGATGTCACGACAGATTCTCTCAAGTTCTGTTGCAAGGTCAAGGACGTTATCTGGCGGATGAGGAAGGTGGCGTAGACGTCGATCCATCTCGTCCCAAACATGCTCTGTCGGGGAGAGATCCGGTGAATTTGCAGGCCAAGGCAACGTTGTGGTGTTGCAGAAATCCATAGCAACCCTTGCCGTATGAGGGCGGGCATTGTCCTGTTGGAATGTTAACCCAGGGCCATGACGTTGCAGAAAAGAAATAGCCACAGGTCGAAGAATCTGATCCCTGTAGCCCACACCAGTTAAGTTGCCCTGAACAATCACCAAAGGAGTTCTTTGGGTGTGCTGTTATTCCACCCCAAATCATCACGGAACCACCACCAAAGCGATTCCTCTCCAAGACACAGGCCTGTGCATAACATTCTCCCACGCGTCTATAGGCACGTTGACGTCCATCACTATGGGAAATGTTAAACCTGGACGCATCTGTAAAAACAACATTTCTCCACCAAAACAAGGGTCTGCGGACATGATTTCGGCACCACATTCGGCGAGCTTGTCGATGACGTTGTGTCAGGATAGGCCGTATGGCGGGACGTCGTGGTCTGATCCCGTGATGACGTAAACGTTGTCGAACTGTGTTGGGTAGATACGGCGAAGTCCAGGGACGGTACGGGCAGTCATCACTGCAGTCTGAAACCTGTGGCGAAGATGGGTCACCCTTATCCATCTGTCCTGTCTTGGCGTTGTTACACGTGGACGTCCAGAACGTGGCCGATCGATGACGTCATTTGTCTTCTGATAGCGTCTCACCAGTGCGGAAAGGGTGTTCCGGTGGCAGTGGATATGTGCATCCACTTGTAGTTGAGACATTCCCCCACGGACCATCCCAATGGCCCCATGACGTTGTGCAGACGTGAGCCTTGGCATGCTAATTGCATAGCCGTTTCATTTTTTGAACGATCGCAAGGGCAGGGGTTGAGCTTTCCAAAGTGACAGTACTGTGTGGCATTCATTTGCTCTGTTTCTCTTTCCCTGAATGCACGTGCAACAACGTATTGCACGTCTCAAGGACGAACCCACTGACGTCACGGAACGAGTTTAAATCCTTATGTGTCTACACAGGTTTGATAACTTTAGATTTTAAATTTATGTATGCACAGTTTCTTTATGTGCCTAGTATATATTATATATACACTGCAGGGAATACTTTCTTGACAACAGCTGTGATTCAAACAAAGAGACATTAGCAGATGCACACACACGCACACGGCTTCCTGTCCATACAACGAGTATTAATATCAAGCTATATTACTTTCCCTGTAAGCCAGTGTAAGACATTCTTATAACACCATTTAATAAATATCTCAGGGATATTTGCGAATACAACACCATTACAACACCAACAATTCCAAACATTGGATTCCAAAGTGTTTCGATGTTAACAGAGCTAGCATCCAGATATTGACCTGACACTGCATGAGATTGAAATATCTACATTTTCTTGGTACTTCATACTTTCATGTCTACAGTTTCCAGCAATCATTCAAGCGGTAGCCTTTCGTCGGACGAAGTTTTGAACATTATGCATAAACCATTAACAAATCTTTCAAAATAATATTTGATTATAAATTATACATTTAAATATGTCTTAAGCCCAGTGTCCCCATACACCTTCGAGTTTCGAAATCAGTCCAGCCAAAAACATTATTTGCACCGACAAAAATTAAAATGTGCAACCTGGCATGCACCCAAAGGTACAAACAACACGAAAAACGTTATCTCTAACCAGGTGGGATCCAGTGATTGTATCAATATCACCCCGCAGGTGCTTATTCAAGATCGGTTTGGTATTCTCACAATAGATACAGATTGCTAGATAAATTAGGAACACCAATGCAATAAAATTTAACTTTATCACGCAATTCTACATGACACACACATCCCTGAAGGACTATTTGTGACTCATTTGTTTTGCTTGACTAAAGTCGTAAATACAAGTTTAAATATTGGGTTCAACAATGGCTAACTCTTCATGACCTTTTTCACATAGACCCGCTGCGAGAATCCTGTCTGTAGATTATCGATTGCAAATGTACGTACGTATTTCCTTCATGTACGTACAGGCACAGTCTCTGGAGCGTTTGGGTTAATTTAATTCGATGGAATATATAACAATATGATACTGCCATACCTTAATCAGGTAGTAAGTGACATGCCATTGTTACATACAAAGATTCCTGAATTCTGGTTTATACCACCCACTGTTAAACTGTTGAACACATTATTCATTCATGCAACAGCATGTTAAAACCTCCTCTCAGTTGAAATCTATTTCTTCCAAATCCACACAGATAGATCTAAATAGCTCCTAGACCGCTCTGACTTTGTGTGATGGCGATTAGGTGCCTGACCCTGATGGTGTGGGTTCGAATCCCGGATGGGACTCAACCCAAAAACGTACTAGAATCTGTACTTTACTGAGAAAGTGTAATCCCAAATATAACATACGTTACATTTGACCACTTTCTAAAATGGCATTGTGTATTTCATAGCTTTCGGACGCGGGAGCCGTGCCAATTAACACTTGTCAGAGGGGTACATTTATGTGGAAGCCGCGGTGGCTGAGCGGTCTAGGCGTCTGACTTTGTGTACTGGCGATTAGGTGCCTGACTCTGAGGGTGTGGGTTCGAATCCCGGATGGTGCTCAACCCAAAATTTTTACATCTGACCACTTTCTAAAATGGCATTGTGTATTTCATAGATCTACCTTCAGTTGCTGGCAATCTATAGCCTGTTTTTACATTGTCTTGTTATTTCTAGTTAAAATGTTTTAGATTAGTGTACTATATTTGTAATATACTAATAGTTTTACTGTTCTTCGTCAACACGCTTTTAATTTCTATTTTTTCCTAATATTTGATATAATAATTAATTGTTCTCGTCACGTTATGGCTGAAATATTGCCGATGTGACGATAAATAATAACTCATTCATATTGACCTTCTCATACAACAATAAGACATGTTGATAGTGAATCAAAAGCAAATATTCATACAACATTAAACCATATTCCCAACACCCAGAGTTACAGTTCATGCGAAATCTTATACACATGTTTCAATGTACAATCTACGAATTAGCTTGAAACGAGTGAACATATTCATTCTTTTATACAGTCATGTAGTTGTGGGAGTGGTTATGTGATGTTATTACTGAATCGTTGTTGCATACAGTTGCCAATACAGATGTACCTTACCATGCAATCAGACACGTACATTTAACACGTAAAACACGTACATTCACGTGGAAACTATCCTAAATGAACAATGTTAATGGACATTCGTTTCCACATTTCTGTCATTCATTTAATGTATCAGATGTAAATCTATGTAAGAAGCCGATCGATGTTGCAAGAATATATGCCCAAATGTAATTAGACATGGTAAAACTAAATACTGAGATATCATTGTGAAGGGAAAACACACCGCTTTTGAAATACAGTTTAGCATGTTTCTTTTCGAACAGGGTTATCACATTCAAGGATGTCCTTTCCAAATATGACGGACATTGTCTTAAGTGATTGATTGTTGTTTAAAGCCGCAGCTAGCAATATTCCAGTTAAATGGCGGCGGTCTGTAAATAATCGAGTCTGAACCCATCAATCCAGTGATCAATATCATAAGCGTCGATCTACGAAATCTGGATACGATGACATGTGTCAAACAAGTTAGTAAGTCTGACCACTCGACCCCATTAGTCGCCTTGTACGACAAGCATGGGTTGCTGAAGACCATTTCTAACCCGGATTTTCACGGGTGCACAGTGACTTAAATAGTGTTCGATGAAAATCTCTGTTAAAGCTATATGTCCCTTGTTTGTTTATGTGAATACTTGGCAAGCCCTTGCATATGTTTGTGACGAGTGACACCCGTGGTAAAGGTTACGCTCATCTATTAGCGAAAACCTTGTACCATCAGAAAAGTAACACGTTTGCAAATGTAGTCGTTTAAATATAGAATGAGCCTCCAAAACGCTGTAGTGAGTGAGTTTGACTCAAATAGTAAAACGACATCAACAACCATCACGCATATGTAAAGAGATAGTGAGTGATTGGGAGAGTGACTGGGTGAGTTAAGATTTATAGTCACATCAGCAATATTTCAGTCATATTTTGACTTAACAAGTTATACAGAATAACAATAAACGCAATTGAATTATAAAAAAACCCAGTAAAATAACTAGATTATCACAGAGAATTAAAACTAACAAGTAACTTGTAGAATTGGACAAATAGCAGAGACAATACAATATAGAAACAGGCTGGAGATCACCAGCAACTGAAGGTAGATCACCATTCTTTCTGAGAAGCTTCTCTAAGTTTCGAAAGATTTTATATACCTTGAAAGAATTCGGACAGAATCAGTTGCGTAATTTCATTTCGACTACTGAGCAGAGGTGAGCTGCGTGTGCACCTTAGCATGTGCAGGCAACTGTAACTACACCGGGACCTGTCAATGTGTGATCTGGCGAATATGATAAGGGTAGATAAGGGTGTAGATGACACGTTTCGTGTACATAGCTCAGGTTATGGTGCATTCAGTATTGTTGCAAAGACCATGCAGGGCTCGGCATATCTTAAAGGACCCTCGAAAATCTTAGCTTCTGATAACAAAAAGCTGCAATCATGTATCTGTGTATTATTCCAGAATTATTATTAAGTAGGATGTGTTAAATCATTATAAGATGATTTGTGGCTGTAGAACACATTTTACAACCCAGGTATTCTTCAAAGAATAATTATGGTTTATGTCACTCTTGTGAATTAATGTCTATTACATAACGGCATGGGAGCAACATAATCATCATGCATCCATAACATAACAAAGGGGAGGTGATGTTACAGTTGTTGACATGCGATCCTGGGATGTCTTTTTCCACATCAGTTGAGCAATTTGGTAATGCGTACTCTCTGAGATCTTTTCAATAAAGGCAACCTATATAGTTTTATAAATCTGCATTCAGAAAATATCCAATATGAATAATACATATCTGGGTCACGTATATGGGTCATGTCATGCAAGGCAGAGAGACTGACAACGGCCTAACGGATTCCTTGTAGCTATTTGTAAATAACGAGGATAAAACCAAAATTAATAAACAGTATACATGCTTATTCATACAGTCATACAATCACGTAGCTGTAAATCTGAAACTTACTCATCCTACTGCACAACAGATTCTTAAAGCCAATGGCTGAAGGGATGGTGTAAATCCAGCTAGGGTCCCTGCAGGTAGCAAACGTAATGTAAGTCCCCATGGTTCCTAGTATGGTGATCTACCTTCAGTTCTTGGCGATCTATAGCCCGTCCTTTATACTGTATTGTCTTCTTTAATTGGAATGTTTTAGCTTTGCTCGCTAGTTTTATATTCATAGCTGTGATTCTCTAGTATTTTTACTTTCCATCGTTGACAGGTTTTAATCTTCAAAGTATTTTCACTATTTATTGTATAAATTGTTTTCGTCACGATATGGCTGAGATATTGCCGATGTGACGTTAAATCTTAACTCACTCACTCACTCACAGATTCCTAAAACTAAACGCGCTAGAGCCCTTGGGAAGCTTCACTGCACGTTAACAGTCCTGAAACATATGGGTGTACACGAACATGTATATATATGGATACACAAGCATGCATTGTGATAAACCCTGATTGGTATGTCTAATTGCAATTACTAGTAGTTTGAAACTGAAATAAACAGAAACGAGGCAACAACACAATAAGTGATGTTGATTAAGTACAGATCTCACGTTGGAAAAAGCTGATAAATTGTCAAAAGCTGCATAAGACTTTGATGTATCCGAACAGAATGAGACTATATTACCTTCTCCTTCTCACCGTGAGTAAGGTCCATGTTCTAACAAAATGGCAACAGAGGCGGACCTCATCCGCATTGAGCCTTTTCTTTCTAAATTACTCATACATGTATCTCGAAACAATCGGGGAGAAGAGTTTAGGCATTGTGGTCATGGTGCATTCCTCATTATTATTAATAAATATATTTCTGCAAATTGTATAATGTGTAATCAGCTATATAATGTGGCTTATTATTTACTGCATTGCCAAAAGTAAGTAAATCAACGTGAGGCGATGTTGGAATTGTCTTACAGTTCTCAATACTGACATCTCATTGGGTGGACTATTGTGCTGAGGAATACCGTTCCCCTCAGAATGTCATTCTTGATTATATTAAAGCGTGTGGCAACTTTATTACTTAATACAAGTTTAGAGACTTGGCAAGTCTCTATGGTGGGTAAGGTGTAAATGGGTCTATAGTATGTCCGAACACCTATTACACTTTTAATGATCAATCAATGAATTCCATCGCATTGAGGACACATTTTGTTCTTCTGCTTCAATGGTAAGTATTTTCAAATATTATGCGTGTAACATAACTTTTGGGGAGAGTATACATTCATATAACAGGAAGTTCAAAACGAGTCACTTCATTTAACATTACTGAATCATTAAGATCTAAGCACAAATATACGCAGTGTTTATTTTTGTTTCAGACACAAGTGCCATCACCATGGCGTAATTACTCAGAATAATTCATTCAGGCTTAAAGTAATTTGTTCTTTATAAAAAATCACACTTTCATTTTAATAAAAAAAATGTTTAAATGTAACTGTTGTCCCCGCTATGTTCCTTCGTCCCATGTATAATGTTGGGCAGAGGTGTCTGAGGTCTCAGGCTCAGACATGTTGTTTTCTGTTTGGATAAGGTCCACAGCTAGCTATTACGAAAAAAGTTGCAATTGTGCGCAGCGCAGATATGAGTGGAACTCGCGTGTTGACTCGCACAATGAATCGGGTTTTATTGTAGTTGGAAATGTGATTGAACAGAGCGTTAAATGTTCGGAAGAAAACTAAGGCCAGCATTAAGACCTAACATTTATCTAATCTTTGCACGAGAACACACAACTTAGGTGACTCCAGCATGGCGTCCCGGGTCAGGAACATGTCGCCGTTTCCTGTTTTTTTAACCGTTTATGATGTATCAATTGCCGTCTATGTCCTGTGAACGTAATCTAATATTGTATTGCGGTCGCGGTGACTTTGTGTTGTGTCGCTGTGTGTTACTCAATGATAAGGCCCGTTACTTAGCACCGTGTTGCCCAGTGTGGAGGATGTTTTAAATATTAGTGTAATTGTTCTTTTTTATTGCAATAATAATAATAATAATAATTTTGTAGATTAGGGACAGGGTTAAACACCATTATGTAGCAATAATTTCGTAACGATACTGTGTTCGCGAAGCACGTATATTATTACATATCGTGAGCGAGAGCGAGAGAAGTAGGTTTGTTGCATCACTTCTTTTCATTCTTCGCGTCTCGTCAGAATAACAGAAACACACGATAAAGTGATATATAAAAAATACTGAAAGGCAACCTCAATGGGATTCAACATGTAATTCAAGATCAACTCATTACAAAAGATATGTTTTATTTATTCAATGTCGATAATAAATTGCAAATAGGTTCACCAATAGTTTTGATACTAGAGTCAGAAAGCAGCTACGTAATGACTCAGTTACTAACTTAAAACGGTATTGGCCTCATAGTAACGACTGGTGAAGTCGGAGGATTTACTCTCGGTGACATGTTGAATTTATACCACGAAACGTTGTGTAGATATGTTCATGGAGGACAAAGTGAATGAGTGTGTGAGTTAAAATTTAGGGTCCCATCGTCAATATTTCAGCAATATCGTGACGAGAATTTGAATCTAAAGACTAAATACATAAGGAATAAAAACCTGTCATCGATGGACAGTAGAATAACTAGATTGTCAAAGTTATAAGTTACAACTAGTTGATAGCATTTGAAAGAAAAGATAAAAACGGGCTATACATCACCAGCAACTGAAGGTAGATCACCATGCTAGGGACAATGGATGCAGGATGAAAAAGCTACCACGAGATTCAGATAAAGAGGGTGATTTACACTGAAAATATGCCAGTGCACACGATATCTCACACGGTAACCTGACAAGAGACATAATTTACAGTCTGCATTACACAAGGTCAGAGCTGTCGAGATTCGTGATCCAAGTTAAGGTGATTTAAGACTAAATGTGAGACTGATATATCCAGTGTACTGATTGTGCGACAGTCAAAAAAATCTGTTGAGATTATTTACTCCCTGTGCAAACAGACAATGCAGCGTGTACCTTAACGGCGGTGAAGATTGCTTTCTGGTACAGTGAATGTTGCAGCGGAGTTATTACTGAGTGCTTGCTTTGAAAGAAGGTGTGTAATCGTTGTGGTGTTTGCCTTTTCCCCTTCAAGAGATCAATTCCATTACACTGCACTTAGAACTACCCTGGTACATGTAATTGAAGAAACTGCGTAAACACGCAGGGATAGCCTCAATTATTGCACCTTACAGAGACAAGGATAGTCACAACTCAATATGTAATCTGATTTTCCATCTTAAAGTTATACCTGACATTTGAGAAATTATTGTTGGAAAATTATTTTATGATGAAAAGTCAATTACAGAAATAACATTTAAGGTATGGGCGCAACATCTTGTTATTATAACATATAGAGTATACATGTCTCACAAAGACGTCCCGTGTATAATAAATGTTAATAAGCAACCAAATAATAACTGTAATAGTGGCAGTAAATATATACTTTGTTATAAATTGATTATGGAAACTGCTCATGCATAAAGTCAGTTGAAGTATGTGTGCTTGTGACTACTCACACGGCGGGAGGGGCGATGGAATCGAAAGTAGAGAATGTTTACCAAAACTGTTTTATGGACAATTGGTCAGGCATGAGATTAACTTGTTGCAGCTCGTCTTGCCCCATTTGTGGTGTTCTCTATTATAATATAGCTAAATTTTTTCACTCATTTAAAGCGTATTCAATTGTTACCGTTGCTAAGTAAATTGCATTAGTTTTGATAGTTATGGCAATTGATTAAAACTGACAGCGAATAATAAATGTAATGATGATATATTTCCATCATTACAGCATGACAATGTAATATAAACTGACGGGCAAGATATGCTTACCACTTTAAAAATAAAATTGTCCAAACTTCTATTAAACTAATATCAACGCAAAACATATGGCCAAACAGGACAATGCCTTGTGCAGATAAAAAACAACATGCATACCGCATGTTCTTTGCGGAAAATGGTACAGAAATAATAATGCAAAGGTTGGCATCCAAACAACAGGGGTGGACCCAGGGTATGATACAGATGGGTGTCGCCTATGTTATGTCTACAGACAGTGGTCAGGCGACTCGGGGCTCAAGGAATTATAGTTTACAGACCTTACAGAGGACAGTTACTGACAGGTCAACATCGTTGTCAAAGATTGACATAGACGGGGTACGCATGTCGTTGGCAGCAACGTCACTGTCAGAGTGACGTGACGTCTTCACTGATGTAAGGCGTTTCTGGCTGTTCAGGGTTGATTGAAGACCATCCAAATGGAGAACAAACGGGCGGCTTGTTGCAAGGAGGAGGTCGTGACGTGTGTTGGAGGATGTTATGGCGTTGGAAGGAAACAGAAATTTCAAAGCTCAGCGCTGCATGGATGACATCAAATGTTTCGTCCAAATGTCACGCTCTTATCGGTTGCTGTATGACTAATTTCAAATGTGGATTCCATTGATATTTCGTCCTTGACTCATTTCCTATACTTCAGGCATATGTCTCTTGTGATTTTTATATCAGACTGATGTATAACTATGGTAAGGTTTTCCTAGGGCCGTGAACTTGTGGTATGATTCAGAACCGTGATACAATGTAAAGGGTGTTGTTTTTATATACAATAATGGGTCATGCATATATATATATATATATATATATATATAAATGATACAACAAAAATTCGTCTTTAATATTGTGAGGCACAACAATGGGAAGAGAAGCACAAAACTCCACTGCACAGTGTACGTCGTTCCTCAATGTTACGTTACCAATGAGAGTCAAGATGCTGCTCACGTGATGGACTTCAGCTAGCAACAGTCCAACCTTTAGTTGTGACCAACAGCAGTGACACAGTGACGCAGTGACATGTTCACGTCAATTTGAGACCAAACTTACCATGAAGCGACCCCTGTTATGTCATCAATGTAGTGTGATGAAATGATATTTTACAATTCATCATTCTCGTTTGTAGACAAAATGACGACAGAAACCAAAGCCCAACATTCAAACGTACCTGAACCATGTTTTTGTTTAGTATGCTTGAAAAAGTGGGATGGTTGGGGTTTTGCTCATTCCCACTTGTGCAATGATCCATTGCATTAGTAAGAATTTCATATATGGAAATACAGCAAAACTCATGTCAAACATTGAGTATTCGAATCCTAAATAAATATATATATTCCGCTTGAGTTTGCTCTCTCTGATTACACAAGGAAGTATTAGGTCGACATGTTAGTGGCAATTTCTTTCAAAAAGTACTGGGACCTGTTGTCTTGGGTGATTTTACGACGCAGTGACAAGTAAGTTGGCGTGTGAATCGATCTGATATGTTTTGCCTCATGATGGTAGGCTATACTGAATACGCTGTGACAGGATGGCAATGTTCCGAATTGTGTACATTTTGTCCTTGTTTATCTGGAACGTTGCTTACTGCAGCCTTGAACAATTATCGTCCACTCCGCTCCGGCAGTGTAGAAATCCCGAATGGGATGAATTCTTCTCAGAGTTCCGTAAAATCACCAAGGCACACAGGCGAGTGTTTTAATGTCTCCAGTTCACATTATTTCATAATCCCTTTGAGCCACTGCTCATGACTGCGTTCAGAGAGACACACAAAGTACGTGGTTTCAGACATTCAGTTTTGTGAAAGCTGTGCGAGTCTGTGTGCTGGCGATGAAGTTCCCAAATCTGAGGGTGTGAGTTCGAATCCTGGATGGGACTAAAAAAAGTACTAGCTTTCGGCCATGGCAACTTACATTTGTCAGTTTTTGTCATAATATAAACAGTTTATCAGCTGTGTATATTGTCGTATGTAAATATAATCATTCTAGTAATACTTTCACTTAACGACCAACCCGTGAAGATCCGAGGCGACTAACGGGATCGGGTGGTCAGGCTGGCTGATTTGGTTGACAAATGTCATTGTATCCCAATTGCTTAGATCGATCCCCATATCGTTGATCACTGTATTGTCTGGTCAAGACTTGATTAGTTACAGACCGCCGCCATACAGTTGGTATATTGCTGAGTGAGGCGTTAAACAACACACCAACCAACCAACAAAACCAACTTAACGACCATTTTGACACAGAAATGGCAAATATCGATCATAAAAGAAATACTCGGAAGTAAAGTTCAACAGAATCTTCTGCAATAACCATTTAGTCAAATACATTCGATGTTTGCCTAGAATTTCATAGGCGTTCGATATTATATACTCTTCAAAGAAAGAAACTTGGCATGCTGTTTTGGAGTTTACTTACTGGGTGCATATAACTGATGCAAATGTGACATCATTGCTCAGTTACAGTAAAATCATCTCTTTACAAATTTCCAAAACATGATTATCCAGAAAGTGTTTGATGAAACCACTTGGTCAGAGGAAAATGTTAGTATCTGAAGTGACCACCATGAGCACCGATAACAGCATGGCAGCGGTGACCCATAGAAGAAAGGAGATGCCTAATGCTGTCTTGAGGAATGTTTTGATACACTTGCTGAAGTGCTGTGTGCACTTCTTGTAGTGTCTGAGGTGGCGGATTACGCTGACACAAGCGTCGATCAAGAGTATCAGTAGTAGAGGAAATGATTGTCCTGGACCAAGTCCAACAAAAAGCCTCTGCAAAGCCTTATTCCCCAAATAAGGCTTTGGTCGGACCCTTAGCTCTTGCTGCCATTACCCCTACTAGTAAAATGTCCCCCCGGCAGCCACAATTCCCCAAGGGAGAAATAGAAATGTATTGCGCTTCCTCCCAAGGGGAATTGTGTCTCTCACCGTGAGAGAACCTCACATCACACAAAGTTGCGACGGTGGGATACGAACCCACATGTACAGCTTGCGCAGACTATACATAATGGGCCGCACCACTCAACCGACTGAGCTACCGCGGACTTAGCTGAAGTAGGTCAGTTTAACGGGTATTGTATCACACACCCACGCATCACGTGCTGTTGACAGGATCAATAGTCCTCTGTCTGGCCCATCAAGTAGTACAAGGTAGGTTCGTCTGATTTTATTTTCATTTTATCTATGTCCACGTGCCGCTATGTCACGTTGACATCGATGAAACAGTTTAATGTGAATCGCCTATGATCTCTTTGGTGTTCGTAATAAAGGCTTGCTGGGCTTTTTTTCACCCCTTGTTCTATGTACTTTTTTTTCTCTCATCCTCGCTTATAGCAGACTTACGAGACTTGGATCGAATATCTTGTTTCATTTTATCATATTTTGTGAGTTCAGAGAGGATCAAACGAAACTCCTCCTCCGAGATCTTGTTGTCAGTGAGTGCGGTAGAAATAAGATCGCTTATGGTGTTAAGCTTTGCTTCAGCTAGAACCCTGATCTCATCATGCTTCAATGCTTTACGATGTAGTCTGCGGGATACAAGCTTAAGCACCACCCCCAACACCCCTGTCACCCCAGCTGTTATTTCGAGCCCCATCACTATAGGTGCTGCCACGATGGTAGCTAACAACCCAACACCTGCCACCCCTAGCCCCATGCTGGTTGTCATAAGGGTGGTATCAACACCGTCCACGGCATTGAAAGCTCTATGGTACTTCTTATATAGTGCTTTCCGCTTGTCGCGGTCTTGTTCTAGTTGACGTTTTACATCGCATAACTGTCTCAAGCGGAACCCGTCTACGGTTTCCAGGGTCTTCGCTACTTCATCTATGCCTGGGTACAGCCCCATCCTATAATATATATTACAAAATATTTTTTAATTGGGTTTCATTTAACCTTCGATCAACGTACTTGAGACTTATAAGGTGTGAATCCTCATGTAGGAAAATAGATGAGAGTTTAATAGGTAACTTTGCATCCACACTATCCCCCTCGGAGGGGATTATTGAGGGGGTTATAGAACCCGTTGAGGGGTCTGGTTGTATGATGATGGTGCGGTAACGTTCACTACAGTTCTGGGGATTCCAGTGTACTATCACCCCGGGTACAAGTTGTTGGTCTAGATTATTATTATTAACTCTAGTGATATAGACTTCTATGATGAGTGTGGAGCCTGGTGACACAACTGGAATATCCGATCGGGTTCTGTAGCAGTCATACTTTAACTCACCCCCGATGAATGATAGTAACATATTAGGTAAAGGCGGTCTTAGTATAATCTTTGTATTAGGTCCCGGAACGAAACACCCGAGCGCGGTACCGCTATTCTTAATTTCATAGATATGCCCATCTTCTTTTGATGTGATATAAGGTGAGGCGAGGGTTAAGTTGACTAACCATTCAGGCTCTTTAAAATCTGATAACGACACCCGCCTATACACGTTGTCTTTCAAGTGTAGGATGTATAAGGTGTCTTCCTTACCAGGTTGGTCGAATCCCTCCGTGTCCCCTAAATCGCTAAGTGTAGTGTTGGGACGAAGCCAAGACATTGTTATAATACTATTACGATATAATTTCCAACTGGTTTTCTGATAATAGTTCAGGGGGTGCACTTCACCCCCATGAAGTGTATGTTGTCGGGTAGGAAGATCTTGGTTAGTGATATAATGTCTTCCACGACCACGGTGACACCCTGCAGACTGGTTTTGGAGTCGACACCCACCCGCACGTAAACGTTGCAAACGTTATACTGGTGTTGTTTCCCCCACCGCAGTTTGACCCCCTTCACGATCTCTACATCATCCCGCGATGGTTCCCCTAGGTAGACTTGGATGATCAGTGTTGAGTTCGCCGGTAGACTCTCCAGGATCTTGACCACGCCTTCGAATTCAGACACCAACTGCAATACCACGTTTTGCATGCCCGCTTTACTCGATAGCATGTGGGCTGCCATACTGGCGAGTGGGCTGATGACTACGCTACGTCTCTGAGTCGGGATGTAAGCCACGAGCAGGGTTCCGTTGTTCACGACTTTATTTAGGTGGTTGTCTTTGTTATCCGTAAACACGTAGGGGGAGCCGAGCCTAATATTGAGAAACCAGTCGGCTTTATCGGGTAATAACACCCACTTGTCTTCATCGGTGAAGACGAGCGTATATGGTTTGTTTCGGGCGACGGTAGTGCTCTCAACATCGGTTAAGTCGAACAGTTTGCCCCCGAACGATGGGTATATTATCCAGTTATCATCACCGGTGTTGACAAGGGTGTACTTAGTGTTGACTGCCGCTCTTGTGGTATCTACTATATCACTTAGGTTGCTAGTACCATTGGAGGGGACTTCAACGCGTTTGTAAATGCTGTTTTTAAGTTGCAAGGCGTACACTTTACCATCTACTCCGGGGTCGTCGAATCCGCGTGTGTCCCCGAGGTCGGAGATCCCTACATTGATGCATTTTTTTCAACTTCATTCCAGGACCTTGTGCGCTGGTCATTTTATGTGCAGCGTTACGCTGAGGTATCCTATATTCACGAGATTATGATTTATATCTAACACCGATATTATCAGCTCAGGGATGTTGCCCTGGGTTAACCTCTTATACTGCCGCGGTGAAAACGACTCGGTTCTACCATCGTTGTATTTCTCCGTTTTCACCGGTACGGCTCTCAGTATAGTGGAAGGGTGACCCCCTTGAATGTTGTCCGTTGTGCTCACCTGACTGAGATGAATGCACAGCTCTCGGTACGGTACTAGGTCGGGTAACTTCGTGCCTGTGGCGGTAGTCGTTGGTTTTATCTCGTCAGGTGATATACCGAGTGTCCTCGCCAATGGTCGACCGAGCCTCAAGGAGTTTCTTCCATTGTTGATTAACACCACTGTACCGTTTGAGTCGTTCATCTTGAGTTCGGCTCCCAGGGGTTTGAAGACCTCGTCGCTTAGAGAGCACACGCTGTAGTAACCGTCAATTATCTTGTTGCTAGCGCCACCTACGAACAGTTTATTGTTGCTAGCGTTGATGTTAGTCCATCGTGGTAGGTAGGTGATATCGCACAGTGCGACTTCGAGTTGACCCGACGTGTTATCGATCGCGTGCGTCAGCTGAACGGCCTCGCCGCTCGTTATTCCTGGAAGTGTTATGTACATGTTAGAGTATATATGCTCATTATATAATAGTTTTAAAATGTACAAGCCGGGAGTGTTTTATCCTAAACAGGACGTAGATTTCCCCCACATGAAGATCGTGGTTGCTCCTGGGTTGTATTTCAACACCCAGTTCATAGATGTGTTCCACAAGTATAAATTTTCGGTGACTAACGCTAAGGTAGTTCACGCTTGGCTCAACAGGCCGATGCAGTTCTGGCAGAATCAACTCAACTTCGCCATGTGGTGCGCTACAACGGGGTGTGGTGTGACATTAACCGACACTCGGCGTGGACCGCTGAGTCAGTCTGTGTTCACGTTTCACGTGTACTACCAGGTCAGGCGTATCCTCAAAGAGATCAGCGCCCCGCTCCCACAGGAAAAGGCGTGGAATGCAGTAAACAACCAGTACGATAGACGGGCCTACGAACGTATTTGCAACGAATTCGAACTAAACACGAAGACGGATTGGCGTTTGCCGGGACCGAACCACGGGTTGGGTATCCCCATCGTTCACAATATGCCCCTCGTGGAAGCCAGCGAGAAGTTGAAGGAATGGGGATACAAGTCATATCATATCACAACCAACGAGTGGGATGACCGTTACATGGCATTCGACGACAGTAAGGATTACCGAGTCTGGAGGTTCGAGCAGGGGGCAGCGGATGACTGGAAAAAGTTCATGCTGGACACGTCGAAAGGGTTCACTCGTGCCGGGGTAATCAGGTTAAACGACTCGATTCGAACGTACGTGTGGGCGCTGTTGGGTGCGCAGACGCAAACGCGTTCCAATATCCTAGGCAAGGGGACTGCTTACGACGCTCAGAAACAGTTCGTTGTCAACGTTGAGGATGCTATCAATGCTCCAGTTGATCTCCCGAGTGCAATCAAACGCTACCAAGACGTGTTGGAATACGCCAGGTCGAAAGTCGACTACGTGTTCGACGTGGGACTGTACATGGCTCCGAGCGATATGCAACTGAGAGTAAAAAAAGTGGTGGGCTACAACAACGAAATAGTCATAGCCACGGCGGGTCAAAAGTTGGGCGTCAACCTCGATGTCAACATACCCCACGTCCCACCACCCACGACCGGTGAAACGGGTATAGTGGCGCCACCCCCGGAGCCTAGGGCTCAACCAACTCCCCCTGTGGGGTCACCCCCACAATCCAATCAACAGCACATCGATCGTAAAACAGCCCTGGTGGTTGGTGGGGTAGCTTTGGGACTTATTTGGTTAAAAATTCCTTAGCCGCTACGTACACCAAACCCACCACGGCTACGATGGCTGCCCACAGGTTTTGACTAAGCCACGTGGCAGTTTTAGCCAGAGTGCTCAGCAACCACGAGACGATGCTACCCAGGATGCCGGGCAGGGCTTCGGCGGCCTTACCAGCCAGTTTAGCCAGGGCTTCCCCGAGTTTTTTTATCCAGGATCTTTGACACCCCCACCACTTGGTTTGTCGCCACTTCGGGGTGTGGGGGTACCGCCGGCAGGCGTCAATGACACCACCAGGGTTGATATGATGAAGCCCAATGCAGTCAGAATGCTGGCGATGGTGATCCCTTGCTCCCGGAACAGGATTCGGATCCTGTCAGCTAACGTGGTGTCTTGGTGGAGGACTCGATCAACGGTTTCCCGCACACGGCTGACCTGGGATCGAAGCTGGTCTCGGAAGGAGGATGCCGTTTCCAGCCGGGTCTTCCTTTCCTCTTCCAAATTACGTATTCGTTCCTCGATGGTGGCTTTCAGAGACTCGTCCTCCGTTTCACCGAGTTTGACCTTTTCATGGGCGATATGGTCGTCTATCGCGTCCAGTTTGGCCGTGTTGTTCACGAGATGGCCGCGAATGGTTTGCATGGCCATGTCCAGCCCCGCAGTTCCCGGCGGTAAATTCGAATCGGGTAAGGGTTTGTCATGGTAGGTGGCCAACAGCTTTTCAATGTTATCAGTCATGTCTTGATCCGATGTGGCGCCCCTGATGTCTTGCAGATCTTGAAGGGGAAGGGCTTTAGGCCGTGCGCCCCCGTAATCTATGAAGCCTAGTTCATCGCGGATAAAGTCACCCCCATGGCGACTGCCGAGTGTTGATAAAGCAAGCGGTTCTCTAGTGCGTTTATTCATGAGATCGATCTCTGGGTGAGCCCTCAATCGCAGCGTGCCCTTGCCATCGACAAAAAACTTGGAATATTCTCGCCCCCACGGCTCTACGTAATTTCTATCCTCTTTTAAACCATCGTAAAACCCGTTGACGGCCTGCTTCACGAGTTCGTTGCCTTGCGAGAATGAGGTTTCATCATCCTCGAATGTTAGGGCACTATCATCCCACATATCATCCATAGGTATTTCTTCATGACCGCCTTCAGCCATTATTTAGTATTAAAACTTATATATTTCATTTATATAACAATGTACGGTAGAAAACTAGATCCTTTCAGAAGATCAAGAGAGCCTCTAGGCATCAAAGCAGTGCGCCAGTCGGTGACCATCACCAACAATCCCAGCAAGATAGACCAGAATCAAACGCTGCTGGTTAGATTTCCAAACCTTGGTGCGAATGACCTCATTGTACCAGGCACTGTTCGACTGGCGTTCAACATCACGTTGACCTGCGACAACGAAAAAACGTGAGCTAGTGCGGAACGTAGGTCGAGCCATCATCAAGAAAACCACCATCAAGATCACCGGTAACGAGGTGCTGAGTATCGACGACAGCGACGTCTTTCACTGCTACAAGGACCTCTGGAAAAGCGAGGGAGAACGCGTCAATGATGTGTATCAGGGCATCAGCAAATCGACCAGGTCGCGCATTGGGTATGCCTTCACGGCAGACCAGTTATCTAAGATCACGGACGGTGAAAAGGCCATCGCTCAAGCGTACGGGAACAGGTTCTGCGTGCCGCTCGACTTCGAGTTGCTCACGGAACACGCGCCGTTTTACCAGGCCGCGCTGGGTGATAGGCTTGAATACGAGCTAACGTTTAACGACTACAGCAAAGTAGTGCGTACGCCGAACGGCGATGAGGCCAGTTATACCATAGACAACATCTCTCTGGAGTTCGACATGGTCACTAACCCGGAGCTGGCCAGGCAGGTTCGAAACCAGTACTCGGGGAATGTGGCCATCCTGTACGATCGCATACTGAGGCATAGATCCATCGTGCGGGATAAGAGCGACACTGTGTGGAATATCAACCTGAACGTGCCGGCGCGATCGATGAAAGGCATCCTGGTCGTCCCCGTGGAGGATTACGAGCCGTTCCGGAGGGACAGCGAGAAGTTTTTCAACCCCGAGATTGAAAAGGTGGAAGTGACCATCGAGGGCGTGCCCAACCAGCTGTTCAGTCATGGTATGAGGGCATACCAGCAGTGGGATGAGATAAAAAAGCTGCCGAGCAAACATCCATACATAGCCAAAGACCTGGACCTATCATCCGTGCAAATCGGTGAATACTTAACCAACAAGTACGCGCTGTGGTTGGACATGCGATCCACGGATGACGATAAACTACACGGTAGCGGCCGCCGTATAGACAACGGTAGTGAGGGGATTACTATCCAGATTACCAAGAAGGCTCAACCCGCTGGCAAGTTGAAATTATATCTGTACGTTATTATGGACGCGCAACTTAATATAGACAATGGGAGATTCGTGCAAGCCATTTATTAATTTACCACGCGACCCACACTGCGCCATAGTGTGCGGGCAGACTGGCTGTGGGAAGACCGTTTTCGTGTTGGATATGTTGGAGGGGTACTACAGGGATGTGTTCGACCACATCGTTATCATGTGCCCTACTCTGGGTATGAATAAAACGTACACGGAAAGACCTTGGGTGATGACGGACCCGGACGTACACAGAGTCGATCCGGGACCACGTCTGCAGGACTGGTTGAAAGCTTACCATATGAAATTTAAAGGGGAGTCGACGTTGTTTATACTGGATGACTGCAGCGCTAATCGCGAGATAACAAAAAAGAGAGACATGCTATCGTACCTGGCCTTCTCCGGTCGACACGCAAATCACAGCGTCTGGGTGCTAACGCAGAAGTTCAACTCGGTGTTGAAAGACCTCAGGGAGCAGACGCGATGGGTGGCCTTATTTCACTGCAAGGACAGGGATTCGTTCGAGGAGTGTTTGAGAGAGAACGATGTGATGAGCAAATTAGAACGGGAACGGGTGAAGAAACAGCTCGCTGAAACTAAACACGCTAAGCTCGTGCTCAAGACCGACCAACCCGTGGCCTATAGGGTGTTTTAGCTTAGCAATGCTTAGCAAATGCTTAGCAAAGCTTAGCAATGCTTAGTATAAATACTTAGCATTTAGTTATAGCTATGGCATTTGAAGTGTTCGTCGTGTTGCAACTTAACCTTTATTTCTCTGTGTTTCGCTTATATCGTATATTATATAGTTAAAACTAAAACTTACTTATCACATTATAAGATGGAGTGTGAGGAATTGCTTGAACAATTGTTGGTACCCCAATCACCACAGGTGGACGATGATAAGCGAGAGAAACTGGTGGCGTTGGCTGTTGGTGGCAAAGCCAAACATTACTTTGGGGAGTACACTCCGGATAAAATTCACAAAATGTCAGCCGAAGAAATCGATAAACTGTACGCTAGATACGAGGGTAGACTAGGTGCAGAAATGACAAAGACAATAGGATCGGCTATGACCCAGATATACACTGGTATTGCGTCATACTTCCTTCCCATCCCCCCGGAGCGCCGACTTTACCTGTGGGAAGACCTCGAGAAAGACCCTTTTATTGAAAACGCTTTGAGCTCTATTAGCTGCGATCTGTACCACAAATACGGTATGTTGTTAGCCCCGGTGACGGCGGCGATTATCACGGCAAAGCATTGTCAATTTGAGAGGAAAAATAATAATAATAGTATAGATGGATGCTGCACAGACCCAGACCCCTTCAGAGGAGACGGTGGAAACCTCCAGGGAGGTGAACCCTCCCGAGCAGACCCCACCCCAACAACTGGAGGAAACCCCCAGGGGAGGTGAACCCTCCCACAGTCACCAGGCAGAAGAATCCTAAGAGAGTAGCTGCCGGTAAAAAACGGTGGTGTAACCAACATAAAATTATCAAGGTGACCCACCCGTCTCGATTATTGTTGGTTGTATGCGCAACTGCTGCCGTGGCTATCTCGTGGTTATATACACGACACAGGAATCCCAAGGATTCCGGGGAGGGAAACCCTACACCCCCGCAATTAAAGGTCAACCCGCATATCATGCAATAAAATATATATTTTTATATCATATACATAATGTCTGAGGGGAAAACGTTCGTCAACGACGCATACCACGCCACCGTGGTCGCCAGTCTAGCCGTAGGGTACGCTCGGTTGACCAAAATGGTGCTTAAACAACCGACTATCAAGCTAGATTTCAACCTGCAGGATATGGGTATGCTAATAATGAACCTTGGTATGGCGATGGCTACAAAAGACATCCTAGTAAAACAAGGGATAATACCTGAAGATATTATGAAATAAATATAGGATGGCCACGATAGCTATGATGGTCGGTGGTGCGTTAGTAAATGCCCTGGCATTTTCCGGGAGTAATTTCCTCTTTTCGAAACTACGAGAGTCACACGCGGCTGAAATACAAGCCGAAAGAAAGCGGCACGACCTCGCTATTGAAAAATTACAGACAGCACAATCCGAGTACGCTAAAAAACGCCTCCAGAGGATCGATTACATTAACGAACAACTCAGGCGTGAAAACCATGCCGTTCAAACATTCCACGATGTTGACGACGCAGCGAGAGAATACTTCTTATTAACTGGTAAACGATTGGAGCCACTCAATAAACCCACACTCTCTCAGTACTACACACCATCCAAGGGACAAATGGACCGTGAACTGGCCTTCATAGCGCTGGGTATAGCGGCGACTGCGTTGGTTGCAAAACAATTAGACTAAGTACTCATATAAGTATGCTAAACATGAGACCTGCTCCATACCGATGCGAATACATACTTATGGGGAAGAACGAACCCTGTGGTAAGAAATGTAGGACAGAGGGGTATTGTTGTTTCCACATGGGAAGCCCTAACTACTCGTGTTCTGTGTGTGGTATCGGGGTTAAAGGGCACTACTGTCTATGTAAAGCTCACGGAGCGAACGTAGTCAGACATCACCTCATCTACGAGAACAAAAAAGGCCTACATAAAAGAACGTAGGCGGCTTCTCAAGATAACAGTGTAAGGTTGGAGGAGTTACCTCCCTTTGACTATAACCCAATTAGAGATTATACACACATACGTATAGCTATGTTTGTGGAAACTGAGATCGAATCTCTGGTTAAAAACATACTCAAAGAGAAACTTAACTTATGGGGACGCTTCAGATTTCAGGTAATATTGGAAGTGGTATGGATTAAAGAGGGTGTTAAGTATACTCGTCCCTTCACATGTGAGGGGGACATCACGACTCAACATCAGATAAATTGTTTTACAAGTATACGCACAACTTCAAGGAATATTATATCCAACAGTGCGAGTACTGGATTGAAACAACCTCACTATATTTTTTATGAGTTACCTCCCTTTACTGTGGTCCAATTAGACATTAATTCTCTTAGGTGTGTACGCAATTATGACTACTATACGCGAGCTTAAGAATATCGCAAGACAGAGAGGTGTTATCGGGTATTCTCGAATGCGAAAGCCAGCATTGTTGAGATTACTAGGTTTAGAAACCCCTCTCACAGTAAAACAATTAAAAGCTCAAGCAAAACAGCTTGGGTTCACAGGTTATTCAAACCTGGGGAGAGCCGGGTTAAACGCATTGTTATCACATGCCCCCGTAGCAAAACCTCCCACTGTAAAACAATTAAAAACCGAGGTTCGTGATTTGGGGTTAGGTGGGTATTCCCGTATGAGTAAACCACAGCTTGTAGAACTGTTACGGCAGAATAGAGCTATTGACCTACAGTTCATACCCACTGAGCGCGCTGTAGGTAACTATTTGAGAGGTTGGCGCATGCATGTTGATAGGAACATAGACATTACAGATATTAAGCCACTGATAGCTGATAAAATAAATCAGGAACTAAACAGTCTGGGAAGTATCAAGTTTCAGATCACAGTTAAAATGTCGCTCGATAAGCAGGTAGGGGGAGGGGTCACTGAGTACGTTCAGCCTTACTTCAGAGGTAGGCAAGAGGTTGTCACGCATACAGAGACCATAGACGCATCGATCGATGCCAGTTTTCAGCAGATACGGGAATACCTAGAACGCTACACACACTTGGGGTCCGGGTGGGCTGTAGATAAAATCGATAATGTCTATCTAGACATAGCTAACTACGTGCCGTTCAGAGGCGGGTCATACCTAGACTTGCCCCCCTACTATAGGAAAAAACAGGCCATGGTAAACGTTAAGAATAGAGGAGACGATTGCCTGAGGGTAGCTATCAGGTCAGCCTTGTTTCCAGCTGACACTCATTCAGACAGGCTTTCTAGCTATCCCCAAGACGATGGGCTCAACTGGGATGGTATAGATGAACCCACCCCCATATCCCAGATCACTAAAGTAGAAAAACAGAATAATCTAGCTTATAACGTCTTTGGGCACGAAGGTAACACAACAATAGTACACAGGGTCAGCCCATCGTTGGGGGAAAAGGGTCGCCAAGTTATCAATATATTCATGATCCAACGAGGTGAAAAGTATCACTACACGTGGATAAAACATCTCAGCCGGTTGTTGCACGATCAGTCGAAACACGCTGGGAAAAAACACTTTTTGTGTGCGATGCCTACACGGTTTCAGCCGAGCTGATTTATTAGAATCCCACCGGGAGGATTGCCAAGGTGTGGGGCAGACGACCATACGAGTCGACATGCCTAAGGAAGGTGACAATATCCTAAAATTCGACAACCACAAGAACGAAATGTCTGTGCCTTATATCATATACGCCGACTTTGAAGCCTTGGTCAAACCTATTAAGGTTGTTGGGGATACTCCCAATGCTCTACCCACAGGCGGGGTTGTTGAGGGTACCCCAACCACACTCAAAACACAGGAGCATGAAGCCTGTGGGTTTGGATACATTGTCGTCCGTTGTGATGGGGAAACAAAAGCTCCGGTAGTGTATAGGGGTCCTGACGCGGCTGAAAGGTTTCTAATGTGTTTGCAGGAGGAAGAAAAAATTATTAGGAATGCGTTGTATAGAGTCGCTCCCATGCGTCTGACCCAATATTGTCAATCAAAACTTACAACATAGATAAAGTTGACATCAAAGCAGACGAGCCGAACTTGTACTACTTGAGGGATGGGCCAGGGAGAGGGTTTGTTAGAGCGGAATTATTGATCATACCGTACGGCACAGTGTTACCTCCTGTCAACACGGCATAGATGAACTTCAGCCATCTCCCCGGTAGTTAAGCGGCGCGTACATGTGGAGTTCGTATCCCGCTGTCGCTTGAAATTTTTATAGGCTGGGAAAGCAGTAGGGGTAATAGTAGCAAGAGCTAAGGGTCCGACCAAAGCCTTATTTGGGAAATAAGGCTTTGCAGAGGCTTTTGTTGGACCTGGTCCAGGACAATCATTTCCTCTACTACTGTATCCCATAGATGTTCAATGGGGGACAAATCCGGTGATCGAGAAGGCCAAGGTAACAACTGAACATTGTTTTGCTGGAGGAAGACCTGTCAAACACGTGCAACGTGAGGTCGAGCATTGTCATGCTCAAAAGATCACGTTGATATAGGGAACGAAGATATGTTGAACATGTCTTCTGGCTAAACGTCTGGCTTTCAATAGCCAATTGCGCACTGTCTGGTCGGAGATTCGGAGCAATCCAGGGATTTGGATTGCTGTGGATGATGTGGCCGTGGTGTTTGAACGAAAATGTAACAACCGGATGTAGCGATCCTGGGCGGCGGTGGTAACTCTGGGTCGACCTTACCTGGTCTGTCATTAACACACCCAGTATTTTGGTATCGGGCCCATAGGTTTGAGATGTAGTAAACGGTCGATGGCGTTGAGCTTCTGTCAGTGTTTACATTCTCTTGTCGTCTATAGTGGCTTAACGTAATGCATGTGGAGTACCATTGATGTGGCTTTTTAAAGCCTACACTCAAGGGCTTCTCTCAAGGTGATACACAAGTTCATGATGCTCGTGCATGTTATGTAGGGTGCGTTTTAGCGATTCACTACAGACGTGAATGTAACGTTACGTTTTGTTAATCGCTTCTTTTTTCAAACGTTTTGTCGTCGGCAACCATTCCCCTACATGCTGGGATTCAGCATTTATTGGTTTGTGCCAAATATGTTTCTAAAATTCAGATTTGACCAATGTCAAGTTTCTGTTTTCGAAGAGTATATTTAGAGGTTAAACAAACGAGACTGGTTCTGCAGATCATTGACAGTTTTAGATATTGTCTTAGGTGACATCTAGTGAATCATGACGCGATTTTAAAGGAATAGGAATGGGAATGGGATGTTTGATTCTCACAATAAGAAATAGTGAGATCATCTCAATGATGATCTGAATTGGGTTTTCTTCCATCAGGTTGCGTTTTGTTACATTTTCGGACAGCCGCTCTCTAACGACAAGACTTTTTGAGTTGATGGTTTGTGTGAAAAATGCCAGGTATGTTGATTCAGAGTGCTCAAGATCCCTGATCTGAGGGAATGACCGTGGTTGCCACATGGAAAACTTCATTTGTCGTCAGTGCTCAGCCCGTTTTTATAATGTAGTATCTTTTTTATTTTAAACGTCGCATAGGGCATGATTTCCACTATATAGGGACATTTTTTTATCCCCCGCAACGCGTTTTGCGGGGGGTATTAAAATGGACTCCGTCCGTCCGTCCGTGCACATTTGTCTTTTCTGGACCAGAACTCTAAAACCGTTCAATATTTCTTCACCAAACTTGGCACATAGATAGATCTGGTGGTGTACTGGTGCCTTTTGGTAGTTTTGGAATTCTGAATAAAACATTTTTGGCGTTTCCATGGCAACAAGTTCGACTTATACTGAAATTAGTGGTAGTGCTCTTTTCCGGAGCAGAACTCTAAAACCGTTCACTATTTCTTCACCAACCTTGGCACATAGATAGATCTGGTGGAGTACTGGTGCCTTTTGGTAGTTTTGGAATTCTGAATAAAATATTTTTGGCATTTCAATGGCAACAAGTTTGACTTAGCCTGAAATTGGTGGTTGTGCTCTTTTCTGGAGCTGAACTCTAAAACCATTCACTATTTCTTCACCAAACTTGGCACATAGATAGATCTGGTGGTGTACTGGTGCCTTTTGGTAGCTTTGGAATTCTGAATAAAATATTTTTGGCGTTTCCGTGGCAACTAGTTTTGACTTAGCCTGAAATTGTTGGTAGTACACTTTTCTGGAGCTGAACTCTAAAACCGTTCACTATTTCATCCCCAAACTTGGCACATAGATAGATCTGGTGGAGTACTGGTGCCTTTTGGTAGTTTTGGAATTCTGAATAAAATATTTTTGGCGTTTCCATGGCAACAAGTTTGACTAAAACATAAATTAGTAGTAGTTCACTTTGCCGGAGCAAAACTCTAAAACCGTTAATGTTTCTTCACCAAACTTGGCACATACATAAATCTGGTGGTGTACTGGTGCCTTTTGCTAGTTTTGGATTTCTGAATAAAATATTTTTGGCATTTCGATGGCAACAGGTTTGACATAGACTGAAATTGGTGATAGTGCTCCTTTCTGGAGCAGAACTTTAAAAACCTTTCAATACTCTCCTTCCACTTTTCTATATACACACCTAAATATTTGACATAATCGTAACTCGTAGTTATCATGAAGAGTATTTTGCCATTGCGGGGGATATTGATGACTTTGTCTTCTTGTTTTTTTTTAATTTGTGTATGAAACTGTATTCTTCCAAACTGATAAAACCCAACAAGTTTTGTTTTCATTTTCATACACAACCGGATCCCGTTGTCTCTAACGGCAAGCATGGCTCACTAGATATCAATTCTAACCTGCATTTTCACTTGTAATGAGGGATTGAACACTTGTGTAACATATTCCCTGTTGACTCACTTCAACCGCGAAAGATTAAAAAAGACAAGTCTGCCAATAGTAAAAAGTTTACACGACTGTTTAAAGATTCATAAAATCATTTACCCGAAACTAAGTATCAGATACAGGCATCCAATCATGTTCCTACAATCTTCATACATCTGCCAAGGATTTCTGATTACGCTTAAAAACTAACACAGACAAATACCTTGCACAATCTTAATACTTGCATTTTTCTCGTAATATTTATACTCTGCAAAGGGTTCTTTTCCACCAAATTCCAAATAATCTATTGAGAAGAAGCCTATAAACCAAACGGGGAAAATAGGAACACTTGTTAGGACATGGATTGCATGTCTCATGACATTTAACCCCACTGGTGCACAGCATGACCCTTAACATGACTGGGGTACAAAATTATTAATAGCTATGACCCTCGTTGGCGTTGATGACGGCGACGCAAGGACTGAGTGGATAGAGTCTAAAACTTTTCTGGATGTTCTGTCACTCGTCCCACAACGCCTGGAGGAGTTCCTGTAGCGTAAGCGGAGGTGGATCCCTACTGTTCATACGTCAGTCAAAGACGTGAGGTCTAGATCTGTGGCTGTCGTGCTAAAAACTTCTGCCGTTTGAATTCAATAGCGATAGGGCGACGTGGCAGAATCTTGCCTTTGTATCGTAAGGCACTTAGCACTCCTGCAATGCAGTACGACAACCATGATGAATACCTGCCCACACCTTAACATTTTCTCCACTGAATCAGACACACCGTTGCACACAAATTTTAGATGTAACCTTCGTCCGTGCGGCTCTGCATCCATTGGGACTCGTCCCTGAAAACAACTGTTTGAAAACTAAAGTTACTCAATTCCAATCTTTATTAACTTATCCTAAACAATACATGATTGATGGTGTACTCGAACCCATAATGAATAAAGTACATAAAATACAATCATTTCACAAAATAACAGGATCAAAAGAACTTTACACCTGGCAAGAATCTTAACTCTGAAAGTAACAAACCATTACTTCCATTAATACAAACAGAGTTACTTCCCTTGGTTGAATTGTGACTTCAGTTTGAAAAACTAACGCACTCAATTCCAGTCTTTATTAACTTGTAATAAACAATACAAAGCCTTAATAGAAAGAATACGAAAACAATTAATAAAACGTGGTTTGCAGTGATTTAGACTGCCAAAGCAATAAACCATAGCAAAGTTAACAGTAGAATATTAATGACACATACATGTATTGAGAAGCGAAAGTAGAAACTAAACCGGAAAAATAGCAAACGAATTCCAACTGTTTATGGCTCAAGGTCAGTAGAGTCTGTGTCCTAGTTGTCCCTCACTGTGTAACAGGTAATTCAAGTATACTATCAGCCGTGAGACATCTTTGTCGTGAGTGTCAATATACGTAGTGCTCGTGAAAACACAGATTCGGTTATCTATGAATATCTTTATAGCTGTGTCCGCCCTGATAGCCGTGTATGCGCAGAATAAAGAGAAAACCGTCTCATGTCATCCTTTGCGATAATGTATTCCTTCAGAGTAGGTACAGGATCTGACCGCCTCGGTGTAGTGGGAGGTTAGAGCGTCCACCCGAGGAGAGCGGAAGGTCGTGAGGTTCAATCCCCCAGACCGCTCATATACCAAAAGATCTAAAATATGGTACTTGTTCCCTTCTGACTTCGGTATTAATGGGTACAACAAGGACTGGTCGGCTCAGGGTCAGTATAATGTGTCTGAGTGGGGGTATTCCTGCTTCACTGCGGCATGGTATCTCAGGGGGCTAACACTATAAAAAACAGCTTAAGTCTGGGCTAGTACAAGCAGCCGCTCAGTTTTTGATTGCCAGGTCACCTTAAGCACAATGCAGTAAATCTCTGTACAGGAATCACTTTAGATTTCTTGCGATCCGTCGTGGTTTCGGCTTTTATTGGCGCGTCACTAAACCTCCTGACGTCCATGTTCTCAGTAAAATTCTGAATGCTCAACGCAGAGACAAGCAACCGCTGCTAGGGTACATATTATCTGAGATGTTGGTCTGTCCGATGCATCAGCTAACTGACTAAGAAATGACACTAAAACTGACCTCCAACTCTAGGAAATGATGCCCGGACTTTTGAACAGTATATCAGATGTTTCTGTAATATCCTATTATACAAGGTTAGTGTACTTCTGGCCAGACACAGTCGAAGTTGGCGGCTACAGCGTTCTGACCAGCCCTCTGACAACAGTCTGTCTTCCCACAGAGACGCCACCCAAACACCCTCCATTTCACGTTTTTGCATGGTTCCGGTGTCGTATTCTTCATGATGAAGGTTTCAACTGCTGATCGACTATCATCTTCAGCAGCATTTGAATCCACGGCTGTCTCGGCCACCATGGTGCAATCGGAGTTGCGGTGCCTGTTGTCTTTCGAGAAAGCTGAGTACCTGACTTATCGCCGGAACGGAGGGTTGACAAAATTGTTCAGTGATCCCCAATCCTACTAAGCTAGCGCATCTACCCCGAGGTCATGGGATCCCAGATTTCGACTGCTGTATCTAGGTACCAAAGTGATTTTGCATCTGTCCATAACTGAGCACCTATAGGGCTGGGTAATAGTGATCTGCTGTTCCACGCTCCGACCGAATGAATCCACCACCTGAACTCCTGGCAACGTAGTTTTATTGTGGGGAACACGTGAGTACCGGGCGCCTGTCGGATCCTCCATAGATACTATGCAAACGAGATAGACCTTTCTAAGACTAGGTGTGAGGGGAGAAATTCGCAATGTTCAACTGTCAACCTTATCTCACGTAGAGTATGTATCACAATATCTCATTCTCTAACGATGTCCTTGCAAGGGACTGCTAGTATACCGTCACCAATGGTATGTTCCAACCGTGTAGAACAAGAGAACGGAAATATATCTGGTCACCATGTGGAAGTAATATTGACTAACATTTAAACCGAACGGTAGTACCGTCCACACATACTACTCACCCCTGTGACATATATCCAGGTAAGCATGAAAGTCTGTTTGCATTGGGACGTGGGGAAACCTCTCTTCAGGTCCCAGGTAAGCATATAATCACCTGCGTGTATAACTCGCTCAGAGGCAATGCCTTCTTGCATAAAGTTTGGAAACCTAATGTATCTATTTAAAGCTCTAAAGTCGGTAATCATCCTAAATTTATGTCCTTTCTTATTGACACATCCAATAGGCGAGACCCATGCAGGTACATAACTAACTTTTTTGTAACGCACCATATCTCCGTAAGTCCGCAATTTCACAATCAACAGACGTTTGTTGGATGTCTGTATGTTTGTTATTGTCAACACAAAATTTTAACGGGATCTCAGTAAAATCACCATGTTCAATTACTGATAGAATGAAGCCTTTCACTTGAATCTCCGTCCATGCCTCTCGTCGAGCAGGCAATGAAGCGGCCTTAAAATCCATGCATCGGTGCATGTACCCGTCCTCGATGCTTTTGACATTATCTGGTCGGCTCATGTTCCCGCCTGAATTATTTGTTGCTGAGAATTTTCTTTCCTGAAATCTAGGTCGTGCACCATGGGTCCTCTGGTAGCCAGTGAACCCCGAATCGTTTCCTTCGAGGCCATGAGAACCATGAAAGCCACACCCACGTGAACGCTGATCACGTCTACCGCGTAAAGATATATACAGCTGACAACGTTGCTGCTGTCTGCATGTTGTCTATCATTGATTGGTTGTGGTTGTATGATGCACAGTGACTTTGCAACGAGCGAACATTCTAGCAGTGTCATTTTCAAAATCGTTTTAACGGAAACGTTTGCTGGTTCTTCTTGTAGGAACGCTTTTTCCGTCTGTAATCCAGCACTTCTCCTAATCCTTCACTATGGTGCTCCTTGCCGCCGTCAAATGACCGCATCACTTGCAAAGCAGTCTCACTGTAACGTGCACATCTATTTATTAAAGAAGCATTAGGTTGTAGTTCACGAAGACTTGTTTTAATCTCAGGGACTATCCCATTACTTGGCAACTTGTGTTTGCTGTAAGCGTCTCTGACTTGATGATATCAACTTTGAAACGTTATGATATTACAACGTTATTCTTTGGACTACAATTAACGTTGTGACAACCTTGTAGATCCGTCATTTTCACGTCGTCATAATGTTACGTTGTGATAACGTTGTATTTTACGTTGTGGGAACGTAATCATACTACGTCCTTACAATGTTATTCTATGGACTGCTATTTATGTTGTCACAACGTTTTACCCTGTTGTTGTGATACCCCAGGAACCATTCTGATGTTGGCCAACGATGTTTAGCCAACGTTGACGTCAGAATGGTACCTTGGGTATCACAAAGTCAGGAAAAATATATAATTATCGGACCACAGGCCCTGCAAAAAAGCTCAACACAGTTATGTGAAACATTACCCCCAGAAAGTTAACATTGAGGGCAAGAGTGAGAGCTGATGTCCCACAATCAATTTTCTTTAAAAAGTTAATTAAGACGGCAACATAATGAACAACAGATAATTCTGGTTAAGGTGATCTGTATTTATTTCATAACAAGTCAGAACTTGAGCTGACTGGCACGTGAGCCTCAGTCTTCATATTATGAAGAAGCAGGAGAAATAATTACAGGAGATCATCTGTATCCAAACTATGTCCTTGTGCATTGGCCTCTGAATAAATATAACCCCAAATACATACACATATAATGGCAAGGCATGTATTTTTATATAAACAAACACTGGTAATAATGGGATGTCTCGTGTCATTGGATCAAAGCAAAGACGATTCCCCCACTAATTTGAATAAAACAAAGTTTTTATTTCGCTTTTCATCCTGGAAGATGTTTGCAATTATCATTGCATCGTGCATAGCTATGGGCACAGTAGTTGGAATCCCCACTCCTCTCATTTCTGTACTTTAGATGAATATGCTGTCTCAATACTGTAAACATCACATCCACAGAAACCACAAGCTACCACATTCTTAATTTAACCAATAATGAGTGTTCCCATTTATTAACAGTATGATGTCATTGGTGTTAATTTTAGAAGATAATATCTAAAGCAGTGAATGTACATTTTTATTGTATGTCACTTGCTATTGAAACTGGTTATTCAAATATAGAATAAAATATAGCAAAAGTACGTGTCTAGTAATGATTTAGATGTTGAGGAAACTTTGAAAATATGATATCTAATATAACATCAGAAAACGTGGAAATAACAATACAGTCGTATTAACTGGATATATTTTTCATAACTGGACATTATTCCATATCCACTTTAATTAAACCAATGTAGTGCGTAACGTTTGTGTTTATCATCACTCAGTGGTAATTTTGAATTGATTAACATACTGTTATGATTTCAATAGATTTTGTCATTAATACTTTGAATAAAACCCCAAAGAACCCCACAGACAGCCTTCAGTGATGGAAAACTGAACTAGCGATTCGTTGATGTCCGGACTGTAGTCTTAGTTCCACACTGCAACGTATTTCCGCGCGGCACAGCGATCGTCACTTTGAACGTGCAACTCCGGCCCTCTCCCGACCACGACCAACTAAATAATACTGACAAACACAGTATTTTATAGATGTTGGAATGCCACATTTTGCAAGCCGCCAGTGTGAATACTAATGGGCATGTACCTCAGAAACGATGAAACAACGATATAGTCGATATACACGCTATAACAACGTATTTATGTAACGTTGCTGTAACGTTGTGCAATAACGTCATACAATGACGTAATACTAACGTTGTGACAACGTAGTGTCATGACGTTACCAATCTACAACTTTCCCACAACGTTGTTAAAACATTTTGTGTCAGCTGGGTTGTGGCCCTGCAAACTCCCATTTTCCAACCAACTTCAGATAACATTGTTCCGTTTTCTAGGCAGCATAACAGTGTGATCGTCAGTTTAAGTGTTCCTGCCTTTTATACCATATCCACCGAAGGCACAGCATGCGTGCTTGATTATTTGCAATTTGCACGTGCAGATGTCTTTTTTGACAGTTTTTGCCTTTTCAAGTAACTCCATTCTGGTGGTTACGTTGTGGCACGTTTTGCGCTTTCTTGTTAAATCGCATTGTGCACGCTTTTTATATTTCTGTTACAGTGCAGCTGAAGGCGTATTTCGTATATCGGTACTTATTGTCTATTGTAATGTGTGTAAAATAATATAACAGGGCCGTTAAAAAAGAGTCACTGCATTTAACATGGCTGAATCATTGCAAGACACAAATATACGTAGTGTTAAGTCGTTTAAGACCAACGTGTTAACGTTATCTAACCGTAATATTTTCGTTACCGGCTTGAAGTGGTTTGTTCTTTATAGAGGTCAGACAGTTTTATTTCCGTATATAAGGCCATGGCCCACATTACAGTACATTTCCACTTGTTTTCATTTGATGCTGGTAAACCAGTAACAGTTATACAGTAAAATATCAAATTTCTTTTCACAATGTATAGGCATACATACTAATATATCTTAGTATGCAAAATATCGACTGAAATTTGTGCATTTCTGATTTTACGAGCCCTTATCAGAAATGTAGCAATACTTGCACATCCTTATATTACTTATAAAGGTAAACATACTCTTTCATTTCATTTAGAAAGTAACTGTTTGGCTCATATATAATATTAATCAGAGTTGCTAATGTATCTCAGGCCCAGACATGTTGTTATCTGTTTGGTTAAAGTCCATAGCAAGACATTAAATCACTGGTAGCACTTGCGCGCAGCGCAGATATGAGTGGAACCAAGTGTTGACTCGAGCAATGAATCGTGTTTGATTGTGGTGGGAAATGTGACTGAACAGAGCGTTTAATGCCTGGAAGACAACTAAGGACACCGATGAGACCTAACGTTTATCTCTCCAATGCACAACATTTAAGTGACACGAGCATGGTGTCCCGGGTCAGGGGCAGGTCGCCGTTTCATTATTTATTTAACCGTTTATGATGTATCAATTGCGTTTAAAGTCCTGTTAACCCAAAGAGTGAGTTTAGTTTTACGCAGCACTCAGCAATATTCCAGCTATATTGCGGTTGGTCGGTAAATAATCGAGTCTGGACCAGACATTCCAGTGATCAACTGCATGAGCATTGATCTGTGCAATTGGGAACCGATGATATGTGTCAACCAAGGCAGCGAGCCTGACCGCCCGATCCCGTTAGTCGCAGTTTACCACAAGCATGGGTTACTGAAGGTACATTCTAACACAGATCTTCAAAGGTAGGTTAACCCATTAACCAAAGAGGGTGCAAATTTTCAGAGTTATCTTGGAAAACATACTTACAAATACTAGATACAGTAGTAGTATGCAAAGATGTAGTGGTTGTTTTGGAGTTATTCAAACTGAGTCGGTATCAGGAGATTTAGCCATGTGTGAACAAACAAAAAAACACACCCCAAAAAATGGTGGCGGGTTTGAGACGTTTAGCAAAGTCAGTGTTACATTTTATATCTATGTACCTTAAAGGTGTTGCATATAAATATGCTCTTCTCTGTAATTTACTTAAACAATACTTTATTTGTGCAAGAATAATTAAAATGTATGATTTAAGACATAATTGGTAAGCGCACCATGCATAGCGTTAAAGGTCCCCAGGGTTTTCATTTACAGATAGCAAGCAACAATTGAAAGAAACTCCTGTTTTTAAGCGATTACTTGACCTAAAATGAAGAAATGTTATAACTTCGTTCTAAATGATTATTGTCAGACAACGGAATGGCACTAACGTTTTGAAATAAACAACTTTAACACAGTATTATTTATAATTTAAAGTTTTCGAAAAACCTTTTTTCATTTTTTCATCCTTGGCATATATTCGTAACAACTGCACGTTTAATTTGGTCAAATCCCTTGTCAGAGAGTGCCCACAGTGCGGAGAGTTTCTGGACTTTTGTGAGTCCAGAATTAAATTGTGACGTGTTATTATATATCACCATGATTAATGTGTAATCTCTGCAGAAATTATAGTGTATATGATGTTGTCAGAATCATTGAGGAAGACGACTTAGCTGATGCTTCTATATTAATCACGCCAGGCAAGAGTCTATGACAGCGGAGAGAGGATGATGGGTGGACTATAGACAACATGATTGATTTTAATGTTTAAATGAATTGATAAAATTGACCACGAACTGGCCAAAATGTATTTTGTAATAACGTTTATATCTTAAGAGAGGGAACTGATATGAATTTAAAATGGAGATGTCACTCTTGTTAAAAATGTACCCGGTAACCCCAAGCACCCTATTAGGGTGCAGAAACATATTTTTGCAATGTCTAAAAAAATATTACAAATACATTACAAAACATTGAAAACAACACTCAGTTGTATTCATTCTAACCAAATGACCAAACTAATTTTGGAAATAGCAATATTTAAAAAGTTGAGGATTAATGGGTGAAGGTAATGTGAACGTGTAGTAGCACGGGTGACTTCGTGTGTTGTCCCTCTGTGTTACTGGAGACAATGCAACATGTAACCCACTGTGGAGTGTAATTGGTTTGTTTTTTTAATATTGCAAACCTCAATATTAAATGAAATGGATAAATGGGTATTTTATAGGTTAGGGACAGTTATAAACACCATTACATAGCAACAATTTAGTAACGAGTCTCTGTTTTTATAACATGTATATTATTACATATCATGTGTGGCTTAGTACATGTATGTAAGAGGACTGGGTTTCTAAGATTAATTTGAACAGTATTCCATACATATCGCAGGCTGACAACTTATGCTGGAAATTAAAATTAGGATCTCGTCGCGTCGGGCTGTCTGAACTGAGTGAATGAGTTTGGTTTTACGCCGCACTCGGCAATATTTCAGTTGTATGACACGATCTGTAAATAATCGAGACAGGACCAGACAATCCAGTGATCAACATCATGAACATCGATCTACGCAGTTGGTATGCGATGACATGGGACCATCTTGTCAGGGAGCCTGACCACCCGATGCCGTTAGTTGCCTCTCATGACAAGCATTGGCTACTGAAGATCAAATCAAACCCGGATCTTCACGGTTCGGACTAACTGAAACACACTATGAATTCACATACTTGAAATACTGAAAGTGAGTGAGTGAGTGAGTTAATATTTATCGTCACAAAAATATTGAAAGACAACCTCACTTATTCACCAATGGAGTTATATAAGTCATTTGATATCAACTCATTATCAAAGTTCTTTTTCATACATTCGATGCCGATACAAGCACGGTAATTCATAGTGACGACTGGTGATGCCGGAGGACTCACGGTGACATGTTGAATGTATACCTCGACAACGTTGTGTAGATAAGTTCAAACAGTACATTAAAGCCACCATGAGAATTGAGATAAAGAACATGATTTACAATCACGAATATATGCCAATGTGCTTGAACAGTCTTATCTCACAGGATAACCTTACCCGAGCCCTACTGTACAGTCAGCATATCACAAGGAGAAAGCTGTTAAGAACCATGATCCAAGAAGTGATTGTGAGAACGCTATGTCCGGAAGTACAGGAAAGGATCTGTTTAGATTATTTACACCATGTGCAAACTTACAATGCAGCGTGTATCTAAACGGCAGTGAAGATTGCTTTCTGGGACAGCAAATGTGATGTATTTATTACACTGTGCCTGCTTAGAAAGAAGGTGTTTAACTGCTGTGGTGTTTGCCTTTACCTTTCAGAGATCAACTCCATTACACTGCACTAACTGCACTGGTACTTAAAGACATTGCGTAAATACAGGCAGGGATAAGCTCAGTTGTTGGACCTTGTTGTACTACCTGACATTTGAGAAATTAGAGCAAATATTATAATTGGTCAAAGTCAACTTTCTTAAAATGTATTTAATATTAGAGCAATTGTCATATTTGGTCAAAGTCAACTTTAAAAAAGTCAAAGTCAATGTAAGTAAAATAGGCGGAACATTGTTTTTAATACAACATAAAGAATACATATGTCTCAGAAAAATTCCCCAAATATGATAAATGTTTACGAGCAACCACACAATAAGTACAGTACTGGCATTAAATGTATATTTGGTGGTCAACTGATTACAAAATAACGGTAACTACTGACTCAAGCGTGAAGTCATAGACGTGACTGACCTAATGGCGTGACGTCCTCATCGTTTGAGGTGATGGAAGACCGTCGAAGGTGACACCGAATGGGCGGCATGTTGCCCTCCCGTGTTTCTTACACGATGGGAGACCCGAAATAATACGAAAATAAAGGATGTTTACCCAAAATATTCCATGGACAATGGGTCAGTCATGTGATTAAAGTGTTGCCTCGCTTTGCCCAGTTCGGAACGCAAAACGGTTACAAAACGAGGACAATTTCTGGCGTTCTCCATCATGATATGACTAAGCGTTCCCTGAATTCTTTTCACTCGTTTAAAGCGTCTTATAATCAGTTGCTGTATGAGTACTGTTTAATGTGGATTTCATTGATATTTCGTTTTTTGTTCATTTCATTTACTTCAGGCACATGTCCTTTGAGATGTTTATACCAGGCTGATTTGAAACTAGGCTAAGGGTTTCCTTTGGCCTTGAGTTTGTGTTATGTTTCAGAACTGCAACTTAGATTCTGGTACAATATAAAGAGCGTTGTTTTTCCATTGTTATAACCATCACTGAAAAATGTTGTAAATTACGCATTTAGATTACAATATTACATTAAAATGTTTGAATGAATTAATGCAACGTTGCATTAAATGGACTTTCGCTCCCTCTACCAGCCGAACGTTATTTGAAGCGAACCCCATACAGTTATATCCTTTGCAGTGCCCTTTACGATTATCCTACGCACAACTTCCGTGATTGAAACCAGTTCGGCAAACACCGCATGCGATAGTTTTCGATGTACTGAGTAATTGTTTCCATACCATATATGCCAAGTGTTCTCTTTTAGGTAGCTATTCGCCTCGAAGTTTCAATTATCGATCTCAGGCAAGTGGCAAGGGATAAAAAGTCTTTTATTGCATCAATGTGAGTGAGTGAGTGCATATTCCCCAATATGTATAATATAGGCCAAACTTTTGTCGAAAATGTGTGACATTGTGATTTTATTATTTACTTATAAAGCTCATACAGCGCTTGGTATATCTCCTAACAAGACGAAACGGCCCATAGAATATACATATTACAGACAAAAATACAATGAATAGTGTAAAACACAAAGAAATATAATCACACATTTTTGAGTAACTCTCGTAGTTTAAAGGCATGAAAAAGATATTTCGACAATTGAGTAATAGTATGTTGTATCTAATGTTTTCTAAATGTAAACAAAGTTTTTCTTTGATGGATTAATGTAAATATATTCATCGATAAAATTAAGTCTTAGAGCTGAATAAGAATTACAGATAAGAAGAAAATGATATTCGTTTTCAATAAAAGTAAATCCTGCTATTTGGCACTGTGGGCATAACCTTTGGTCTTCTTCTGTGTTTTGATGGCGTCCAGTTTCGATTATCAGTTTATGACAGCTGCAGCGAAATCTTCTTAGTGTTACTCTATATACCTTGGTATCTATCAGTTGCAGGCATAGTTCGGTGTCTAGTACAGATTCGAAAGTGGCAGAGGTTTTAAGTTTTGATTTCTGGGATATATTTCCATTCCATTTTTGTTGACCACAGTCCATGATACTATTTTTAAATTGAGAAATGAATGTTTGCGGATTTCCGGCATCCTGAATTATCGAGGCGCAGCCAAATCCATATCTGAAGAGAATGTTCCTTACATACGTTGCCCAAGGTATAGAAAAAGCTTCATCTAATCCATACAACATTAAATATGTTGGCTTAGGTAAGCGCTCATTGTTCCTCGAAATTAATTTTGTCAAATATTTAATACATTTAGTCATATAATAAATATACAATCGTGGTCTTCCAGTTTCCACAAGAACAGCGTCGTTACTTGCATTTATGGGTAGGTTAAGGATCCGTTTGTAATATTTAGTCTGTACCTTCTCGATTGTTTCATTATAATGGAAACCCCACACTTCAGAGCCATATGTCAATATAGGTAATACCATGGATTCAAACATCTTGATAACAGTATTAATTTATAGACCTCCAGATAAGTAGTGTATCTTGTTGATGTTGAGACAAATCCTTTCCGCTTGTTGTGCCAACGTTGATGATGCTTTTGTCCATACCAATTTAGGAATGAAGAGCAGTCCTTGATACTTATAGAATGAAACTGTGTGTATTTGCAATGTCTTAAACGTAGGGGTTGTAATGTAGATACATCAGACTGTTTTCATCAAAATCAAGTCCAAATATCAGACAGAAATCTACCGCAAGATGCTTCTGGAGTGGAGGAAACATACATTTGTCCCTACTTTACCTGTCAGGTCCTTACTATCATGGGCAACGCACCATGTCAGATTTTGCAGGTATGTGACCTCTCCGTTCTGGGACCCGTGAATATCCGGGTTTGAATTGGCCTTCAGTTGCCCGTGCTTGTCGTAAGAGGCGGCTAACGGGATCGGATGGTCAGTCTCCCTGGACACATGGCATCCTATCTTATCCCAATTGTGTCGAACGATACTCATGATATTGATCACTGAATTTTCTGGTCCAGACACTGTTATTTACAGACAACCACCGTGTAGCTGAAATATTGCTGACGAGCGGGATCGCGTGGTCAGGACTTATATGATATATGTCATCTTATCCCAACTGCGCAGATCGGAGTCTATGATGTCAATTACTGGAGTGTCTGGTCCACAATCTGTTTTACAGAGAGCCTTAATACAGCTGGAATATTGTTGGACACGGTTTTAAACCACAAATGGCAAACATAATAGCCTTGAACCAAAATTTATATGACGAAAAGGGGAAGTGCCGCATATTGAGGGTACATTCCACATGCATCATGCCATACAGAACCATATAAACAGCTGTTGTTTGAATATATTACAAGGGTACTCTGGGTTATTTTCTGATGTTGGTTTCATATTCAAGCCTGTTATTAAAGTTCTGTTCCACAAATTCTGAACTAGGCTTCCTTATTGTAAATAAGTGTACTTCAGATTACATATGCGGCAATTCCTATAATTCTGCAATTACGAAAAGTCGGGTGAGGGTGTATTCTTCTGACTGAAAATGTGCTTGAAATGTACAAAAATCATATCATGTTACTGTTTACTCATCGCCTGTCATTCGAGGTGAATCTTAAAATCAGTCTCCTACCTTATTTTATGTTTCCATAAAATAAAGCATCAATTTCAAATGCCTGACTTTAATGTTATCAATTCATGAAATGTCACGTAATATTTCTTCATGACTGGGAATGTCCGTTCCTGCCTCTGGACAAAGAAACCCTATAGCGAAGATCCGTATAATTGCGTCACACGGTCTGAACACAACCTACATCACTATTAATGTTAAAGTTTCAACGTGGGGCCGGAGCGTTTTTTGGTTATACTTGTAACCAGTAGACCCCTGTGAGAGACCGTCTGACTTGTTTTGAAAAACCCTTGAGCTTTGCAATCAGATAGTCTGTATCTATAGACTATTACTACCATGCCCATGACGAAACCAAGTGTTCCCATTATCTATATGTGCATGTCACATGCATGCCATACAACATGGGAGTCAGATCACAAGAGGATATGTTCTGGAGACACGCAGGTTGTCAGGTTGTGTAATACCATCAACGATGATTCCCAGTGGATCCGGTATCCACGTCAGTCCTATAAATCATAACATCACGTTATAGACGAGTGCACATGTGTCTGGCTACTGGCAAACATCCAAATTACATTGCATGACGCTACATGAAGAGACATGCTTGAGGCTGCCAATAACATTGTAGCACCTGACTTGTATTGTTCATGCAAACTTATATCTGCTGGTCTCGAGTATTGTTTTTCTAGAAAAGCAATGTCATGCCAATGTCAAGATGACAGAGTATGTTTTCTTAAGAACCGAACGTACTACTATCTTTCATCGTAGAAATTGTGTTATTTTAATTCATGGCTAGATAGTTTAAACTTGCTAACAACCGAAGGGATGGTGTAAATCCAGCTGGGGTCCTCATGGTCCCCAGTGTAAGTCACCATGGTCACTAGTATGGTGATCTACCTTCAGCTGTTGGCAATCTATAGCCTCTTTTTATATTGTATACGTATTGTCGTCTGTTGCTAACATATTTTAGATTTACATACAAGTCTTATATTCATAGCTGTGATATTCTAGTTGTGTTTACTGTCCTTCGTTGACAGGCTTTTTCTATAATTGACATGTATTGATGGTGAATTAAAACTTGTTTTAGTCTCGATATAGGCTGAAATATTGCCGATGTGACTGTAAATCACTCACTAACTCACTTCTGGATAACCGACACGCAAAACATTGGAGTCCAGACAAGGCAATCCAGTGATCAGTATAATCAACAAGTACCAAGATACATACAACGCCACAATTTCATGCAAGCCGGCAAGTATAACTGCGGAAAGAATGTGAGCCAACTGTGTAAAAAGACCACGTTGATAAGCAACATTTCATATCTAACGAGTCCCTCTTAATGTCTGCCACACAATTTATGGAATGGCATGACCATGAGTGTGCTCTTGAAACGTTGATCACACATGCTCAACAGTGTGAATAATCATTGTATTCCATGCCATAACATAAGCCCGCCATATAGCTGAAATATTGCTGAGTGCGGCGTAAAACTAAACTCACTCACTCCATGCCATAAGCGGGATTGTGGTTGATGGTATTAAATAATAACGTTAAGAAAAGTTACGAATTACTGCAAGATTCTTCGATGGTTTTTACAATGACGATACACTATAGAGTGGCAGTTCAAAAGAAAACCACATCATGTATGAAGTCAGTGATAACAATATTAATTGTGCAGAAGCAGTGATCATACTTCAAAATAGGCATGGGCTGGATATTCTGATTGAATACATGATCTTCCCACACCTGCTTGTTTCAATGTATTGATGGACATGCACTTGCAAACAGATACAGTCTGAATACGGTCCTAAACTGTCCATATCAAGTTGCAATTAGGTATAGCTAGTTCTTTAAGATTCCAGTTTACACTTGATTTCAAAGGCATTCATCGCACTGTTGACATTACTCATACGTTACACAATGTTATTAACGTGTGCGGGATTTTAGCAGACTTAATATACTTCAACAACAGCATTGTTTAACAATAAATTGTAACAATAGGCATTAGAAACAGATAGAGCGGTCTATGTTAATTACTAAACATCTCCTCACGATAAAGTCACAATTGTTCAATCGACTATGCTTTTGGCAGAGATACTTATGAATGTGTAAAGTTCTTTTTTGCTTCTATTTTGATATGATTGATGTCTAAATCCAATTCCTGCATAGATGCAATATGCGTTGTTTTTTTGTTCGTCGTTCCCAACGGTGGAGGAATTTATCTGATGTTTGATCTTTTTCGTGAACAAAAGCAAGCATAATAATCAAAGTCATAGTCATATTCTTGCAACAGGACAGGTCCAGCACCAGTTTCACTAGACAAAGTTATATAATATAACCACCATTCCACTGTGTACTACCGAGTTAAAATCTGTAAACACGTAACACTTCATATACATGTTAAGTTTTTGACCGTTTTTTTTTTATATACATGTGAACAGCATCTTATTTGACAATGAGATCAAAGAAACACTGTAATAGCATACTAAGAAGCTACCTGTACTGTACTACTGAGGTAAAGTCTGTCAACATAATTCTGGGAATAAAAACATGAAAAGAGAAAAAAAAAAAAATAACCACCATTCCATCCCCAACCCATCCTTCACCCCTAACGTATCTTAAGAAACTCCTACACGTATTGGCTGAAATAGATATATGCCATGGTATGTGTTCACTCTACTTGCATTCGTTGCTTTTTGCATGTTGGGTGTTGTGAGTGTGTGTCGGAGTTGTTGGCATGTTTCAAGTACATTTTATGTGCACGTAGTTTTGCACGGACATGGTTTTATGTTGGGAAGCATGCACTGGCACAATCGACGCCAGGAACATCTTATCTGTGACCAAAAAATCTCTATATCAATATCACCCATCCCACGTTCGCCTTTGTATTAGACAGGTATTGCTAAAGAGACCAAGATATACATCTCTAGATACACTGGAGACAACAAAACGATGAGATCGGTTTACTATCACACAGTTCTTCATGGCTTCTATTGCAGAAATGTTCGTAATCCGTTTGGTTTGCTTGACAAAAAAATTATTCTTCATTTCAAGTCTGTATGCTGGGAGGGTTGATGTCATTTCAGCGTACATCGGGACAGATGGTTGCGATATACACCATAGATATACGTGATTACTGACAAAGAGAATTCCATAAGGGAATTAATCAATTTACTGGTATATTGACGGTTTTCTAGGTGACAAAAGTAAGTACCTTGTCGGCTTTTCCCCTTCGTCATACCAAAGAGATCTAGTTCTAAAATCAAGATCTTTCGTATGTTCCTGTTAAATATATTCAAGTTTCAATTTATCTGATGATAATTCAGCAAGGAGATCTTCATTGATTACTTGAAAATTGTTTCTTATTTCATCTTCCTTTTCTTTAATTCTGTTTTCCAATTCTAGAGTGTCAGTATTTTTTTTTTCTTTTTATGGTTATAGGTTGCATAAGAGATAGTTTTGCCGCTGACTTTCATGAGGAAAGTCTCCAAAAATAGTGGATCACTGATGGTAAATTCTAAATTTTGGGCTTCAATCTCATTAAGGTCTTTTAAACTATAACTGTTCTTAGCATATTCTGACTTAGTTTCTAGCAGATTTATTTTTACAATATCAATGTATTCTTTAATTCTCAAAAGAGGTGTGTTGAATTTCCAGTACCCCTTTCCTCTGTTCTTACTCAAAGAGTTAGATATGGTTAGAGTAATAGCCGAGTGACTAGATTTGTATCCCGGATGAATGTCTGCTGACTCTGTAAGATGAGCTAAGAAAGAAGTCTAGTCTTGATTGTTGTCTAGGTTTTGTTTTCCACCATGTATATTTCCTATCTAAAGGGTTAAGTTCTCTCCAGATGTCTACTAAGTCATTTTGTTCGTTTTCATTTATTACTTCTCTACGAGCTTTAGGGTTATTAATACTTTTGTAGTTTTCAAGATCAATTGTTGGGTTTAAAACCAAATTCCAATCCCCACAGATTAATAAGGACTCATTTTCAAAGTCATCAATATCAGGAAATAGGGTTTTATAAAAGGTAGGGTTATTAGAATTCGGACCATATAAATTAACAAGCGTAAGTTTTATAATATCACAGTCCCATCTCTGGATAGTCAAACGAGTGAAACATTAGAAGACTATTTTGATTTGAAAGAAATGGCTTTTGCTGTTAAATCAATGAAAAACAACAAATCTCCGGGACTGGATGGATTTACAATAGATTTCTTTAAATTCTTTTGGAAGGAATTAAGAGTTTGGGTTTTCAGGTATATAAAAGCAGTTTTAGAAAATGAAACATTACCTATTACAATGAATAGAGGGGTTATTAATTGTTTTCAAAAAGCTAACAAAAATAGGAAACATTTGAAAAAATTGGAGGCCCATTTCTCTATAAAACTCTGTATACAAAATAATCAGTACATGTATAACTACAAGGATTAAGAAAATTCTGTCCTCGCTCATTCATGAAAACCAAACAGGATTTATCCCAGGCAGATGTATTAGTGACAACACTAGGATACTTTATGATATTATTTTGAAATGAAGGCAAGAAACAACACTGCAATGTTACTGTTAATTGATTTTGAAAAGGCGTTTGACACTGTCTCTAAAGATTTCATTATGGTAGCTCTAGAAACATTTGGCTTTGGAACAAAATTTAGAAAATGGATCTCAATCTTGTCAAGTAATGCCAGCTCTTATGTCATACAAAATGGTCATTTATCTTTACCATTTTATAATGAACGTGGACGTAGACAAGGTGATCCCATATCCCCGTATCTTTTCTTATTTGTAGCCGAAATTCTGGGCTGTATGATTAGGCAAAACAACGACATTAAAGGTATTGCTTTGAATGGGCAAGAATATGTGTTAGGACAGTACGCAGATGATACCCAACTTTTTCTTGACGGATCTGAATCAGCCTAAAAACTGTTATTGAAACGTTACACTCCTTTTATGAAATGTCCGGTCTCAAAATGAACATTGAAAAAACAAAAGTTATCTGGATAGGCTCTATGGCTGTTAAAACTATGAAGTTTTGCGAAAATTTAGATTTGGAGTGGCACACAGACAACTTTGAAGTTCTTGGCATCATCCTTAATGCCAATTTACAAGACCATTGTGTCATAAATACAAGAAAGAAAATCGAAACCATAGAAAGAATCCTCGCATCATGGAAGCATAGATCAGTGACTTTGATTGGCAAAATTACAGTTATTAAATCCTTAGCGTTATCTTCCTTAGTTCATATATTTTTAGCCCTGCCTACTCCCCCTGAAGCTTTTGTTAAATAATTAAATCAAATATTTTTTTATTTTTTATGGAATGGGAAAAGGGACAAAATAAAAAGGAATAATATGATCAGGAAATATGATGAAGGCGGTCTAAGAATGATTGATATCAACTCTTTTATTCAAGCCTTGAAACTTTGTCACTAAGAAAATGCTGCCAAAATCCCAACTTTATGAACCCAAGCCAGCTTCCCTTGTCCGAAATTTTCTCATTGGGTGCAAATATTAATATCTGAAATAACTGTCAAAATCCTTATTGGAGAAGTGTTCTGGAAGCATGGTCAAACTATCTAAGAATCGAGAAAGAATATCCTGTTAATATCAATTACATCTTATCTCAACCCCCTCATCAGTTTAAAGATAAATCTTTCCAAAACTGGTACTACACAGGGCTGCAATGTGTTAGGGATGTTTGTAACACTAGAGGCCTACTGACTTTCAATGAACTGAAAAACGTATATGATATCCGGGAACTTTCCTAGATTGCTATGTAGCATCCCTCCTAAGTGGAAACAGTGCATCAACCAGCTAATGTGTATTATAAAATCTAACCTGACAATTGGAAACAGTTTACTCGATTTGCTTAAGCCTGGAAAGGGCTCCAGATATTTTTATGATAATATCATCACCTGTGATACGTGCCCCACAGTATGTAAAAAATGGGAGGAAACCTTTAATCTTGACTCTCCAAACTGGAAAAATATGTTTCTCCAGTATAGGGGTTGTACAAAAGATGTAAAACTTTTAGAATTTAAGTTTAAATTTCTTCACCGCATAGTCTATACTAAGAGGGAACTAAAGGTTACGAACTTAGTAAACGATGATATCTGCACTTTTTGTAAAACTGACCAGGAAGACTTAGCTCATGTTTTCCTTCAATGTGAATATGTAAAACATTTTTGGGTGACTCTGGAACTATTTCTGAATACCCACATTAATATGGGTATAACTCTGGATACCAATGCAATTCTTTTTGGCTATCCAGACCAATATAAATTGCTGAATTACCTAATCCTACAGAGCAAAAGGCATATTTTTCTATGCAGTCTAAAGGGCAACACCCTATCAATGGATAAGGTTATAAATAACATCAGACAAGTTTATGCCATTGACAGGTTCATTGCTTGTAAGAACAACAAATATAATGCCTTTGAAAAAAAATGGTCTCCACTCACAAATAGTTTTAAACTTTAAGTAGATGTATTACATATAGATGTTATTTAGTATTGGCTTTCAGCCACAGTTTTACGTATGATTGTTGTATATTACTGTGTATATTACTGTGACTACAGCTGTGCATCAGGCAGTCGATGAGGAGACGGTGTTTGGCAGTAGTGAATGCGCGGGGCGGCCATACACGATATTGAACTGAGAAATTTCGCATTTTTATTCTTGTGGCTTGACATTCTGTATACCCATGTTTTGGAACGGCGGTGTAGCCTAATGAAACTGATTATGGCACTGTCAGTGTATCGAGTACATCACACAGATCTCAGCAATGAAATAATACCAATTTATCCATCTTATCATCTCTTGTTCTTTTAAAGTGCCCTGAAGAAAGAATGTGAACTTTCTTTTTTGACTCAGTATATTTATATACTTACCTCTATGTGCAAACACTATGCCTTTTTTAACCTTTTCAGGTCAATATGTATACACATCTTTTCTTTTAGGTAAATTACACCTGACATGGTAGCCTATTAGCTCATAGTCATAGAGTGACTCTTCTTGCAGACTTTCTGCCACTGTTCAATTATTGTATTTTCAAACATGCTTGTCCATCTCTAAACTGACAAATTACATCTGATCGTGTATACTATTGGCTTTTTGGTTTGCTGTTAGCCTATAGCCATATGTGCCGTTCTTGAACATTGCATCTCAAACAGTCAGATTGTTTGTCTATATCTGATTTTATGTATCACTGGCATACAACCTTGAAGTTTACATTCTCTGTCAAACATTGTGCCAATCTTGAACCAGTTTGTACCAGTCGGAGGTAGAGTATACCTGGTTTTATACAGCATGTTTATATAATATTGTATATCTGTACAGCCATAGAATTACTTCATTACACTTTTCAATGTCCATCCTCTTGACTTTTGTTATGAAGCTTGTACAACAAGCTGATGCCTGTTCGTACCCATGTGATTGTACACATTATGCTGGAATTGAAAAAAAAACAAGCAAAGAAACCAAAACAACTGCTATACTCATTGTCAACAGACCCAGGCGACGGGGGAAATCTTGGTTTTGACAATCACTAAACCCCTCACTGATCATATATAGATCGCAATAAGTTCACCTGTTTTTGTTAAAAGCTGATGTATCCACACACAAAATAGCACGAACATGTTATTAGAAAGAAACGTGTTGAAATAATTTCATTTTATTCTTAAATTACCTGCTGAAAGGATGGTAGGAGCTAATGAAGTGTTATGCGCTTCCAGTTTTCTGAATAAGGTCATCTCTTCTTACATATACGTCTCTCTCTCTCTCTCTCTCTCTCTCTCTCTCTCTCTCTCTCTCTCTCTCTCTCTCTCTCTCTCTCTCTCTCTCTCTCTCTCTCTCTCTCTCTCTCTCTCTCTCTCTCTCTCTCTCTCTCTCGTCCAATCAGCGGAGAGTCTGTCGGACGTAACACGCACGCAAGGTGGTTTGTGGGCATCTGTGTGATCTCAGTGTGATTCGTCATCAACCTGCTAATTAGTATCGTCAATATGTGTTTTTCAAATATGTATGCTTGAAATATAATTAATGTCAACGCACAACACATTTTTACTTTAGCTCAAATACCATTACAGAAGTGTGTCGCAATATGATACTATCATTAACAGGGTTACCAAACCACGTTGTCTAGATATGTTCAAACAAGACGTAAACTTCGCTACGAGATTTCATATTAAGAGCGTTCACCAACTTGTTTTTATGTATAACAATGAACATAATGTACAGTCAGCATAAGGCAAGGACAAAGCTGTCGAGATTCATGATCCATGTTAAGGTGTCTAAAGACTACATTTGAGATCGATATGTCCGGTGTACTGACTGTGCGTCAGGAAATGGATCTGATGAGATTATTTAGACCTTGTACAAACAACCAATGCAGGGTGAAGATAGTTTCGTGGTACAGAAAATTGTATTTATTACTCTGTGCATGCTTTGAAAAAAGGTATAAAAATGTTGTGGGGTTATCCTTTCCCCTTCAAGATATCAACACCACTACACTACACTAACTACCCTGGTATGAACCTGTGCGAACACAGCCAGGGATAAGCTCACATGCCGAACCCGACTCATTGGTGCAGGTAAAACACAGTCAAATCAGTCACAACAAAATCTGCACTTCCGTCTTAAAGTGATACTTCTCAAATGTGAACTACGGTTATCAGACAATCGAGAAGATATTGTTCGGGATCCAATGACAGTGGCACAAGCTACTGCGCCACCATTCTTGGACCCATCTGTAAATAAGGATTTATATGTATTATATGTATTTCGTAATTGACTAAATTCTTGTTTATACTGTAATTCATTAGTAATTCATCACTAATTGCGAAGGAGGAGAAGAAAGAAGGAGAAATATTTTCCAGCACAATGTCGGGAGCAGAAATGAATGGTTTAATTCTGAGCCCAAGAGGCGGAACAAGAGAAGACTTCTTGTTGTACAGATCCTCATAGAGGGGGATTAAAGGCACAGTTTTATGCAGGGTTCGACTGACTAGAATATAGTTTAGTGATATATTTTAGATAATCTTATACGACGTTGGCTAAGAGAAGGCTCGTCAGCTTTAACGTTTACGTTAAGGCTGCTTTTACAGGCTCCGCCATATATGATGGGACCATAATCAAGTTTTGATCGAATGAGTGATCTGTATAAGTGTAGGAGGGTAGTTTGGTCCCCTCCCTACTTAGAATTGGAAACGACTTTCAACAAGTCAAGTGCCTTCAGGCATTTAGTTTTAAGGGATTTAATATGCGGCAGAAACGTTAGGTGAGAGTCAAAAATTAGACCCAAGACTTGGCCTCCTTGACAACTTTGATGGAGTGTCATTTTTGAAATAGTTCCAGCCCTTTATGAGGTTTGTATTTACGGCAGAAATGTATACAATTAGTTTTCGATTTAGAAAATGTAAAGCCGTTTTCAAGACACTATTTATCTATTTTGTTTAAAAACATCTGCATTTGCCGTTCAATAGTGTGCATATTTTTACCACGGCAAGAAATATTAAAATCATCCACAAAAAGTGATCCATCGATTGAATCGTTTAAAACCTTGGATAAACTGTTTTGCTATATAAGGTAACAGACAAAACCTTAAAGATGGTAGCAACACATCCCTATTCTCAACGTCTACTGTACATTGCTCCTATCATTGCTCCTGAGTTTATTTAACAGTGTTTCTTTCCCCATTCCTGTTTAATTTTTTTCAGGCTGTGGCGTGAAATGGACATCCTGTAAAAATATGTAGATCATCGTTTTCCTTAAGGAAACTGTCCTATTGTCCCAAGTATGGTGATCTGCCTTCAGTTGTTGGCGATCTATAGCCTGTTTTTATGCTATGCATTGTTCACACTGTGCTGTTAGTTTTAACTTCACGTGCTAGTTTTTAATTCAATTTTTGATAGTCTAGTTGTATTACTGTCTTTTGACGACATGTTTTAAAATATTACATATTCTTTATAAACGTCAAATTTGTTTTCCTCACAATATGGCTGAAACATGGCCGATGTGACGTTAAATATTAACTCACTCACTCACTCTTAAGGAATTTGAATATATCTTGGCTTTTAAGCCGATTATCAAGCCCCTGCAGTTGTTAGAAGTGATCTTTATAGCGCTCTGCATATTATTATGATTTAACTCTATTCAATAAAGCAGTATATAAGAAAGGGCGAAACGATAGAAATGATTGGGTAAAATAATAGCTTTCTATAATTTCACCGTATAGTCTGAAAGGTGGGAATATGATATGTGTATTTCACATATCCAGATACAGAACAATAAGGCCCATATGTAGCCCACTGCACTTCGCAAGACCGTACGTTGTTTAGTACTTCCGGTGACAAACAGCGTTAACGTTTCATACCTTTTCGAATGGTCTCGTGGTTGTCAGTTGACAATAAGGAACCGTTAACCCTTGCATAAATAACAAATTTCCGATCTAACCACCCCCAAATTAGCCAACTATTGCGACTGTCAACAGCTGTGACAGACAAGCATGCTTGCATACTTGGTCAGGCGATCATATGTGGCGGTCGTGCAATTTGGGATCAGAACTGAGGCGTGTTCAGAACCGCGAGCGCCCGCGCTATTGCTTCCCGTGAGCGCTCGCATCGGCCCTGAACGGACGCGAGGACTTGGTTACATTAAACCATTCGTGACCAACTCGTGTTATTCCAGGACAAGCCGAATAGCTTCTTGTCTTCTTGTTGGAGGTAACGGAAAGGGGCGAGTGGTGACGAATGACATTAAACATGGTCGCCATCTTGGTTCGCTTGGCGAGGCAGCTCTGAGGTTTGTTCGCGTGCGCACGCGGGCGCTCGAACGGGCACATGCGTTCAGGATCGAGCGCTCGCTAGCGTTCGCGGGCACTCGCTAGCGTTCGCGGGCACTCGCGGTTCTGAACACGCCTCTGGTTCTTGAATATACACTTGTCCCCGGAAATCTGGTACGGGAAGTAAGCTGGGCCTGCATATCGCAAGTCAGCGCGCGGAAAGGGGACCGAGAACTACCTTAGTACCGGCAGTAGCGGCAGTGACACATTAACAACTCTTACATGTTTCAATCAAAACTAAACAGTCCACATATAAACATTATATAGTAGTTTCACTTTCGTGAATTCAGGTTACGAAAATATGTTATCTAAACATCAACTTTTAATCGAAATAGTGGAATTACAAAATGATCTACCTAATGGCGACATCGTCGTTTGTTGGTTGTCGTTTGTTCCAAGTGTGTATATTGCTTATTTTGTTTTAATTAATTATATTATACACATCACATAGTCTCGATATGGCTGAAATACTGCCGATGTGACTTTAGAGTTTAATACACAACTCACTGTATTATCATATAACTGACTGCTCTTTGAAGCGGTTTCCTACAATTATGAAACGTTCTTGTTTTACCAGTCGTAATTTTAGAAAGGCTTATAATCAGCTAATCCTGAGATATGAAATTGTGTCTGCAAAATATTGTCCTTGGTCTGACTGTAACACGTAGATGCACCGTATTTCATATCGTCAAGAAAACGCCCTCTTAGCCCTCGGTTGTATGACAAGTTCTCCACGCTGGTATGCTGGCATGTGTTGTGGGTGCATATGACCCACTCACTGGACTCGTTGTGAAACACGCAGCTACTTCATAGTCATGATTCGTAAGCAAATATTACGTAAAGTTTAGTTTGTTGACATTGGTTTTAAGATTTCAAAGCGCCACCAAGACAACCCTGTTCACTGAACTGATGTCAATATAACTTTGAAGGTTGATTTCAAGTCAAATTCCATCCCATGTCCACACGCTAAACACTGGAAGCTACCGGGATCATGTTACTGTTATGTTCAAGCCATGTAACACAACATTACGGTGCTATGGAGACGGGCGTTACATATAGAGGGACGAACTGATCACCGACGCAGTGCCTCTCCGTCCAGACGCAGAAACGTTGCTTGTGAAAACATCCTGAACCATGTTGAAAATTGGCGTGCTAGTTCTTCTTCTAGGTAGGTTGCATATTTTTTAATTGATACTAAGGAAGATTTTATGGCTGTCAACTTCTTTATTACAAGGAACACAACATTGTTTTAGTTTGGTGTTCCTCATAATACATTCTTTATGTGTATTATGTCTCAATGCCATTCAAATACCTTAAATTGCTATTGTTGACTTTAGCCAATTTAAACGAATGTATTGATTTATATAACATAACTTACAGTGATAAAAAAACAGTTGAGAAATATAAATACTAAATGGAATGTCATAAGAAATATCGATTGAAACCAGAGTCAGCTATATCGTGAGCACGTATTTATGATTCACTATCAAATATCATTTGGTACAAGACAAAACACAGAGTTTCTTACAACATATTTTTGGAAATGTCCAGCGCCACGAAGGTTTCTTGTAGAAAGGCCGAAATTGATTGGAACAAAATAGACATTATATTTTATTATAGATACATATACTATCGAAGTTGGGAGCTACTGAAATGTGCATCAACTTTTTCTTCTTTTGTTCGCGGAATCATAATTTCTAATCATGGGCTGGTTTGACTTGTGGGCAAAAGAATTTTCAGCAAAACAATCGTTGTATCATTGTTTCCGTTTAACAAATACTTTGATTATGACTTCAAATACGCTTGTTGCAAGATGAGATCTTGATTTCATCAGAAATAATATATTATAACTTTGCGTTATTTTAGTTGCAGGTTTCACTAACAGTTTAGTTGCAGGTTTTACTAAGTGTTACTACTTTGCGAAAGTAATGGCACGTTAGAACGTTGATTGCTACTGTCGGATACATTTAAGCAGGTTTCGTTAAGGCCATTCGGGTTCTTGCAACATCAACTAAATGCGAAAACGTGTAACACGTAAATGCACCAAATAGTATCCGGCAGTTGCCTTGAATGAGAAAGTCTATCCGTCAATATCCACACCAAGAAAATACATTATTACCCATATGGTAAAGAGGACACAGAGTAGTATTTTTCCTGTAAGTCCATAGGGAGATTACACCTTTTACACCTTGATTGGCTGTTTCAGAAAATTAACGATTTCACTGGTTAAAAACAATATGCCGGAACTATTTCATTCATCTTTCAGTTCATTCACTGTGTTACACTCAAACTCTCTGGTAAATGTTTCAATAAACAGTCAGTGTTGTCTATTATAAATACATCACTGTAAACTCTTTGAAATAGTTTCACAGTTGTAGAAAAATATATGTTGCAAAAGGTAATAGTGAGTGAGTTAATATTTAACGTCACATCGGTAATATTTCAGCCATACCGTGACGAGAACATCTGACATTGAAATGGAATATATATAGATATTATAAAAACCTGCCGACGAAGGACAGTAAAACAACTAGAATATCACAGATATACATGTAAAACTAGTAATTAAGTCTAAAACATTTTAACTACAGTGGACAACACAATAGAAAAATAGGCTATAGATCGCCAACAACTGAAGGTAGATCACCATACTAGGGACGCAAAACGTCTGTAAATAACGTACAATACGTCTGCTACGACTGACAAATAGTGAGTTATATAACGAATGATACTGGGCAGAGAATGGGAAACATATTCCTTCTAAGCACTGTCAGTTTCAGACATGATTCAGTGAAAACATATTTTGTATTCGGGGCAAGGACATTTTTAACGCGAATTTGTAACTTGGCACAAAGCCAACGATATAATGATCCCAAGAATGGCTAGTATTCACACAATATGAATTTATGGATACTTGCTGTCACACTGAAAGTACAGCACACGGTGAGAATCTGTTCCTGTTTTAAAACAAAATAATCGTTTATTACATGTAGCTATGCATGCCATTATTTAAATTATCTATCTTGTACGTTTTATATGTGGATATGATATGTGAAAGTGCTGTCAATTACAGTACCTGCAGCTACAGCTGTCTGCACCGCAACCGGAAATGAATGTGGCTCCCACGGTACCTGTGACGACAGCGGTACAACCGCTGTTTGCTCCCGCACAGACGGATATACGGGTGCCACATGTGGAACTGGTATGACGTGTAAAACATATTTTGTTAACTGTATCATGTGTGCAATGTAACGCTTGTTAATATTGCAAACACTTTGTGTCTCAAACTATAATATTTTCCAAATGCAGGTTTGGAGAGATACATATTGATGCTATATTTTGTTTATCATTTTACGCAATAGTGTGAATTAAAATGTCGCACGTGTGTCATTGAAAATGGGACTAATGTTCATGATATTATAGATATCCCAAAGGATTGAACTTCAGGACATTCCCAGAATAACTGACCGAGGTTTTTTTTAGAGTTACAAAAGTTACATGCATCGTCGAGGCAAAGTTCGATTTGACATGAATATACATTGGCTGGAATTAGTCCGTGAAGCAAGCGACATTGACACAAGCTCTAGTTGATTTAAAAGGTTTTAGGTAAATTGAATCCCAAAGGAAGATCAGTTGTAAAACTTAATTCCATTTGATTTGTATACTTGGGTGTGAAATAAAATAGACTAGATGAAACGAGTGAACAGTAATAATAGTTGAGCCATTTTGTTTTTAGAGTTAGCTGACGTCGATGATTTTCTTATACAAATTAGTCAGACTGTTCCCCTGTTTTGATTTGTGGAATTTGACGCCAACCTGTTTTATTATAAACAGACTTTTCTCTTTTGCTCTTCTCTTTTTGCTCTTCATGACAATGTGAGGTTTTCACAATGGTAATGGCTGAAAGGTAAAATAACTGCCAGGAACTGTTCCTTCTTAAGGACACTATGAATCTTTATTGCATGTAGCTAGACAAGCAATTTATTACATTTTCTGCCAGACCGCTTGAAAATTGTTGATTGCGGAGTTAAAAACAAACAAACTAATACTGTCCACCGTTTATCGTGTACGTTTCATATGTGTATAGGATGTATGAAACTGTTGCCATTTACAGCACCTGCAGCTGTCTGCACCGCAACCGGAAATGAATGTGGCTCCCACGGTTCCTGTGACACCACCGGTACAACCGCTGTTTGCACCTGCAGTGGCGGATATACGGGTGCCTTATGTGAACTGGTATGACGTGTAAAACATGTTTTGTTAACTGTATCATCTGTGCAATGTAACGCTTGTTAAAATTTGTGTCTCAAACACTTTGTGTCTCAAACTATAATATTTTCCAAATGCAGGTTTGGAGAGATATTATATTGATGCTATATTTTGTTTATCATTTTATCGTCAATAGTGTGAATTAAAATGTCACAAGCGATGTCTAGTCATTGAAAATGCGACTAATGTTCATGATATTATAGATATCCAAAAGGATTGAACTTCAGGACATTCCCAGAATAAATGACCGAGGGTTTGTTTTTAGAGTTACAAAAGTTACATGCATCGTCGAGGCAAAGTTCGATTTGACATGAATATACATTGGCTGGAATTAGTCCGTGAAGCAAGCGATATTGACACAAACTGTAGTTGTTTTAAAAGGTTTTAGGTAAATTGAATCCCAAGGAAGATCAGTTGTAAATTTATTCCATTTGATTTGTGACTTGGGAGTAGACTAGATAAAACGAGTGAACAGTAATAATATTTGAGCCTATGGAAGCTGACATGATTTTCTTATAAACAGACTTTTCCCCTGTTTTGGTGGAATTTGACGCCAACCTGTTTTATCTTCTCTTTTGCTCTTCATGACAATGTGAGGTTTTCACAATGGTAATGGCTGAAAGGTAAAATAACTGCCAGGAACTGTTCCTTCTTAAGGACACTATTAATCTTTATTGCATGTAGCTATACAAACAATTTATTATTTTTTCCTGCCAGACCGCTTGAAAATTGTTGATTGCGGAGTTAAAAAACAAACAAACTAATACTGTCCACCATTTATCGTGTACGTTTCATATGTGTATAGGATGTATGAAACTGTTGCCATTTACAGCACCTGCAGCTGTCTGCACCGCAACCGGAAATGAATGTGGCTCCCACGGTACCTGTGACGACAGCGGTACAACCGCTGTTTGCTCCTGCACAGACGGATATACGGGTGCCACATGTGGAACTGGTATGACGTGTAAAACATGTTTTGTTAAAAGTATCATCTGTGCAATGTAACGCTTGTTAATATTGCAAACACTTTGTGTCTCAAACTATAATATCTTCCAAATGCAAGGTTTGGAGAGATACATATTGATGCTATATTTTGTTTATCATTTTACGCAATAGTGTGAATTAAAATGTCACACGTGTGTCATTGAAAATGCGACTAAGGTTCATGATATTATAGATATCCAAAAGGATTGAACTTCAGGACATTCCCAGAATAAATGACCGAGGGTTTGTTTTTAGAGTTACAAAAGTTACATGCATCGTCGAGGCAAAGTTCGATTTGACATGAATATACATTGGCTGGAATTAGTCCGTGAAGCAAGCGATATTGACACAAGCTCTAGTTGTTCTAAAGGGTTTTAGGTAAATTGAATCCCGGGGAAGATCAGTTGTTAATTTATATCATCTGATTTGTGACTTGGGAGTAGACTAGATAAAACGAGTGAACAGTAATAATATTTGAGCCTATGGAAGCTGACATGATTTTCTTATAAACAGACTTTTCCCCTGTTTTGGTGGAATTTGACGCCAACCTGTTTTATCTTCTCTTTTGCTTTTCATGACAATGGTAATGTGAGGTTTTCACAATGGTAATGGCTGAAAGGTAAAATAACTGCCAGGAACTGTTCCTTCTTAAGGACACTATTAATCTTTCTCCTGTTGCATGTAGCTATACAAACAATTTATTATTTTGTTTTGCCAGAATCGCTTGAATAACTGTCTGAGTGCGGGCAGTTAAAAATGTAGCTACAAACAAACTAATACTGTCAGGTGATACACATCACCGCATATCTTCGTTTGCGCACTTCATGACAGTGTGAGGCTTTCACAATAGTAATGACTCATTGATAAACCAACTCGGTTTGGATCTGTTCCGTTTTAAAGACACGATAAATGTTTATTCTTGTATCCATACAAATCATTTACTATTTTGTCCTGCCATATGGCTTGAATATAGCTGAATGTGGAGTTCAAGAACAAACCAATCTGTCTACTTTTCACTTGTGTATAGGAGATATGAAACTGTTGCCTTTACAGCACCTACAGCGGCCTGCACCGCAACTGGAGGTGAATGTGGCTCCCATGGTTCCTGTGACACCAGTGCTACACCCGCTGCCTGCAACTGCACAAACGGATATACGGGCAACACATGTGGAACTGGTATGACGTATAAAACATGTTTCAGGAACTGGATCGTCTGCGCCATCTAACTATTGTATCCGTTAGGTTTGACGTAAAGCCCACCGGTTCATTATGCTGGAAGTAAATGTAATCTAAGACGTAGCGCCGTTCATGAGACGATGCAGCTTACGGGTTTTGACATTATAGTTATCCCATAATCAGTAGTATAATGTCGCATATGCAAAAGCCTACCGAAGATTCCATCCGACTCCTTATATTCTTCTCCTTTTTTAATATAGTTTAGTGTGCTCATATATAACCATAAATTATGATTAAAATTGTGCCTTGTTACTGTACACTTTCGGAATAAATAATCATTCATTGATGGTGATGGCCCTTATTGTTATCATATTGATGTTCATGATCAATAGATGTTATAGTTCTTTCTATCCACCTAGGGGTCCATGCAGGTAGCAAAAGTACTGTTCAGATGCTGGCGATCTATAGCCGGTTTTTTATATTGTATTGTCCGAATATGCTATTAGTCTTAACTTAACATGCTAGTTTTAACTGTGATAGTCTAGTTGTGTTGCTGTTATTTGACGACAGGTTTTATCATATACATATACTTCCGATCAAATGTTTAGATTCACTAGTGTTATGTAGCCACTTACTTACGTCAACTCTTCTAAACTAGATTTTGCAAAATTTCCCATACTGTTTAAAGGTACTGTTTACACATGAACTGATGTATTGTAAAACAAATTGGTATATGTTGAAAATATTATTGTCATGGGTTAAAAAAATGATGAAACTGAGTCAAAATTGGCGAATCTTAAACAAAATATTACAATTTTTTTAAGCAATTTAATGCATGATCCTCGTGCAATTCACCTGTATAAAGTTTTCCGGTGGTTTCCCAAAGTGAGTTGAGAAACTCATCTTCGATGTAACCACACATATATGCATAACATATAGTGAGTGCTTTAAGTGAGTCTAAACGTTTGATGGGTAGAATATATTCTTTATTAACGTCAAAGTTGTTCTCGTCACGATATGGCTAACAAAACATTGCCAATGTGACGTTAATTATTAACTCACTCACTATAGTTCTTTCTTTTTCTGATATTCTCTTTCACTACAAATAGGATCTCAAAGTACACCTTGAAACACCAAATACCACGTTAGTGTACATGTGTCAGTGACCCGGATCCAACCTAATAAATCTCTGTCTCTGCACTACATCATAGTGTTATATTATGACACTTTCTTGACAGACAAGTGTCGAAGGAAAAAGTGGAATCCAAAGCTGCCCTCATTTTGCTACAAAATATGACGTCATAGCAGGATAATACCCACTTGCACGCTGACACTCGAGCGAATTCTCCCATTGCACCTGTCTGGGGTGAAATATAGTTGCCTTAAGATGCAGTGCTAGTAGAGAAAATTTGTTCAGCTGTATCAATCTAGTTGACATTTGGAAATATAGCTCCGAGGGTGTCTAAATATCAGGAGGGTACGTAAGTCCCAAAATTTTCAAAGTTATATATAAACTTTCTAACTTTTTAGAACGTAGTATATTTGTGATTTTAATTTTGGCTAAGTTTTCCTACAATCCCCAGCGGCTGAGTGGATGGTGTAAATCCAGCTAGGGTCCAGCAGGTAACAAAGGCACTGTAAGTCCCCATGGTCCCTAGTATGGTCTCCTACCTTCAACTTTTGGCGATCTATAGCCCATTTTTATATTGTGTTGCCACTTAACAGTTTACTATTTTATATGCTCCCTAGATAGTTTAAAAAAAATAAAAAATGTGATATACTAGTTATTGTACTGTCCTTTGGCGACAGGATTTTATAACCTTTAAATATATTTCATACTTTTTATTGTTGTATAAGGTTCGCTTGTCACGATATGGCTGAAATATTGCCGATGTGACGATAAATTTTAAAATACTCACTCACTCTACAAATCAGCTGTTGTCGTCAATGAGCCGCTGTGTTGTCTGTTAGTGTGCAAATGTTGATCACATCCAATTCTGGCATTGTATATTGAGTTGCTACATTTCCCTTCATTAAGGGCACGTTACTATGTCCTGTTACCAGATATTAGATTTGTCATTATACTTGTTATGACATAACAATGACTGGAGGATTGATGTCATATCATGTTACTATGTCAACGTGAAATGTTTACCACTCTATGTTTAACTTTACAGTTACATGTTTTGTTTTCTGCGTATGTACATTTTCGTCTTATTATGTATGTAGCAAAATACAAATGATATAATTAAACCCTTGCCAAAATCCAATGTAGATTTAATTTCGGAATATATGAGTTATGTCCCCTGAGAGAGCGGTCGTGCGAAACATCGGTCCGAGCATTCCATGTTTATAATTCACCAATAAGTACGTTCGACCCGGAATATATATCTGTTTCTGCAACGAAATTTAATAAACCACTGAATCTGAGAATATGGGTATCTCGATCGAACTCTGGAGATCTAGAATTGGGACTTTTTATCACCGACCCAAGCTCAGTTCCCGCCGAAGTGACAGCCATGACAGTGACCACTACACACCGACCAGCCGATGGTCACCCGGGATGGACACAAGCTACCGGATTGTTAGTGTGACGTTTGTGATCTTCTGTATTGTCATGGTAGGCTGTACACTCACACAGCTCTATCGGGATATTGAGATTAACTTTCACAATGGATGTTCATGGAGGATTTCACATCTCGCATCTAACGACGAAAAGGTAAACACTACTCTTACTCTGATATACCGAAGTGCTCTTCTCATACTATCTGGTGACATCGAACTTAACCCAGGACCTGTTGATAATGTTGTTTCATTTCGTGAAGAAATACTATCAGCATTTAAAACGATGAAACAGGATATCACCTCGGAAATCAGAGACCTGAAGGTAGATATGGGGAAGATGAGTAACACGCTAGATAACATAAGCTCTGAGCTGGCAGATCTAAGATGCAGACAGGAAATTCTACGTGCTGATGTTGACGAAGTTGCAGATAGGTTAGATCGCCTAGAGATGTCTCCAAGCAACGACAATATAACCATGGTTACTGACAAAATAGACAGTATAGAGGATATGCTGGAGAAACAAGAACAATACAGTAGACGCTGCAACGTCATTCTGTATGGTCTACCTGAAAAAGCACGAGAGACGGTCTCTGTGTGTAAGAAATATGTATGTGACACTTTAAATGGACATAACACAGACGGTGATAATGATATCACTAGCGACTGTATCGTTGCCGCACACAGGTTAAAGGGGAAGCCAGGCCAGCCAAGACCCATGATAGTCAAATTTCTCTACCCAGAGGATAAAGTGTGGGCCTTAAAACTGAGAGACAGACTTAAAGAGGACAGATACGGGATTTCCTCAGACCTCACGAAAAACCAACGACGGAAGCTCAACGATTTGAAAGCTGAGAACAAACTTGGCTATTTCAAAAAAATGGTAAACTGTTTGTGACCGAGAGGCAGAATACAGATACCACCCCCACTCAGCCAGATGCGTCGTCTGCTACCATGCCCGACCCAGAGCCCCCTACATCAAGCAACAAGAAGCCTGGACCCAATCTACGCTCTAGAGACAAGCGGGAGAGGAGGAGATAGGGGTGTGGCCAGGGCCCAGATGTTAGTGTCCATACCATCAATAATCACTCATTTTTATTTTGGAATGTCAACGGACTCACTTCTAAATCATCGGATGCTGACTTTGTGAGCTATGCTGAAACATTCGATGTAATTGGCATGTGTGAGACGTGGAATACCAAAGAAGACCATGATATGTTCTCGGATGAGTTCATGTGCTACAGTCTAGATGCAGTTCGAATCTCTGCTCATGGCAGATCATCAGGGGGAATATTAGTGCTTGTAAAGAAGCCATTAGTACAGTACGTTAAAATGTCTAAGATTACTCCAAATTGTGTATTCCTGCTGTTCGACAAAGTGTTTTTTTAATTCAGAAAAAGATGTGTTGTTTGGTTCTGTATATATTCACCCTGAGACATCTCCATGGTACGCTCATAATAACGTACATTGTGGTATATCCTTGCTACAAGACTCACTAACTGATCTTCTACAAGAGCTGGGTAACATCTCACTTCTGATTGGTGGTGACTTCAACGCAAGAACCGGCACTAACCCGGACTATGTAGAGGACGATATAATATCTACTCTAAAGATGGACTATTGCGAATTCTTACACGATAATATTCAACATAGACGGTACTCATGTGACAATTTTGTTTCAAACTATGGTAAAAAAATATTAGAATTATGCGCAAGTTTGAATATCTCAATTTTTAACGGCAGAACTGGAAATGATAAATTAATTGGCGATTCCACGTATATCTCATCAAACGGAACAAGTGTGATAGACTATGTTATCGGAACGAGTGACTTGTTTACGTTTTGCAGCGGATTCGATATCGGATGTAGACCGCAGTCTCCACATCTGCCAATCACTTGTGCATTTCAGTCACGTGGTGACATTGACAACCACAAGGAAGCACGTGCACTCGATTCACACTCTGGACAGAGCTTCAGGTTCAAGTGGACTGATGACTGTGTAAACGAATTCCGTGCTAATCTGCTTTCACCTGATGTAACAAAGACTCTAGACGATTGTGCTTGCCAAGCTATCTATGATGTAAATCAATCCGTTGAATCGTTTACTAATGCCTTACTCAAGGCTGCTGACTCAAAGAAACGCTGCAACAACTATACTAAATCTAACCAGCCATGGTTTGATTACGGATGTAATTTCCTTAGATTAGAAACCCAAAGATTGTTAAAAATATTTAGAAGGGTTAAATCTGACATATCCCGACAACCATATGTCGATTGCAGAAACAAGTACAATGATACTTTACGAAACAAGAAAAGACTCTACAATCTGTCAATAAAGGACAAATTACTACAGAATATCTATAATGCAAAAATATTCTGGAATACGCTTAAAACATATACAGCCCCCTAGAGCGAAAATGAGCAATTTTGATATTGATGTATGGTTTTCCTATTTTAAGAACTTGTATCAAGACAAAAGCACTGTGTCTGATCATGCCGAGCCCCATATTAGTGAATGTGATTTTGATTATGACGTTGATGACATAACATGTACTATATTAGATTCACCCATTACTAGGGACGAAATATCTGAGGCTATTCTCAAGCTTTAATCTTCAAAATCACCTGGTGAAGATAATTTTTAAGCATTCAATGGATATGTTATTACCGTATATGGAGCTATTGTTCAATATTATGTTCCAGTCCCCCACTTTTCCAGACAGCTGGAGTACAGCAATTAGTGTAACTTTATTTAAGAAGGGTGATCGTAATGATCCAAATAAGTACAGGGGAATATCCCTTCTTAGTACTTTCAGTAAAATATATACATCTGTACTTAACAATAGAATAACATTTTGGGCAAATACATACGAAAAGGTTGCGGAATCACAAGCAGGGTTTAGGGAAGGTTATAGTACAATTGATAACATTGTTATTCTACAATCTGTTATCCAACGTTATCTTTGTAAGAAAAAGGGAAAGTTCTATGCTATATTTGTCGATTTCAAAAAGGCTTTTGATTTTGTTAACAGGGATGAACTATGGGCCATTCTCAAATATAGAGGCGTTTCACCTAAGATGCTTAAAGCCTTAACTTCTATCTATAAGTGTGTTAAGGGACAGGTGCGTGATATTTCTCTCTCTCAGTTGTTTAATTGCCCACAGGGTTTGCGACAAGGGTGTGTTTTAAGCCCGCTATTGTTCTCATTCTTTATCAATGAATTAGCTCTAGAAATCGAATCCACATGTTACCCAGGTGTACAGCTTCACCCTGATGTTGTACAAATGTTCCTACTACTTTTTGCTGATGATATTGTACTTTTTGCAGACTCCGTATTTGGTTTACAAAAACGTATAAATATTTTAGAAAGTTTCTGTAAAAGTCATCAATTAACTGTTAACTTGGAAAGATTGTTGTATTTAAAAATGGTTGCAAATTATCAAAATATGAAAAATGGCATTTCAATGGAATTCTTTTAGAAACTGTTTCATCTTACAAATATTTGGGTATTTTATTTGCACGTTCTCTATCTTGGTCTCCCCATGTGAATAACGCTGCTTTGCAAGCTAAGAAAATGGCATACGTAATTCTAAAATCTCTTTATACGTTTAATCCACTTCCTTATGATTTATTTTTTAAGATATTTGATACAAAAATTAGTCCGATTCTTTTATATGGAGCTGAAATATGGGGAGTTGATAACTTTAAAGAAGTCGAAGTTGTACATATGTTTTGTTGTAAACGTTTTAAATGTCAAACGGTCGACTTCGAACCATGTAGTTAGGGGAGAATGTGGCCGTTATCCAATGTATGTATGTATATATAAAAAGTTGTTAAATATTGGTGTAAAATATGCAAAATGCCCGATTCCAGATTTGTAAAGAAATGTTATAACATGTTAGTTTTAGACTCTGTAAATGGTAAAACAAACTGGGCATCAAAAATTAAGAATATTCTTTACTCTTTTGGATTTAGCTTCATGTGGGAACAGCAGCAAAATTTATGTAATGTCGATAAATTCATATCAGAATTTTTTTTTAGATTAAGAGCAAGTTATGAACAAGAATGGCACACATCGCTTGTAAAGAGTCCTAAATTTTCACTTTATTCTTGTTTTAAAATCTCATTTAATGTTGAATTTTACATAAAAGACTTATCAATTTCAAAATTCCGATCGGCCCTTGCTAAATTCCGATGTTCTTCACACCGCCTCCAAATTGAAACCGGTCGCTATATTAATCAACCCAGATCAAATAGATTATGTTTTGTATGTAAAGATAACTTTATTGAAAATGAATTCCATTTTATTTTGGTATGTAAATGTTATCAAAATCTAAGATGTTTGTATTTACCACATAACTTTTATTCGAATCCCACTATTCATAAGTTCAATATGCTCATGTCAACTGGCAATCCATATACTGTAAGAAACCTAGCTATTTATATACACAATGCAATGAAACTTAGAGATTCACTTCTTTGCCAATAATATCATACTTCCTTTTGTATACTTTGTAAATTACTAGTAACTTATTGTCTTCTAAACTATATACGCACATATGTACCGCTCTGAAATCCTGAAGTGTAGCCTGGGCCTATGGCCTCCACTACAAAGAAAATAAAGATTCAAAGAGTAAAGTACAAATTCTAGTACTTTTGTTGGGTTGAACCCCATCCGGGACTCGAACCCAGATCATCAGAGTCAGGCACCTAATCGCCAGCACACAAAGTCAGACGCCTAACCCGCTCAGCCACCGTGGCTTCCACAAAAAATGGAAGTCGGACAACGGGTAGTCTAGACCAGTATTCTTGTTTTCTAGAACCCTAAGCGGCTGAAGGGATGGTGTAAATCCAACATGGGTCCATTCAGGTAGCAAAGGCACTGTACGTCGACATGGTCCCTTGTATGGTGATCTACCTTCATGGTGCCTTGTATGGTGATCTACCTTCAGTTTGTTGGCGACCTAAAGCCTGTTTTTATATAATATGCCAGCATCTCGTTTGCCCAGAAAGTGCTATAACTTATTATTGTTAGATGTTAGCCACGGTAAAACAAAGTGGGTATCAAAACTTAAGTTATTAGTTTACAATATGGGATTTGGATATATATAGGAAAGACATTATATTAGTAGCTTAAATTCCTCCCTGTCTTTATTTATGATCAGGGCTCAGCATATATCCCATCAAGAATGGCATAACTCGTTATCATCAAGTTCTAAAACTTATACATATTCTCTTTTCAAGTGTAATCTATCTATGAACCATATCTTAGTATGTTATTAACAATAGTAAATTTCGCATTGCACTCACACAGTTTCGCTGTGGTTCCCATCAATTAAATATCGAGACAGGTAGATACACAAATAAGCCCAGACATCACAGGTTATGTAACATGTGCGACAATGGATATATGAAAAACGCGTATCATTTCCTTTGTGTGTGTACTGCATACAGTTCCTTGCGCACTATATATATTCCTGCCAAGTTTTACACATACCCTTCCTTGTCAAATTTCAATATATTGATGACCTCAAACAATACTTTTGTCATCAGAAATGTAGCAATGTTTATTTATTATGCTGTAAAGCACCGCCAATCATACATGGCTGCAACCATTTAATATTTGTATAATGGGCCGATGGCCTACATACACTCTGCGAATAAAGAATTTGTGCATAATATAGTTTTAGATTTACATGCTTGTTTTAAACACCATCTGTGATACTGTAGTTATTTTACAGTCCTTCCATGACTGGTTATTTGGCAACTTGTATTTATTGTGTATACGAAACTTTTCTCGTAACTATATGGATCAAATACTGCCAAGGTGCCGTTACATTCTAACTCACTCACTCAAATATTCTTGCAATTTCTCTTCTGTTTGCAGAGTCAGGAGGAAGCCGCGTCACATACCTTGCACAACTGTTCCTGATGCCCATGATCGCTTCTCTGTTCATGTAGTGATCACATTCCCCTCTTGATAACAGAATGAAGACTAATGTCAAAGAGACTGTTTCCAAAAACAATTAATTCGTGTGTAATATGTATTAAATACCCTGTGTGATAACAGAATGAAGACAAATATCTCCCTATGATACTATATTAGACACATCCGGCTTTCTACACTACTGACTAAGAGAATGTTTCCCAAAACAAATCCGTCGTGTTTGTACTATTATGTTCCTATCTATTAAACTTTCTGTATAATATTTCAAGTATGCAGTGGCAAATGTACACGCGTTGTATATGAAGGATTGAAGCGTCCGAATGACCACAGACAATAATGGTTACCACTGTCAGTACGTTGCTGACTGACAAAATTATTATTAATCACAGTATCACTGTGTTTTCAACTTTTTCCAATAATATGTTCCTTAAGAAATTATCGTTTAACGGCAGGTCTTTGATGTGTTTGAAATGAAAGGCATTAGCAGGCTTCAATCCTCGTGTTCTTTACCTAGATGACATGTTGAGCTTCTGACTGATGCTAGTTGTTCCGTCGAAATAAACGGTTTAGTTCACGGGAACTCTGCGTTCTTATTCTTTTTTTTAACATATGCTATGTTCTGTATTTAGGACCCGTGAAGGTGCGAGTAAGAATGAACCTTCAGTAACCCATGCTTGTCGTAAGAGGCGACTAACCGGATCGGGTGGTCAGACTCGCTGGCTTGGTTGACACATGTCATCGGTTCCAATTGCGCAGATTGATGCCCATGCTGTTGATCACCGGATTGTCCGGTCCAGACTCGATTATTTACAGACTGGAATATAGCTGAGTGCGCCGTAAACCTGAACTCTTTCACTCACTCTGTATTTAGGGTTAACATGTATCGATTATTGGATGTCATGTAAATCCTTAATCTACATGCATGTACGTGAATTCCAAGGTGTCGGTTATTGTAATCTGAGACAATGTAATTTTGTTAGAATTAACAGATTTTAAGATTTTAGATGGCGCGTGATAGTTGAATATTTACGGATTTAATCTAACGGTTTGACTTTAAGAATGTTGCTGTGCAATTTATGACCAAAACACATATGGTAAACAGAAATGGTTTATCCTTTTAAAGGGATTTTTGGTGGAAGTCCAGATATGACGAAAATTCAGTAAATGTTGATCAACTACGTGTATATTGAAATAACCCCTTAGGAAATATTACAACCTTGTTTTACCTGTTAATACCAATTTCACATCTCATCATCTACCAGAAGTATGTTAAATGACTTGCTTTTGAGAAAAGTATCTCATACTTTGGTCTCTCGGTGAAAAACGTAAAACTTGTAATACAAAGTTTTGGAGATGACATTTAAAGTCAATAAGGAATAACCATATATATACTTAGATGGTATTCTGTTCATCCCTAGACTTTGACCGTATTAGTAAATTCAGTTGTCGGCGATCTATAGCCAGTGTTTTATATTGTATTGTCTTCATAATTAAAATGTTTCAGTTATACATGCTAGTTTTATATTCATATCTGTGATACTCTAATATTTTTACTGTCCATCGTTGACAGGTTTTACTCTTCAAAATGTGTTATTGTATAAATTGCTTTCGTCACGATATTGCCGATGTGACGTGCAATATGAACTCACTCACTAACTCATTAGGAAACTATCACTCCCCAAACCGTTTGTGACAAACACAATGATACCTGGATCAAACGTAAATCTGCTTCACACCATTTAAGTTCAGCTTTGACAGTTACGTATCAGCAGCATACAATCAGCATTTGTGAAATCTATAGAATGGAGACCATTCAAAAATTGTCAATGATTCATACCGGGCTATGCCGTGCGACCTTACGACATTTTGGTTTCAGAAACATGAACAAAGTTTCATGAAAAATAATAATCCGAAACAGTTTCACTTGAAGTTTAACAAACGGTCAAAGGTCAAGCATGATGTCCCAATTAATGACTTCTATGAACATTTTAGAAATGTCGCAGGTTCAGCTGACATCAGCTCTGCAGGTGAGTTCCGACGTTCTAATCCGGATGCTGTATATGAAGAACTTGACTTTGTGATTAGTGATATTGAGATCCAAAAGGCTATTCATTCTCTAAATCTCATGGACCTGATGAATACTTTCTTGAATATGAAGAATATTTATTGCCTTTACTGAACAAAATATTTAATTGTGTTTTTATCATCTGGAAATGTTCCTCGACCATGGTCTTCAGCTGTCATTGTTCCGGTTTTCAAAAAAGGGGATACCTCTGACCCGAATAATTATCGTGGAATCAGTCTCGTGAAGTTATTTACATCCATAATCAACCAGAGGCGTCTGCAATGGTCCTCGAAATGTTGTAACAGATGCTCATTTTGGGTTCCAACCGAATTTGGGAACAGTGGACGCCATATTTACATAGCACTCACTTATCAGTAAATCTTGAGGTGATAAGGAACGTCTGTATTGCTCCTTCATTGACTTTAGGAGGGCTTTCGACTCCGTAGATAGATATAAGTTGTGGTATAAATTGTCTAAACATGGAATCAGAGGTAAGCTCCTATCAGTTATCCACTCAATGTATATTAATGTAAGGTCGTATTATTGTAAACGGTTATTGGGTGTCAAAAAATCAAGTTGAAACTGTATGGTTAATACCGAACTTGGTCGTTATTTTTTGCGCTTCAAACGGATGTTTAATATTGTCAAGTACTGGAGTAAGCTGCTAGGAACTGATAACTATATTCTACGTGGGTGTTATGGATATCTATATATGATGAGGAAGAAACAGATAATGTTGAGAAATGGGCCTTTCAGGTTAAGAATATGTTGACAACCCTTGGTTTTGGTGATATATGGTATAAGCAAGAACTGAATGTCTCCTATCTGCCTGTCATTAAACAAAGACTAATTGATCATGCTTTCCAGTTTATTGGAATGCAATTGTCCATATTTACTAAGTGTAGACTGTATGAACATATTATTGATGCTTTCACTTTGCAATATTATCTTCAAAAATCAATTCTTGCAATTTATACAAAATATCTGACTAAATTTCTACTCTCTCCACATAACTTATATATTGAAACAGGAAGGTAAAATAATATTCACATGAACAAAAGAATATGTCTGTCCTGTCCCAATGATATAGAGGATGAATTCCATTTGGTATTAAAATGTCCTGTTTGTCAAGATTTAAGGAAATTGTACATTAAGCCTTACTATTGGAAAAATCCATCGGTTTTCAAACTTGTCCAGCTCTTGAGTATTCAAACTGTTAAGCAACTCTGTAATCTGGGTAAATTCCAACTCAAGGCTTCACAGTTGAGACTAATTTTACAGTAAAATGTGTTTGTATGTTCTCCTGTTGTTTATATATTGTACCAAACCAACCACCCTGTCTGTACTAAGAATGTATATTTTCATGTTCACAAATAAAGAATTGATGTCATTACTGACTGAAACAAACATAATAAATTTCAATTTTAGTGTGACTGGATTAAAATTTAACGTCGTATCGGCAGTGTTAAATTTTATAATAGGAGATGGCTACATTATCTGAATTGTCAAATAAGACTATAATGAGAAGTACAAATGAATTTCATTTCTATTTTTGAATTGATCACAAAGCATAAACCGATACGGTCACTTGATGTGTAAAGATACAATGTTGTAATCCCCAGTGTGACAACGTAACGCCGTGTGCGCCAGGTCGCGCATGGAATACGAGTGAATGAGAGTAGAACCACAACGTCCGCAGGTCTTAGAATATGTGAAGCTTCGTTGATTTCATCTGGCACCTCGAATGTTGTCAGCACAATCTTCATGAGTCAAGCGACGGTGACAGTAACTTTTCTTACTGGTGCATATAATAGTCGTAATGTGGCATTTGCTGACTTTTTTATTTGTTTCTTAACGCTACATTAAACACTATTCCAGTTACATAGCGACGATCTTTAAATATTCATATCTGGATCAGATAATCTAGTGATAGACATAATGATTATCTATCTATTTGGATACAATGCCCTGCATCTACATAAGTCAGCGAGCTGCACCTCCCGACCCAGGTGGTCGCCGTAGCATAAAAACGGCTTGCTGAATATGAATTCTAACCCGGATCTTCAAGGCTGTCTTGGGGAGTGAACACCTGTGTAACATATCCCTTGTTGACACCCTTAACTGCAAGAGTGTATATTTGCTGGCTTAAAATTCCTGATAAATAAAATAAGGCAACGAAAAAATAGATTCATTCAGTTTTTACAATCTCTCCGTCTGTCGCCGCTACGTTCTTCCTTCCCACATATAACGTGGGCCCAGACGTTATCCTCAGCTGTTTGGAGTAAGAACTTAAGACAGTAGTAACACTTGTGTGTAGCATAGATATGAATGAAAGCAAGTGTTGACTAGCGTACTCAGTCAGGTTTCACTGTGACTTGAAATGTGATTGAACAGAGCGTCCAATACTCGGAATAAAACTAAAGACACTTGTACGACCTAACGTGTAGCTCCTCTTTTCACAACAGCCAAACATTGCATTATATATTCTGTTAATGTAATATTGTCGTACTGTCGGGACGTGGTGTGTCGTTGTGTGTTACAGGAGGCAAAGAGACCAGTAAGTTAACAACATGTAAACATGTTTTATTACCAGATTGTAATTGGTTGGGTTTTTTATATTGCAAACCACAATAATTAATTAAAGGAATGGACAAATAGTAATTGTGTACGTTTAAGACAATTTTAAGCAACAGTTTTGTAACGATCTTGTGTTCACAAAGTACGTAGATTCTTAAATATCATGAGGGAGGGAGTTAAGTGAGGGATTCGGGTTGTAGCATCACTTAGAACAGTAATTAATATTATACATCTGTATCGGACAGCTTAAAGTGGAAGTTACACTTACCTCGTCTTACACGTCTCGTCAGATTCACCGAAACAAACGATACAGTACATTTATCATATACTAAACACAACCTCACCCATGTACTGGAATTCCATTCCGTCATAAGTATTATGGAAGTTTTATTTTGTTCATTTAATGTCTATAATACATTGCCTATAGGTTGACCAGCAGTCTTGATATTAGGGACATGAAGCAGCTATACAAACACGGGTTAACCAAATAGTGAGCGAGTGAGTTTTTTGTGTCACTTTTAGCAATATTCCAGTAATATGACGGCGGGGGACACCGCAAATGATCTTTCATACATTGTGCCTATGTAGGGAATCGAGCTCGGGTCTTTCGACGCCACAAGCGAATACTTTAACCAGGAGTCTACCCAACCGCCCATTGTCAGTGATAATAGTGACGACTGGTGATACCCATGAAGTTGGACTTACACTCAGTGGTAATACGAATGTAAGCTGTCACTTTTTTATGTTTATATGTTTCGAGTACATCATCGTCTGTTGTCGTTATCCGTCACGATATGCCTGAAATATTGCCGATGTGATCATAAATATTAACTCACTCACTCTGTACAAGTACCAGCAACATGTATTATGAATCGTTGGGGAAATAACTATTATCTGTTCACAGCACGTTTAAATTTGAACACTAATAACATCACATTAAGTTTGTTTCATGTCGGGCGGTGGGATAGCCTAGTGGTTAAAGCGTTGCCTCGTCACGCCGAAGACCTGGGTTCGAATCCCCACATAGGTACAATGTGTGAAGCCCATTTCTGGTGTCCCCCGCCGTGATGTTGCTGGAATATTGCTAAAAGCGGCGTAAAACCAAACTCAGTCAGTCAGTCAGTTGTTTCATGTCGCTATGTATTAACAAGGATACAAATATCAGGCCACGTTGTGTAGATGAGAGTTAAGAAAAAAGTGCATGATTTATTGTTGTAAAATGTCTGTTTTATCTCACATGATAATCCCTGTACAAAATTTACAGTCAATATAACAGGACTGTACGACAGGGAAATGATCTGTTGCGATTATTTACTCCTTGTGCAAATAGACTATGCAGCGTGAACCTTAACGACGGTGAAGAGAGTTCCATGGGTTAGCGAATGTGATGGATTTATTACTGTGTGCCTACTTTGAAAGAAGGTGTGTAACTGTTGTGGGGTTTGCCTTTATCCTTCAGCTCCCTTACACTGCACTTACTGTGTTGTTTCGTCTTAAAGTCATACTCGATAATTGAGAAATACTCATATGATGACAAAGTCAACTTTCTCAAGGCGACATTACAGCAATAATATGTAAGTACACAGCTAAAACATGCCTTTATTATAAAATAAAGAACACACAAGTCTGAGAAAGAAGTGCTGTCGATGAGCAACTGAATCGTAAGTACAATAGTGGCATTTAGCACACGTCTGGTGATAAATGCAAGAGGCCAAACAAGTTTTCAAATTGTCTGTGATTTTGGAAGGTATGATACGTTTGGTAATTGATAATAAACTGACATTTTATTTCCTAGCTACGTCGTTAAAGTATGATCATTTGTATGAACTGACGATCAAAAGAAACTTGAAATAAAACTTGAAACTAAAGCCAATGCAAAACACATTGTCAAATACAACACATCGCCAAAGAGGACAATCCAATCCAATGCCACCGAACTTTCGTGGAATGGGGAGAAGTAAATACATCCATAGTTGGCATCCTAACAACATGGTGGGCCCTGGTTATGATACAGATGGGAACCGGGCAGACACGGAACAGACGAAGGACAGGTAGATCCGGGATAACTTTGTTCACTGAAAACTAATATTTGCATACTTTGCATTTCCGGAATTGATTCCGGACAGAAACATCATGGCGCGAATGGGGAATATGGTCAGTAAACAGAGAGTGTCCAGGCTACTCGAGGCCCAGGGAAAAAGGGCTAAAGACCCTACAGGAGACAGTTACTGACAGCAATTGACATTATTAAAAATATCATTCAACGTTTTAACATCGAAATATTTTTCCCTTGACATGGAAAAATAAAGGCAAGACATGCTTGACCGTGGTTCTTTCATACTAAGGGCTGCAGAATGGAGGATCTTCGCCTTTTAACAACTACTCATGAGGATACCTGCTGTGGCCAATGCGACATCGTCGCATGATGACCTCTTCAAATCTGGACGGGAAGTTTTCGAAAATACACGAACACAAACACGAACATAAACACCGAAGTGAACTCTTGTTGACAAAAATCACATTTCACGAAGGCCGATCATGAAACGCCTATCTCGTTTACTTCACACTCAGCTATCACAAATACATCACTGAATTCCTAGTACATTTTAGACTCAGATAACAAATAGTCTTTGTCACCAAAACAAAGAATCCAGATGCAATCAATCGAGAGATATTGGGTGTGAAAATGAACGCTTTGTACGTAAGACTGAGCTCGTTTGAAATGTAATCAAAGAAAACGTCCGATTGTACACATCCATTCGTCTATTCGTTGCATGCACTGGCTCAATACATTAGAAAATGCATGGACAGAGTACATGTATCTTAGCAAGAAGGGGGATATTAAAAATATTACAACACAGAGATTTCATAAATTCATACCTAATTGTCAACGTTTCCGTGCAGAGAAATGTCACTTGAATATAGGCTATACGTTTGTGATACTTAGTTTTTGTCTCTTTGATCAATATTTACAAAAGACATTGACTCATTTAGCGTTGTAAGCTACAATTAGGATAAAACAACGATTTGTAACGATTGGATAGGTTTGCGTGTTTCACAAACGATTCACACTAAAAATTTTCGATAATAAATGTATAATCAATTTATATTCGGAACAATGTGATGAAAGGAGTGAGTTTGGTTTTACGCTGCTTTTAGCAATATTCCAGCAACATCACGGCAGGGGAGACAAGAAATTGGCTTCACACATTGTACCCATGTGGGGAATCGAACCCGGTTCTTCAGCGTGGCGAGCAGACGCTTTAACCATTAGGCTACCCCACCGCACGGTGATGAAAGGAGATGAAACTGTAACTTTATTTGTACAAGACTTGTAAAAACATATAAGCCATGTCTTTCTTTGGACAAACCTTTTTGCATGTTTCGTTGCATACTTATCAAGAGAAATGGCCACATAATCATAAACAAAGAATGGTCTCATCCTAAACATATATTCGTGTGTTTTGAAATCTTCTTTTTTTCATTTTAATTGATCCCAAGGAGGGACGTGTAGTCCACATTAAGATAAACTGTCAAACCGTCTAATTGGGTTTTTGTGTTCAGGACATTACTTAAAGGGTAAAATAAGTCACTTTATGTTCTGTTAACTTCAAATTCTGATAACTATTCTATACAATTAACCTAGGGATTATACTATACTTCAAATTCTGACAGACAAACTGAGGCCCTGTATCCAATTAACTTAGGGACTATACTATACTTCAAATTCTGACAGACAAACTGAGACCTTGTATCCAATTAACCTAGGGATTATACTATATTTCAAATTCTGACAGACAAACTGAGACCTTGTATCCAATTAACCTAGGGATTATACTATACTTCAAATTCTGACAGACAAACTGAGACCTTGTATCCAATTAACCTAGGGATTATACTATACTTCAAATTCTGACATACAAACTGAGGCCCTGTATCCAATTAACTTAGGGACTATACTATACTTCAAATTCTGACAGACAAACTGAGACCTTGTATCCAATTAACCTAGGGATTATACTATATTTCAAATTCTGACAGACAAACTGAGACCTTGTATCCAATTACCTAGGGATTATACTATACTTCAAATTCTGACAGACAAACTGAGACCTTGTATCCAATTAACCTAGGGATTGTACTATACTTCAAATTCTGACAGACAAACTGAGACCTTGTATCCAATTAACCTAGGGATTATGCTATACTTCAAATTCTGACAGACAAACTGAGACCTTGTATCCAATTAACTTAGGGACTATACTATACTTCAAATTCTGACAGACAAACTGAGACCTTGTATCCAATTTACCTAGGGATTATACTATACTTCAAATTCTGACAGACAAACTGAGACCTTGTATCCAATTAACCTAGGGATTGTACTATACTTCAAATTCTGACAGACAAACTGAGACCTTGTATACAATTAACCTAGGGATTATACTATACTTTAAATTCTGACAGACAAACTGAGACCTTGAGAGAGAGAGAGAGAGAGTCTTTATTTCCTCCAGTAGTTACCGAAGATTACAAACAAAAACATCATATTATATTACAACACGTACATGAATATTAATAATTGGATGTTTAGAGATATATGTACAGAAATTTATGACATGAAGAGAATCATTCTGTATAACAGTTCACAAGGTGAGGTTTCAGGTCATATACATACAAAGAAAAGCGTAACAGTATCGTTTCCCATAGTGTTGAATCTATAGAGTTATAAAAGTCGTTTTCTGCTCCGAAGAGAAATGACAACATATCTTGTTCACCTTGCATTTCAAATATTACAGACAAACTGAGACCTTGTATACAATTAACCTAGGGATTATACTATACTTTAAATTCTGACAGACAAACTGAGACCTTGTATTCGTATACAATTAACTTAGGGGTTATACTAATGAACGTACCAATGTCGTCTTTCTCCGAGCTAGCTCGCCATAGTGGTGTTTGGTATGAAATAACATACATGGAATTTTTTTTTGTACATTTGTAAACGTACTGTGTGACGTAAAGTTAAGACAGTTAAAGTTTTTTAAACTACTCTTTCTTATGATGGGCATAAAAAATAACTAACTGTAATAACTAATATTATCGGGTACATGGTATTCGTTGCCCTGTATTATATTCATATTTAATAGTATATTCCGGAGTATTTCTCGTTTTGAGACAAAAGGACTGTGATTTACAACAACACGATCACTGTGCTGTTCCAAACATTGAACTTTCAATGTCACACGATAAATCATAGTTTCCGGGTATCATTGCTGGATTTCACATTACGTACATTCTATTTCCATCTGTGCACAGACATGTCTAAATACGCATATCAACGTTCGCAGGTTTACAATGAATCAAGCTTTGTGGATTTCATCTGTCACTCAGAGTATTGTGAGTATAATTTTCAAGCTTGAGGTAATTCCATATGTTGCACTCTTACGTCACAGTAATGTTTGTTATCGAGTTTATAATCGTAAAGGGGTATTTGTGTGCCTTATCAGACAATCCTGTGATCGACGTATTGGGTATCGATCTACACAACTGGGACACGATTACATACATCTACATCTACATTATACAGTCACCTATCATGGAGCATGACTTGCTGAAGACCAAGTTTAACCCGTATTTTCACCGGCACTGTGGGGGTCCACACATGTGTAAAATATTTCCTGTTGAAACCGCTTAAGCGCGTGAGATCAAACAAGACAAGACCCTCAATCGTAAATATATGTATGACTCTTTACACATTGGAAAAACCACTTACCTGGCACTCTGCTTCAGAATCAGGTATCCAGCCATGTGATGTACATCTTCATACATGTTAACTGCAAAACAGATGACGGACCTTGCTCAGAAGAAGTTACCCTGACAAATACATTCTGCACTCTTAACATTACTGAATCATTTAAAGGCACAGATATTCACAGTGTTTAGTCGTTAAAGGCAAACGTGCATACATGTCTGATTGTAATTATTCAGAATACTTTGTATAGTTCCGGCTTAATGAAGTACGATTTGGCAATACCAAAACCAGATACATTCTTTTTTTAATCGTTTTGTCCGTCCAGATATAATGTCAGGCAGAGTTGTTGAGGTATCTCAGGCCCAGACATGTTGTTATCGGTTTGGGTCAAGTCCACTGCAAGAATTACGGCTCTAGTAGCACATGTATGCAGCTCAAATGTTACCAAGTGTTAACTCGTGCAATCCGTCGTGTTCTGACATGTAACTCAAGAGAGTGTTGTTAAATGCACGGATAAAAACAAAGGACTCCACTAAGACCCAACACGTATCTCCTCTTGTCACGACAGCACAGAATTGAGGGTCAGGAACAGGTCCACGTTTCACGTTTTTAAACCGTTGTTTGCATTAACTGCTTGCGGTGTCCTGATAACGCAGTGCACTATTCTATTCACTGGCGACTTTGGTTGTGGGCCAGTAATATAGCAGCATGTAACCTACTGTAAAGCATTTTCTTAAATAGAAAATTTAATTGCTCTTTTGAAGCAAACCACAATAATAAATGAAATGGGTAAACGGTTGTTTTGTAATTTAGGGACAGTTTTAACACTATTACGTTGCAACAATGTCGTAACGATCCTGTGTTCGCCAAGCACATGCATTCTTACATATGACGAGGGAGTGAAGAAGTGTAGATGCTAACATCGTTATCACTTGTTTGATAAAGGCGATAGTATCATCATACCAACTTCTAAATACCACTAAATGAAGATCTCAGTGTGATTCGTCATCAACCTGCTAATGTGTATCGTCAATATGTGTTTTTAAAATATGTAAGCTTGAAATATAATTAATGTCCATGCACAACACATTTTTACTTTAGCTCAAATACCATTACAGAAGTGTGTCGCAATCTGATACTAGCATTAACAGGGCTACCAAACCACGTTGTCTAGATATGTTCAAACAGGACGTAAACTTCGTTACGAGATTTCAGATAAAGAGCGTTGTTTATATTTATAATGATGAACAGGTTTATCTCACGATAACCTTACCAGAGACATAATGTACAGTCAGCATAAGACAAGGACAAAGCTGTCGAGATTCATGATCCAAGTTAAGGTGTTTAAAGACTACATGTGAGATCGGTATGTCCGGTGTACTGACTGTGCGTCAGGAAAAGGATCTGATGAGATTATTTACACCTTGTGCAAACAGCCAATGCAGCGTTAAGACAGTGAAGATATTTTCGTGGGACAGAAAATCTGATTTATGACTATGTGCATGCTTTGAAACAAGGTATACAACTGCTGTGGAGTTATCCTTATCACCTCAAGAGATCAACTGCACTACACTGCACTAACTACCCTGGTATGAACCTGTGCAAATACAGCCACGATAAGCTCACATGCAGCACCTGACTCATTGGTGCAGGTAGAACAGACAAATCAATCAACCCTATACAAAACCTACTCGTCCGTCTACCTAACGTTCGTAATACTTCACATTTGAGAATTATTATACGCTGGCAAATTCAACGTACGTACATGCTGAAGAGCGCATTTTAAAAAATAAATATAATATTAGTGTGTAGGTGCATTTAATCTTTATCACAACAAGCAGAATCACTCTCTCCATGAAAGAGTGAGTGAGTGAGTTGGGTTTTACGCCGCATTTAGTAACATTCCAGCAATATCACCGCGGGGGACACCAGAAATGGGCTTAACACATTGTACCCATGTGGGAAATCGAACCCGGGTCTTCAGCGTGATGAGGGAACGCCTTAACCACTAGGCTACCCCCCTCTCCATGAAAGAAATCTGGTGTAGAATAAATGTTCTTAATGGGCACTTGATTGAGTACAGCAGCTGCACTTAACATATGTTTGCTAGATACAACTATTTCAACTCTCATGCATGTGAAACACAGATGAGAGATATAGGTTGTTCACCCAAAGGTTTTATTGACGATTTGTCATGTGTGATTTGTGTGTCTTGTCGGGTTCGAATCACAAACCGGTTTCAATACAAGAAGCCAATTCCTTATGTTCTCTCACATGATATGGCTATATTAATTCCTTTCACTCAGTCAAGGTGTTTTAAATGGCATCCCTCGCTGGTTCAACTGCTTCAGTTTCAAATGGTATGGCGCAGTCTCTGTCAGCCGTTTTCGGCTGTCTCAGCGCTTTCGCTCAGATGTCTTTTTAGCTGACTATTTTTTTAAACTCATTGACACTTTTCTGTTATCATGTTGTGCAGGCTGACCTCTTTAAAGAAGAGAGGCACAATGCTGCACATGAAGCACAATGGACGTCGTTTATTGCTACTCCTTTGGTGTGAAAAAGTTGGCGTATGATTTCCTTCAATGAGCAGTAGAGTGAGTGAGTGAGTTGAGTTTTACGCCGCTTTTAGCAATATTCCAGCAATATCACGGCGGGGGACACCAGAAATGGGCTTCACACATTGTACCCATGTGGGGAATCGAACCCGGGTCTTCGGCGTGACGAGCAAGCGCTTTAACCACTAAAGTAAGGCCAGAAATGCTTGGAAAATGCTTTTTGGCTGCAATATCAATATAATGAATTTGACACAAGATAAAAACTCATATATGATACATGTACGACTCTACCTAGCTGGATATTAAAGCTCAGATGAAAAAATGCACTTGAGGGGTGACTTCACAGGAGAAAATTTTGACGTTTCAACAACATTCGTAAATATTCTAAGTACAAACTGTAGTTTTGAAATACAGACTTTAATTATTCATATAGCCTCAACTAATTAAATTACATAAAATATTGTAAAAGTTTTGTTTTTTTAACATCTATATGTGAAAAAGATGGAACTCTTGTAGTAGTTATATTCAAAATAATTACGTAAAAGGTCTTAATTCAAATCGCATAGATACTCTTGTTCACCCATAGAAGTTTCACTTCGTGTATGAGCATTGAACTGGCAACATTCGACTTGATATATCTGCAGAACAGTTGATTTCAAATTTATACCAGTATTTTATACTGGAGAAACAATGGGGAAACCTGTCGTCAGCTATGACATGGTTTACTATAGAATGTGTAAAGCCCTTAATTTGACATATAGTCAGGTTTACAAAATTGTTAACAAATCAGTTACCTCAGGGGTCGTGTCAAAATCAAAACCACGTAGGAAACACAATCTGGATAGCTTTGGTAAGGGTGTCATACGCCGTGCAGTTTATAAACTGTATGAACACAAAATCCCACCGACGTGTGCCAAAATACAAGATGAGATCAAAGATACAATAAATGTCTCGAGAACAACACTTATTGTAGCTCTGGTTGAAATGGGGTTCAGGTACACGAAAAGGGGAGATGACAGAGCTGTGTTTAGAGCAAAGTACTCCTGTCCATGCGATCAGCTTATCTCAGAATAGTTGAAGAATACGGCAATTCGGGTTTCAAATTATATACCTTGATGAAACCTGGTGTAATAACAATCACTCAACCGATCGGATGTGGCTTCCTTCAGATTGTTCTAAGGCACCAGTGTTACCATCAGGCAAAGGTAGACGCCTGATCATCTTGCATGCTGGTACCCGTAGCAAGGGACTAATTGGGGGTTGTGACTTTGTTTTTGAGGCCAAGAAATCTGATGGTGATTACCATAGCGAAATGAATGGGCAGCTATTTCGGGATTGGTTCGAACATCAGCTTTTACCGCAGCTGGACGAACTAAGCGTTATCATTTTGGATAACGCCAGTTACCATAACCTGCGTGTCCCTGGTACCATCGCAATCTCAAGGCTCAGTTGCTGGATTTTCTCACTTCCTGTAACGTGCCTTACAGGCAATCAGAAACAAAGCCCCAGGTCATGGAAAAAATCTGGCAGCACAAAAAGCCAATCCGGTACATCACTGACGAACTAGCTGCAAAACAAGGCCAGATAGTTCTGCGTACACCAGTACGGCACTGTGAGCTCAATCCCATCGAGCTGATCTGGGGTAACTGTAAGAATTTTATTGCTCGCAATAATACCACATTCACGCTTTCAGACGTTAAAGAGCTTGTGTATGCTTCTTTTGCGAGAATTAGCCCAGAAGTGTGGCAAAAGGCTGAAGACCGTGTTCTCAAAATCGAGGACGAATATCGTCTGCGTGACGGCGTTAACGTCAGCCGAGTCCTCGACCAGCAGTGATACTGACACTTGATATTTTGAGACGGTCCCTGACATGCACTGCCGTGCGTTACATAACGCTGTCGCCCTCTCTGCCTGCCAGGTGGGTTACAGTATAGTTTGTTTCTTTGAAGTGTTTCTACCATTGAACATTTTCTAAGTTTTTCGATATTTTACGAGTAATCATTATGATTAGGGAATGGTACATCGTGAGTACTCATACGCCATATAAGGTCGAGGTGGTATGAATGATTATATATGAGTTTGAATCTGAAATATCAACCATTATCAAACAATTGCCAAAAAGCATTTTCCAAGCAATCTCTGACTTTACTTTAGGCTACACCACCGCCCCAATGAGCAGTAGAAACAGCAAAACTATTTCGTGTGATAAATACATATTTGGAAAGCTAATGAAAGCTTTTGATACAACTCCTAACGAGCTGAAAAATTAATCCGTTTCAAATAATCTTGAAGAAATGTGAAACGAGACATGAGCCTGTTTTCCTAAACGACAAGGGGGTAAATGCCTCCCACACAGCCAACAGTCAGTGGGTATCCAGTGAGGACTGTGATGAGTATGGGAGAAATCTACTAATGGAATAAAGGTGACAGACTTGTCTTTCCCCATGCTTCCTGCGCTAGTGGTGGTTTTCTCCCAAGATGTAACCTCATCTTTGGAGTCAAGTATAAGGACAAACGAGGGCTACCATACAGAAACGGCAAGATATATCGTGGGCGGGTCAACCATTTGTTCGTCATTACTTTTGGTACTGTCAGGCCCCATGTTCAAAGCCACATATCACACTGTGCGGGTATAAGACCTTGTCTTCCCTGGCAACGAACGGCACAACTCTAACAAACCTGCATCAGCGTATGTGGTTGGTATTTACGTCAAAGGACAAAGGTCTCACGACTTCCTCCTTACCACTGTGACCCAATAGAGTTGATATGATGACGTCCGACGAAAGCATATAAATTGTGGGATGTTCAAACGGTGGTAAATGAATCCCTTGTTCGGGTAAGAGTGGAGACATTGCAACGTTGCGTTACCAAAGTCACCTACGAGGATCAAAATGCTGTCACGTGATAGACTTCAGCTAGAAACATTCCCACCCATAGTTGTGACCATCAGCAATGATCCAAGCACTTCCGACTACGAGACCCTTGAAGTTCTGGGTTAGAATTGATCTTCAGTAAGCCATGCTTGTCGTAAGAGGCGACTAACGGGATCGGGTGGTCAGGCTTCCTGACTTGGTTGACACATGTCATCGGTTCGCAATTGCGCAGATTGATGCTTATGTTGTTGATCACTGGTCCAGACTCGATTATTTACAGACCGCCGCCATATACCTGGAATATTGCTGAGTGCGGCGTTAAACTAAACTCACTCACCGACTACGAGGGCCGGGACATGAGCGCGTCAAATTGTATCTACAATTATCATGAGAAGACCCCTCTTATGCTGTCTTCAAAGTACGGTGTTTACACAATATCTTTCATTTCATCATTTTCGTTTAGAGACGAATGGGCTGCAGAAACCGAGGCCCAACACCCAAACGTACCCGAATCATTGCATTGTTATGCCTGAAAAAGTGGGGCAGTTTGGGTTTTGCACATCTCTGCTTACCAGATCCCCAATGCGTAACAACATATATCCATTATAATTCAGGCTCACCAAAGCATTATGAACTCCGTCAATGATCCATAATATTATCAAGAAGTACATATATGGGAATATGGCAAAAATCATAAAGAGAGATGTCTAAATTGTTGCTATATTCTGTATTGTAAAGGTGAATGCTAACCTGAAGACAATAAAGACGACAAGAGATTTACGTTTTCTGTCTTTTAAGTTCTCAAAACTAGACAAGGTCAGACTGAAAAGCGTCTGATGCGAGAAGAGAACAGACGCATTTTTTGCATTAATAAAATGCTCACATTAATTTCATGATTTACAGTATGTGGACGTGTTCGTGGTAATTCCTTTAAAAATATACCGTCTTACAGATTGGGTGATTTTACGACACAGTGACAATCAAGTGGGCTTGTGAAACGGCCTTAAATGTTCTGATATGTTTACTTCGTGATAATGGGTTTAACTGAAAATGCTGTGGCATGATGCTATGTTCTCTGATTATGTACAAATATATTTGGAACGTTACTGACTGCAGCCATGAGCAACTATCACCGATTCAGTGAGGCATACGAATGCTCAGGTTAATTAAGCAATGTCGGATGGCATAAAAATATTACAAAATGTCGCTTCTTGTGTTATCGAATTGAACGAATGGCGTGAAAATGCGTCTTGGTCGAATACATATTTTACACTGGAGCACGTTAAGTAATAATTGTACTGGTGGAAAACTTTAGATAAGACATTACACAACGATAGAACGTATGTACATAATACAATGCTACAACGAAGATAAAAAAACAACAGAAATAAACTTTGGAGAGAGTGTTTCAGCTTAAAGTGATTCTTGCCACAACAGTAGCATCTCACTGAAAAGGCGTTGGCAGATTGGCCAACAATTTCTATTGATCATTGTATTTAGAGGGACACACAAAGTATCTGGACCAGGCAACCATTTGTCACTGGTGTGTGGGTTATATCTGTTTGCTGGCGATTAGGTGTTTGAGGGTGTAGGATCAAATCCCTCATGGGACTATATTCCGTACCTTCTTTTTGTTGGAGTCTTTTTATTATTAAACTGAATAAAGAGCTTGCTTCTGGTAAAAACGGCATCATCTTTTCGGTGTTACCCAGCCGTGTTTTCGTCTCTGGTAACACGATGGCTGATGCCGAATCTAAAGCAACACTCAACAAAACTGTGACGCCACTTCTGGTGCGTTAGAGTGATTATAAACCTGTAATTAAAGCTTACATCTGTGATCTAATGCATTAGAAATTGAACATTTGTATGTATAAATAAATAAAACAATAAAACTACAGGTTACACCTACTTGGACTGAGGAGCTACTTTGAATAGGTAATTATAAGACGATGCCGCATTGGCCGTGCAAATGATTATCTCATAAAAAGTGTGGATTCTCCATTCTATATCCCTTGTAATGACAATCATGGCTGATCATGTTCTGCTTGATTGTCTTGATTTTTCCATCATTACACCACAGGGATCGATATTGCCTTCCATCAAGGCATCTATATCAAAATCATCATATATGCAGGATAATTTACTGATATCAACTCTCATTAAATAATAGGTTTTTTTAAAGAAATTGATATAATTGATATATTTTGATATGTGTTGGAATTAGGTAGAATGATTCAATCACTTAAATTGTTAGTGGCAATACCTTCAAAGTGGTTGGAAGTTGCGTAAAACAGTTGTTCCCTCGGGAGCGTATGTAAGTTCATTCCATTCAAAGTACATCGTAGAATATATGTACTTTTATTGCTTAGCTAATTTGTGCAAAACTCGCTCACAACTGGAACGATGATGCAAAACCAGCAAGGGCCTATGCAGGTAGCACAAGTACTCAGACAGTAATTCGCCATGATCGCTTGAATGGTGATCTACCTTCAGTTGCTATAACCCGTTTTATATTGTACTGTTCTAATTAGTAGTGTAATTTTAATGTTACATGCTATACTAGGCACATAAAGAAATTTATCAAACCTGTGTAGACACACAAAGATTTAGACTCAGAGATTAGTGACATGTATCCAACATGCATGCACGTGCCACGTTCCGTGACGTCAGTGGTTTCGTCCTTGAGACGTGCAATACGTTGTTGCACGTGCATTCCGGGAAAGAGAAACAGAGCAAATGAATGCCACACAATACTGTCCCTTTGGAAAGCTCAACCCCTGCCCTTGCGATCGTTCAAAAAAATAAACGGCTATTGAAACGCATAGCATGCCAAGGCTCACGTCTGCACAACGTCATGAGGCCATTGGGATGGTCCGTGGGGAAATGTCTCAACGACAAGTGGCTGCACATTTCCACTGCCACCGGAACACCATTTCTGCACTGGTGAGACGCTACCAGAACACAAATGACGTCATCGATCGGCCACGTTCTGGACGTCCACGTGCAACAACGCCAAGACAGGACAGATGGATAAGGGTGACCCATCTTCACCACAGGTTTCAGACTAGAGTGATGACTGCCCGAACCATCCCAGAATTTGGCCGTATCCACCCCAACACAGTTCGACAACGTTTATGTCATCACGGGATCAGACTACGACGTCCCGCCATACGGCCTATTCTGACACAATGTCATCGACAAGGTCGCCGAATGTGGTGCCGAAATCATGTCCGCAGACCCTTGTTTTGGTGGAGAAATGTTGTTGAGTCCAGGTTTAACATTTCCCATAGTGATGGACGTCAACGTGCCTATAGACGCGTGGGAGAACGTTATGCACAGGCCTGTGTCTTGGAGAGGAATCGCTTTGGTGGTGGTTCCGTGATGATTTGGGGTGGAATAACAGCACGCCAAAGAACTCCTTTGGTGATTGTTTAGGGCAACTTAACTGGTGTGGGCTACAGGGATCAGGTTCTTCGACCTGTGGCAATTCCTTTTCTGCAACGTCATGGCCCTGGGTTAACATTCCAACAGGACAATGCCCACCCTCATACGGCAAGGGTTGCTAGGGATTTCTTGCAACACCACAACGTTGACTTACTGCTTTCTTTGGCCTGCAAATTCACCGGATCTCTCCCCGATAGAGCATGTTTGCGACGAGATGGATCGACGTCTACGCCGTCTTCGTCATCCGCCAGATAACGTCCCTGACCTTGCAACAGAACTTGAGAGAATCTGGCGTGACATCCCACACGCCTTCCTTGCACGTTTGATAGGCTCTATGCGTCGTCGATGCACTGCTGTTCTCAATGCTGCTGATGACATACCCGTTATTGAGCTTGTGACATGGTCGTTTGACCCCTGTCTCGCTTGTGGACTCGTGACGTCATTATGATTGACTTTTCAATTGAAATTCTCCCGACTTGTTATGGTCTCATGATCCCTCCATTAAAATTTATATGTACCTTTGACATTGTTATCGTACTTATCAACTGGGATAATATTTTGACAATGCACAGTTTCTTTATGTGGCTAGTATAGTTTACATTTCAATTTTTTTATGATCTAATTACTTTACTGTTATTTGTCGACATATGTATGATATAACTGATACTTGCAGAAATTTTGCCGATGTTACCTAACTCACTCACTTCAAAAGGTGGAGAAATACAATAACTTTCGATTCTTTGTTCGGAATGTATGTTTGTATCATAATATAGAGCAAATCGCTGTTTTGCCGTAGTAACATGTGTACGTTTGGTCTGTAGCCAACTGTAATTATTTCATCAATTGAAAATAGGTTTCAGGTCTTCCAACAGAAGAAACTGTGTTTGAGGTGAACATTTTCATAATGTAGAGAAATGCGTTTTGAGACTTTGCCAATAATGCATACAAAATGTGTCATAGTATGAAAAAATTAAAAAACAATATGAAGAAAAAGATGTTTCATTCAAATTAGTATTAACAGAAATGATTAATGAATCATTTCATTGCAATCAAATAAAGACAAAGAACACGCGTGTAGGTGACGTGAAAGGTGTGTCAGTTACAGCCTTACACCTATCTGACTTTTGACTCTAAGTTTTCAATAATTTTATATTTTAAGACAATCGATTAAATAAACATTCATGGATAATTCAAGTTATAGTTTTGTTTTACCTGAAATGTAAGACGAACAAATTTGGCTAAGTTGAAGGTTAATACTTCAACTTTGGTTTGTAAAAGATTTATAAACTTCATCATGTTTGGAGACTTGTATACATCCGAAGGTAAACAGCGACGTCTAAATGGCAAATACTTAGGACAAACCATGATAACATGATGTAACCAGAATACTGTTTCAAGCGGCTTTGGTCCCTATTTGTTCACTCACTCGTTACATCATATTTGTATTATTATCATAACAAAAACAAAACATACAAAGGCACTGAGTGAATATTACAGTTTATTTCTGTGGAACAGCCATCATCGACGGTAGCTCAGCACAAAACACACAGGTATACGGCATGGGTTGAATCATGTAACCAAACTCCATATCAGTGTCATCAAAATGTTTGATGTTTTAACGTGCATCAGAGAGTTTAGTATGAAGAATCAGACCAGTTCGAAGATTAAAATTTCATTAGTCGAAAAACGTATTTACATGATCACAACCTGTTTGTCAGTAGAAGCTTACGTCATAAAAGAGCGATCACGTAAATAGTGAATGTTTTGATATTGCATGGGCAGATGATTACATGGGTCAACCCAGGTGTCGGTGCATGATTAACTGGGATAATATATACAAACAGGAGGGATGAAAGTAGATTTCATATCATTCATTGATAATCAAATGCTGAGGAAAGACACTTCAGATCTTGAAAAAGGTAATTATATATTTCACAGACTAACTGGAATAAAAATCTAGAAACAGCAGAGATGAAAGTACATTCAGCAGTATCTTATATAATCATATGCTGTAGAGAGAGAAGGACACTTCAGATGGATAACATGATATTCGCAAACCAAAGCTTCAACACATCTTGACACATGTTGACATCTTGCTACAGGAACATGCTTGCAACGACTGATACGATCAGTGACGTCAGAGCAAAGGTCACGTGTTCACCTCCACCTGCAAAGAAACAAATGTCACAATTTTTCCGTTCGTTGATGTGATCTTTCTATTGACATGTATCGACCAGACAACCTAACCTGATGAACATAGTGTCACATTGTACTTTTAAAAGAGAAACATCTTAGTGACAATGTATCCAGAACTCGATCCACAGGTTTATGTAGATTTATCTATGATATCAATTAGATGAATTAACCTCACAATGCTAAATGTGTCTTGAGTATACAATTAATTAATACTGTAGAATCCCCTGTGTATCATGCATTTGTCAATCTGATTCTGAGTAGGTATGTCAGCGTGACTGCCATGCTTTGCTTTAGGGTCCCTTCCATTGTGGACTCTGTTTTACCACACATGTAAGCTTTAGGTCACAGACGTGTTTGTTTGAAACGGGTGTATCGTTTCCGCTACTGCTTACACTTGGCTGCAGTTATCTTGGTATTTGTGTCAGTAAGAAGAGCTGCTTGGGTGAGGGTGGTACATCCAGCTTCGGTAGTGGTGGTGATGGCAGAGAGACAAGTCTTCAAAGTAGTCAGGACACGGTTGAAAATAAATACAGGTGCGAATAATGTCCACAACCCCTTGAAAATGTGAACAGAATGCATTTGGGTCTGAAAATACCTAAAAGCAAACAAAGCCTTTTTCATATTCCTAAGGATTTCAGAAGTCCCTTCCCCTCAACTTTATTATCATCAGTGCATGTTTTTGGATCGCTATATGGCTGTGGGGATACCAGGAGTTAGTGATCGAAAAGATGATCGGATACTGCCGCACCGGTGTCCCCTGCCACCAACACGTGCAAAGTCAAGTCAATACACGTCAGAAATATCACCCGAACATACAATAAAATGTGTAACTATGATTGCAATATGTCACGGGTCAGATTAAGAATTGATACTCAGTCATATCCCAAATATTCTTATCCGGCGGAGACTTGGCACATTCATGAAAATGAGGTACATGGACGTTGACAACTTAATAAAATATAGACAGGAAACTTTAGGTTTTCCAGGGTAATTGTTATTTCATTATTAAGATATATTTCACTCAGCCATTCATCTTATGCGTTATTCTCAGTTTTTGTCACACCGGCGTCAATGTAATTCAGTATTGAACGAATGTCTAAAGCTCATCGACTCACGTGCAGTAATTGGCATCAGTGGTGGTGTCTCCCTTTGCGGCGGTAATCTCGGACTGGCACGTGGTGGACGCAGCTTAAAATACATCAGCAGCACAATGAACATTCTTACAGTGCTGTGTGCTTAATAAATGAAGCAGGTTAATCAACAGATTATAGGTAGGCTCAATTCGAATATATCAAAGAATATATGGTTTGAATCATCTACACTGACACCATAATTCCCGTCATGATATTACAAGTCACTTCAAAAAGAACAATGAAGTCATCTGTTTTGTAACCATTGTGTATTCTTAAATTGGCCATGCACGGGGAATCTGGAACACACGAAACAAAGTTCACATAGATGTGTATGAGGATGTAAACCTGAACAGTTCTCAGTCAGCTGAAGTGAATATGATGAGACGTTAGTTGAAAACGAAACCAATCATTGTGAAATGTGGATTTATACAACAACTGCTAGCCAGTAGATGACTGAAAGTGCCTACCTGGACAATCAGTTGTTGCCAGTGCATTTCTCGCTGTTTCAGCAGCCGTTGCAATTGAGCTTTTAGTACTAGTGCTGTCACAGCCGGCAGATTTTGCGGTTCTCAGACAGCTCAGTTCAGTGTTGTAAGCGCTGGAACAGTGTAGGTGGACATAGCAACACTGAATCAAGAGACGTGAACAGGAGATTAGTGAGGGTCAATAAATTGGTCTGATAACCTGAAAGTGTTACGACAGTTGCAGGGGTTTCCCTGTTCGGTAAAGTGAACAACACAAATGAGCAAACAGAGTTCTTGATATTCCATTATATTGTGTGAATATTGTGAACAGTTCCGCATTATCCATGAAGAAAATTGATTTGTTTTAACTGTAAGCCTTAACTACGTACAGGATTATACTCCAAACCACCCATTCAACGTGTGTGTGCAAAACACTAAATGAGCTCTGCTCATTCTTTATTACCTAATTAGAGAACGTGAATAACGTACGTGCATTGTTCTGCAGTAGTCGCTTTCGTTGCGGCGTCATAGGTTCTGTGACACACGCATTGACAAAAGCTGCATGTAATGTTCAAATTTTATATGCTGAAATAATAGAAAATCAATGTCTGGCTGTTAGTCTTTTATTGCAACCGACCATTTGGTGTATATATATGCTGTCAGCGAGAACTATGGTATTCAGGGTATACTTTGAACAAATGGGTACTTACTGCAGGATGTTGTAGATGTCACCGACGTAGCTGCAGAAGATCAGCAATAGTGGTAGTGGAAACACAAGGAGCAGTGGTCAGTGGGTAGAGGCATGCATACTGGGCCTTGTAGGCACTGTGAATGACGAGAGACACATAGCAACAAAATATACTATTAGGCACCGGACAGATTGATATTCCAGACACTATCGCATATGTACCACAGTAGATTTCCCCATTCGTTTGAATCAACTTATCAGCGTCCCTTCGATGGTTATTGTAACCTCAGCTCGAGTACTTAGCTTACTTTTAAAATATTCTCTGATCCATCTCAATATAAGCTTGTAGCTTGGAGTGTGGTTTGGAAAATATCGATGATAATATTTCAACATTTCAGCCTGATTAATAACTCACGTGCACTTCAGGGCATCGGTGGAGATGTCTGCTTTGGCGGCATCAATCTCACACTGACAGGCGGTGGTGACAGCTAATGACACAGGTCAACGTTTCAATCAGTACATACTGTTACAGCAAATGCAACTACATGCATTACTGTCACAACCTGTTATATCTAGGTAATGAACAGAACTTCAATGCTATTGAAAATACAGTGGCACATCATCTGCAGAGTATCTGGTTTGCATATGTTGCTATTGCTCGTAACAAAAGTGAGCCTCCACAACATGATAAAGCAACACAATGGGCAAAGTTAACTATAATATAATTCTAATAAAAGGTCTAAGGCTTACTACAGGCTGGATTGTCGAGCGCTTTCATCCTGGTCTCTACACCGGTAGCTAGGGTTGTTACACTGGTTGTACCATCACAGGCCATGGCTGTCTTTCCCCTTCAAGCAAGTGATGTAGGTCTGAGTGGCACTATGGATAACAAAAAGTGATGACATCTCTATAGATGAAAATGCAAAGTAAAACGTTATCAGTAAGACATAGCTGGAATTTTTGTGATTTCAGCACAAGTGTCAATAGAGTGTTGTGTTTAAGAGACATATTAGTGGATGAGGGCACACAACGGATATACAGTATATTTAGTTGAAGATAATGGGATTTGTGATAGTTATGACAACGAATGTACCCATTGGTATTCAAATAAACATATAACGATACGGGTAAGCAACCGATGCTAGGGTGGATCGGGTTGACAGTCTCGCCGACCTGGTTGAAACGTGACATCGTATCTCAGTTGTGTAGACTGATACTCATGATGTTGATCACTGGATTGTCTGGTCAAGACTCCATCATTTAGAGACCGCCGCCATGTAGCTTGAATATTGTTGTGTGTGGCGTTAAACAACAAACAAACAATGGTATTCAAATATATTCATGGAAACGAATAAAGGAACACACGCAAGTGCAGTGTTCCCATACTCTTTTCCGAGATTCTTGTCAGTCATTATATTGCACTGTGGATGAAAATTTGGAAATAAGTAAATGAACACTTGTACTTTCATGTTTTCCCTTATTCGTTTCCATGAGTATATGCTATTTGGAATTCCCCAGATAAAGATCCTACCTGATCCAAGATGATCTTACTCGAAAAGAAACCGATCATATGATATCCTGGGGACGGCGATGTGGACTGTATGTTGTGACTGATTTTGTTTAAGAGAGGATCGTTTCTACAAATTTATCAGTTTACTTTCTTACACATACTATTTGCTGTTATGCCACACAGTGGAGGATTTCGTGTAGTCTTCGCCATTCCCGCCCCATCCTAAAAATACATATTTCAAATGATGGATTCCTTTGTTTACACCTTTATCAAATTTAGTACTAGTACTGTTAATTACGTGCAAGTATCTGCTTCCTGGGCTGCGCTCTGGTCAGTTTTCCAGAATTCCTTCTGACAAATACAGGTGTCCGTAAATGCTGCAAGTAAACAGGCAAAGAAAGTGCAGATAAATTTAATTGAACATGAAATGTTAGTTGTATATGCTCTTACACGTATCTCAAGGATATGCATTTTCTAAGATATCTGTTAGCATTATTACTCTGAAATCTGTCCAGTATACATTCAATTCACCTATTTCACACGACATCGTGCAACGCATTCGATAACACTCATGTTTCTTATAGAGTATAACATATTACACCATTAATCGTCATATTACCTTTCCGCTTGTACGTATTTCCACCACCATATGCAACATACAATATGTACGTGATATCCATCTATTTACATGATATCGTCCATGTTGGAACAATTCATTTCAACATCTACCCATAACAATGAAAACAGCCTATCTTTTCAAAATACTCCAGGTCCCTAAGCATGAGCAAGTTTAACACACCAAGACATTATCCTCCTTGCAGTACCGATTGCTCTATTCTTTATCTTAGTCACCATCTAATCATTATGAATTGCTCAACAGTCTACTGATGTTTTATACATAATCATATAAAATCAATCATATCAAACTCATCAAACTCTAACATCATCCATCTCTCTGCCAGTTACATGTATGGTTTTGTTTGGTTTATTTATGCGCTGTTCCTTTACCCACTAAAACAAACACTCATCTCATTTATTAGGATAAAGTACAATGAAGAACCACGCTCCTAACCCACTTTGGATGACACAGCAATATTCCGAGACCCCTGGAAAATGTCAACTCATCCATGACATCACCGATCTGTCATAGATAAACTCAGTATGCAGTGTATAATCTGATATTGATTTTCAACTTACATGTAGTACAAGTATCCCCTGTATAATCCGTCTCTATGGTTGCGGCGTCAGCAGTTGCGGCAGTCAGCTTTCCCAGAGAGGTCTCCAGACAGGTCAGGTACGTCTTCAGTGCTCTGAAAAGATAAACAATGAATTCACCTGAACATCGCACATCTCAAACCATAAATGTATGTACGTACTTACGTTTATGTATTTCGCTACAGGAGTACACTACTGCAAATAGTATGTATGAGTTCATTCACATGCGTTACAAATACAATTTCCGTTTCTTTGTAGTGGAATGCATTTATTAATGATATCTTGCGCGAATGGTTGTAACGAATGATTTGTATTTAAAGGATATGTCCACGCATGTATACATATATACATCATATCAGCTTGTCTCTGTCGTTAAGTGCTGAAATGTATCCTCTGCAAACAAGATGTCTTGTAAAATGACTTACGCGCATTTTGCTCCGGCGGTCGGTGTACCGTATGTAGTTTTACAAGCGTCACAGGTTTCTGCCCAAGTTGATGGACAGTAAACTGAAAATAACGAAGCATTTTAATAAACATGTATATCTGATGCACGTGGTCAATATCTTAATATGTTTATATCATATCTCACTGAAGACCTCATCTCACTGCTTTCTCATTTCAAGGCTGGACTACTGCAATTCAGTTTTCTTTGGTCTCCCTTTTGACGAGATCGCTCGTCTCAAGCGAGTTACAGCACAGTGCAGCTCGTCTTGTGATGAAGAGACGGGAGCACAATCATGCGACTCCCATGCTGCAGCATCTACATTGGCTGCCTATCACACTCCGGTGCAAAAACAAGATTGCATCACTTGTGTTTCGCCATTTTGATGGTTCAATACCGCCATACCTTTCTAGAGAGCTCTCTACTTACAAGGCTCCATGAACTCTCTGCTCTTCCAATGATAAACTTTTTAAAAAAAGTAGACACGGTATGTAGATAATGAATTCGCGATAACGTTTCGATATATCAATTAACAATTAACAATCTTTCAACCATACTTTAAGCTGGTAGTCATAATGACATAACATTGACGACATGAGGTACCACTGCATGCCTCACCTTTGTCATTCAGCCACCAAACATCTCTCTCACTATCAGTATGTGTCAATGTGTGCGTGCGTGCGAGCGTGCGTGAATGAATACAGTTCGCTCTATTCCCAAACGTTCAACTTTCAGATATACGTTCAGAGTAAACATCTTCCCTTTATCGTTATAAAGACGCATTTGATTAAATTAAACCACATGTGGCAATGTGAACACCGCGTGTTTACCAATACAAGGTTATATCAGTACATCTTGACCTCTTGACCAAACGATTTCAAGATATCTTCAAATACTTCTGGTTCGGAAAATGGCGGTGACCACATACAACTCGTACTAGCCGAGAGCCGCGATGCGGTCCTATTTGGTCATCCTTAGCTGTGTACTCAAATGTGCAATTTTCAACCACAGTTTGGGTTTGGTTGTAGTTTAACGCTGCACTCAGCGGCGATGATAATCGACTGTGGGGACAGTGATCAACAAGCATCGACATATTAACCAAGTCAGCGAGCCTGACCACCCGATCCCGTTAGTCGCCTCTTAGGACAAGCATGGTTTGCTGAAAACCAATTCTAACCCAGATCTTCGCCAGTTTCCAACAAACGACCCCAAGATTCCTCGCATAGTATAACTAGAATAATATGTGAATCAGATGTTATGTATCCATTAATGACAGGTGCTAGGTATGCTTTCATGAGTGCAGGAGTTACGATTGAACATCACATCAAGAATATTCCCGCATATTTGAAGGATACAATTTATAAATTAAAATAATGTTTATAGCATAAAAACCTGAAGACCATGAACAATAAAATATCACATATTTGTATTACGATCAAGCACGTAATCATAATAATTTAACACTAGACGCACAATTCCAATATACAAAGGGTTGTTACATCGAATAAAGGTTGTTGACCACACAGGGGTCTCACAATACTAGCATGTATCCATAATAGACTCGACATGCCAATATACAAACGGTCTTTACGTAGAATAAAGGTTGGTGACCACACAAGGGTCACACAGAACAATGGACTATGAGGACTAAAGTACACACGAGCGCATCTTGGGGACGTTTATCTACTTCAACTCACTTCGAAGGTACAGCCATTTTTCCATCACAAGGGGTAATTATCAAGGCATACAGTATGAGGCTCCGTCCGTCCGCCCGTCCGTCCATATGAACGAATAGTTAGGTTTGCTGACCTTGACCTTCATTTCAAGGTCACAAAGGGACTTTAACGTTTTTTCCTTGTCAGGGAGATATCTCAAGAACCATATTTGACGCCAGTCGATTTTGGTGACGTTCGCGTCATTGCCAAGGTCACGGCGACACTTTGAATATTTCAGCATGTTAACCAACATGTTGAGATTGTCAGCAAGATACTTCAAGAACGGTTCACTGGATTCTCTTCATACACTTTCAAGATTTCTCTTGAATGTTTTTTGATAAACGATTTCTTTATTACTATTTTATGCATATTTCATACACAATGACATTCATGTCGAGGTCAAAGTGAGTCTTGAAAAGATTTGTGTGTTTGAACAACTACAGAGCAAGATATCACGAGAGGTTGACTGTTGAATGTTTTTTTAATCTTCATCTTACTTTCTCTTACATCTCACAACGACCTTCACTTTCATTACTCGTTGTAAAATTATTGTCCTCCTGAGAGGGTACGCATGTCCCAAATCTTTCAAGGTCAACTTTCAAGGTCTTTCAAGGTCAAGCTCTACCAATCGTTCAATCATAGTATATTTGTTGTTATACATGTTGGCTAAAATTGAGTACAGTCACCAGCGCGCGGTTGAATGGATGGTGTAAATCCAGCTAGGGTCAATACAGGTAGCAAGAGCACTGCAAGTCCCCATGGCACTAGTATGATGATCAACTTTCAGTATCAGGCGATACTCAGACCGTTTTCATTAAAAATATTGCATTATCCTCATTGATATCAAATTTTAGAGATAGATGCTCGTTTTAATTCTTGTTTCTGTGATATTCTAGTTATTTCTACTGTTCTTCGTTGACGGATTTTAAAACTGTGAAATTTGTTTGTCATGAATTTGTAACTAATTTTAGTCACGATATGGATGAAATACTGCCAATGTGACTCTAAACTATAACTCGCTCACTCACTCGAAGATACAACCACTAACAATCAAATTTCAAATTGATGGTACAAATTATAAACATGTCCGTTTTACCTCCAGAACTGCATCAATTAATGCTATTATAAAGGCAAGTTAGGATCAATGATATTTAGCGACATGTATGATATAAATGATTGGTAGAAGTTGGTCATGGGGACATTAAAAATCCTTGTATAACAACGTCCATATATTGTATGTTGTATCATAACTAAACCATGAATCGTGTCTGCCTACAATATAAAACGTTACGTTTGTTTTGTAATTCTTTCAAAACCAACAGATAGAATAAAGTGAGTGAGTGAGTGAGTCACATCGTCAATATTTCAGTGATATTGTGACTTAAAACGTTATAAATTAACAATAAACACAATTACATTAAAAATAACTGTCGAGAAAGGACAGTAAAATAAGTACATGATCACAGTTAGAGAATTGAAATTAGCAAGAAACTTGTAAAATTATACAAATAGTACAGACAATACATTATAAAAACGGACTAGAGTTTACCAGAAATTGAAAGTAGATCACCATGCAAGGGATCATGGGGACATCCCTTAAGCCGTTGGTGATTATAGGTAAATTTAACCATAACTTAACATCGAATAATGCTTCGTTTTACTATCCCTGGTAAGCTTAGTTTACCATGAATGTTTTGGGACTTACGTACCCCTACACCACGATAATTTTACCGTACTTCAACCCCCTGTGAGGATACAGCCACTAACAATAACAGTTGCTCAATTAAACTGCCAATGATAAAATACTTATCTATTTACAAATCATTTATTAAAATTTATGTAACAACTCTATTTCTTTTAAAAATGCAATAATTAAATGATAAATAACATTTAAAATATCCTTAACTGCTTTGTCATAGATAAAATAGAAAACAGATGGGATTCGATATGAAAACAAGGACAAAGTCAGAATCGTTCAGTGGACGCTTCTTTTAGTCAAATAATTTACACTGACTGTTGAAATGGTCTGGTCCTCACAAGTGAGCAGGCAGTGATGACGAGATGGAATGTTACAAGAAAACTCTTTTTTTTTACTTATTATAAAATATATAACGCTTCATAACTAAAACCTTTTGGCAAGGAAAATAATGTATCAGATATTCATTACATAAATTGAAACAAACAAACAAACTTTGTGTTGTATTTTGAGTTGATATAATATGAATAATTCCGTTTTGACATCGAGCTAGTAAATGACTTACCCAGAAGAAGAACGACCGCTGCAACCTGCAACATGACTGTAAACCCTAATGCACGATGTTGGCGGAGACACTACACCGGAGAACAACGCTTCCCTCTTTATGTAATGACCGTCACCATAGTACCCTAATGTTGTGTCACATGTCTTGACAATGACTGACTTTCAATGTCGTCCACGTAAACATTAAAACAGTTTTTTACATCAATATCTGGTGTGGTATGTAGTGTCCGCAATGTAGCTGTGCCTGCCGTTTCCCATCAACCTGAGACGTACAATTGATCAAATATGTAGGGTTCGCTGAGTTTCATCTACTCAATGTTACTGAGTAATCTTATCATTAAATAAGGTGGGTTTTTTTAAAAAAAGGATCATCTTGCATGTTCAATACATTCAAATAAAAGCAACTCATCTAATGTGTGCACGGATTTGTCATAGCAATGTATAAATAATACAATTTGTATATAATAAGTGAAATGATCCTAACCCACTTGTCAAATATTGCTTATCACCAACAAATGGTAAAAGACAAACATGAGAATGGCGCCAATCGTAATCATTTTCACAAACTGGTGAAATGAATGAGGTTGATATGACGCCGTTTTTAGCAATATTCCAGCAACATCACGGCGGGGGACACAAGAAATTGGCTTCACCCATTGTACCTGTGTGAGGAATCGAACCCGGGCCCTTGGCGTGACGAGCGAACGCTACAACCACTCGGCTACCCCACCGCCCCTTGTAAAATTTAGAAATGTATTTGACTTGTCTTTTGAACAAAAATGCATGATAACATTTACTTTATATTTTTTTTTCTGCAAAATCTTGCTGCACGTAGATCAGCAGTTGTTAACTTAAGACATCAAATGATGAAGATGCTGGAATTTGTTCGACATGATTTACTAGGAACAATACTGAAGGAACTGACGAACTGGTATTGAAGGTGCAGTGACAATAATTATCTTTAAAACTACTTTTTGGCTTGTGTGTCCATATCTGGTATGTGCCAAGTGTTGGGCAATAAATCCACGGCCCTTGATGCAATACACTTCATTACCTTACATGTGCTTGAATTGCCCACCATTCTGCCTGAAGAGCTATCCGAAGCTTGGCAAAGTTGGCGGATGCTGGTTCTCAAGCGTACATTTACAAATGCTCTGTTTGTGTCCTGTTTGGGGATCAATCCTCATATAAGTATGCTTGGTTGTGGGAGATAATCGACTACGTTCTGTGGACAATGTTGTCATACTACATTGCAATTGTCTTCTGATCATTCTAGCGAATAGAACAACGACAAGTACCAAAAGTCGTCTATGTTTGCTTGCTAGTTAACTCTCCATGTAGAATAACCGAATTGTGTAAGAAAACTGTATACTTGCTTGTTTTCACATGTGCACAATAACATTCTGTTATGAAGAGCCTCCACCTTTATCAAACAAAGCCACCAAATGATACTTGGCATATACCACCCATTGATACAAAGGTTAATATACAAACCAAACTTGATCACATAATATCTTTAATGTGCATATGCATATGTACCGTTTCATCTTGCAACAGCTTCGCTCCGCACTCAGCAATATTCCAGCTTTAGTGCGACGGTCTGGACATACTGGACCAAACAATCCAGTGATCAACAGCATCAACATCGTTCTACGCAGATGGAATACGATGACATGTATTGCCTGACCACTGATCGCCTCTTGTGACAAACATGGGTTGCTGAAGATTAATTCATCAGGGTAGCTGCTTTTAGCTGTACATCGGTGAAACTAGTGCGTGTGAACTTGAAGTAGTAGGGAAAATGTGTAACGTGCGTAATGACACTGTGATTTCAGACACATGGATAATTCTGTGGCCATGTGACTATAAACGATGACATGGTATGTTTTGTTGATCGTGCTAATGGATTATTTTAAAATGGGCGGCGTTGTTATGTAATTGCCATGCACACCTGTCTTACATGTTTGTCCTTGGTAAACAGAGGTATGACAATCGAGAGGAAAAGTTGTGAGTTGAATGGATTATGCCAGTGGCAGCTTTAGTGCGCATATGCTTACCTTTGAACACATAATGTTCTTTTAATAGATAACATCTTTCCCCAGTAAACATTTACGTTTACCGAAGATCATGATTTCTGCCTTTTTTCAAGGATTGGCTATGTTTCTATTCAATTGGTTCAATAGCTTCATGGGATCACTTTCGCCGCCAGTGTTTGCTCTTTGTTCATTATTAAAGCAGTGTTTTTTAACAAAATCGTGCCTTGCAGTGTATGTAGATGTGATTAGATAACAAGCATGCTATGATTACCGCCGTGGCGTTTATTAACCTAATGTCCTACCCATCAAAAAACCTCACAGTTCGTGAACAAATGTGTTGAGTCATCGTAAGACAGTGTAAGCACGCTAATCTCTAATGTATTTATGAAGGTTCCGCAATCTGGTGAAATGATTTTTCCATGCTGTAAACCAAGAATCATAAAACTTATATTCACCTCTCGAGCAACACCCCACAGGATTTCAACATTTATGCCAACAAACCCAACCATGACTCAATATCGAATAAAATAGCACGATCAATATAACGTCTGACCCGGGATAGAGAAATATCGGATCGAAGGGGTCATACATATACAAGTCAACAGACCCTGATGTTTCCAAAGAGATGTGGAAAATGTAAAGTTTAAGAGGTACAGAGAGAAGAGAGTGAACGCGTCATTTGCTAAAACAAGACGTGCACGTGTCAGCTGATCTGATCGATATGTGTTTGTATTGAACGTCTTCATAGATCGGATTGTCAAACCGGATGATTACTATCGTTCCTCAATACCGATTGTGTCTGTCCATGTAAGATTATCTACACAGCTAGCGTTACCTACTCTTTGCTGAACAACAATCAAACATATCTTCCGTTTTGGTGAAGACGGATATTATATATATATATATATATACATGTATAAATACAGAAGCGCTTAATATGCAAAAATATGCCTCTTCTTTCTTATGCGTGAGTGAGCGAGTGAGTGAGTTTGGTTTTACGCCACTTTTAGCAATAGTCCAGTAATATCACTGCGGAGGACACCAGTAATGGGCTTCACAAATTGTACTCATGAGGGGAGTCGAACCCGGGTCTTTGGAGTGACGGGCGAATGCTTTAACCTCTAGGCTTCCCCGCTATCCCTGTTCTGTAAGGAAATTCCAAGTTCAATTTATGAGTTAAACCAGAAATATACATAATAAAAGTATTTACTGTGAAATTAACAAACATTATATACGTAACAGTTTCATAAAATGAACTACGCTTGCAATTGAATACAAAATGTTGCCAATAAATACAATGTCAGTACAATTATAATGGCAATATAAACTACGACAACAGCGGTATTATCAACAGTGATAGCAATATTCACCTTTCAGCTAGTGGTTTGGCTTCCAAATGCAAACTGGATACCCAAACCAAAATCAATATGATCTTCACAAATTGTTGGGCTTGATGTAATGTATGAGGATAGAGGAATGCGCTTGTCCCTTATGTAGTCTGTACCATACTCCTGCAATGGTCCATTTTTTGGTGGCCTAGCTATTGTCCCTTGTAATCTCTTGCCCCCTTATATACTGTGTTTATTAATTGATAGTTTAGTATTACAAATATCAAATACTCTGCTCGTTATACTTTCATGGCTTTTGGTGACATAGGTATTTCTTTATTTTTAATGTATGCCTTTCATTCGTCACTATATGGCTGCACTATTGCAAATGTGACATAACTTTTACATACTCGCTAACTCTGGAAATGTCCGTACTATACAAGGGGATTCCAGGTTGCCATCGTCTTTGAGTGAGTTTAGTTTTACGCCGCAGCAATATTTCAGTTTTACGCCGCAGCCATATGGCGAGGTTCACCAAACTTCACATACATGTTAATCATTACCTATTGATGTGCCTTTTGCTATTTTAATATTTTTTCAGAATTTAGTATTTTTTGTCTTTTTCCCCAAAAATCCATCAAACACATTTGGCACTAAGTTGTGTTTCCATGGAAACAGCAATAAAACAAAATTCTGAAAAAAAATTACAAGAGCAAAAGGCACATCATATGGGTAATGATTAACATGTGATAATGAAGTTAGGTGAACCTAAAGCATCATAAACTTTAAGAGTTATGCTCCGGACAAAGTTTCGCGACGGACGGACGGAATGAACACATATATCCCCGTTACTTCGTAGTGGGGGCGTTATAACACTGTCACGTAGAACCATATTAGTAGTAACTTAATACATTTACGTGCACTTTGATCTCAACTACACAAGATAGGAAATTAACTAACCAAACCAAGGTTTCCACTGCTATAGAGAGCTGAGTCAGTTAACTCCTGGTTAAGAGTTTTTATTTATGATAGATTTAATTGCCTGTCTATGCATGCTATTGATTCATTCTGTCAGAGAGTGTGTTGTGACATCTTTGTTAATTGAGGTAATACCGTTGCTTAGCTTATCTGATTGTATATTTACTCATGGTTGGTCAATCAGCCTTTGATAGTTCTATCTGGGACCTTGATTCCATGGCTCCTTTCACTGTAGTTACATTTAGCTGCTGAAAACAGAACTGTGACCTTGCATCAAATTTTATTGTATTGCTTTACCGTTATGTAATGAGGCCTTCTTAGAAGCACAGCTCGGTGTCTATATATTCCAGAAGATTTGATGTCATGAAGTTGATTCACAGCATATAAACAGAATGGTACTGTAACCACAATCAAATATATTTATAATTATTACTGTATTGTGGTAGAGTATCAGTGTTTGACAACTAACACTGGTGGAATTTACATTGAGAGGCCTTAAATGAATATTCTTTGGTTTTAAGGGTATTTCCGTGAGTGGCATTTTAGTGGATGCAACGTTTCAATCCAGATACCGTTGTAACTATCCACAATCCTCCATCCCTGATTGACAATGGTAGAACAGCCTGTATCAACGTCGCACTCACCAACTATATAGAATTGTTATCTATAGAGTTTGTCAATATTTTGAGGGTTTACCTGCATTCAAATGTGTCCCCACATTTGACATCCTTCAGTAACAAGAATTAATATACTTTCGTGTTAATACAAATAGTAACATTATTCAAAGCCAAACCGCACTCCATGCTCACGGAAGAACAACAGTAACGGTTAAATGACACTCGATTATTTTCAGGTAACTAAATCTAAACAGGCGTCTTTCTACAACCATTTTGTTTTCTCAAATATTATAATGTTTCCTTTTCTTTTGTTTTAAGATGTAAAATGAAAGTTTCCCATACTGCTGGTATTGTGTGATAGGACATGGCGCCCAGCTGTGGAAGTGAGAGGTGTCTGTGGCCGTACTACATGGGCAAGGTTAAAGCAGCCATTATGTTCAGGACAATCTCAGAAATAAAAACGAAGTTGCTCAGCTACTAGAGACCATTCGACACCTCGATTAGTTTCATAATACTCAATTAGTAGGATATTCTACAATAACAGTCGATTAGATAGAATGGAAAACATTTCGTTTCACCTACATTTTCCCGCATGTGCAGACCTAATCGACTGTATCAGTTAGACCTGGAGAAAAAGCATATGCTTCGCAGCACAACAGTCGTATTAGTATACCAAATGTATACAACAATAAACAAAACTAACATCTGGCAGTATATTGTATTCACTTTTATTGTGAGTCGCGTGTTCACAATTTAAGTGGTGCGATGTCTTCATAAAGGGGTTTGGGGGCACACTTCATTTTCACGAGAGTTTCAATGGTCAATTAATACATTTTCAGGATAAAGGGGGGTGGGGTTGCACACACACACACACGCGCGCACGTGGAAAGAGGAAAGTGATAAGACGGCACCCATTCCGGGTTATCGTAAATGTTGATTGAAAAATAATGTATTGCCTTAGTTAAGTATTTTATGGGCGCTTTACGTATGTAAGTTGAGTATATGGGCTGTTGGTTGATTCGTTGACTACAGGCTTAGATTATAAAAACTAATAATTGAGTACTGGATATTGCCTGATATCTCATACGGCTTTTATATTAATTGTAAGAATCAGGGACATTTAAGTGGAACCACTCACTCACTCACTCACTCACTACGGTAGCATATTGCGAGATTTTCATTCTTTTATAAGCGTTTATGTTGTAACAAGCTACCTATAAATTGAACCAACCGTCAAAGAAAGTCAGTTTATTCCGTAGTGACCAAACCTTTTACGGAGAACATTGCCATTTTATTAGAGGGTGATGGAGATTATGTTGGTGTAACGTTCTTTATTCATCCCTGAGCCCTTAAGCCTCTATTCTGGCCCTCGGCCCAAGGCCAATGTGTGCGAAACAGCTAGTTGCTTACAGCCACTGAATATCTGGCGTTGTCCTGGCGGTTAATTAACTTAGCACTTTAAGTTGTAATACCGTTGGCATCCTAGTGCCATTAAACCATGTGTCGCACACAGAATATGAATTTCCGAGCTGTATGTAGACACGCGCCTGTCTACAAGAATCCAAGTCGACGATGTTACCTAGAAAACATTACATTAAACACTTGTCTTTAAATTAATTTAAAAGACTCACTTCTTGCTTGTCCTGCATATAAATGAAATTAAAAACACTGACACAAAAGACAGCATTACATGTACCACAATAGTAGCACACGAAATTAAGATTTGTTTTGAACGGGTTTAGATTGCGCGAATTTGTTTCGACGCATTTTATCTACATCATCTTTTCCAAGCACTTGGCCCATCATTGTGATAAAACAAACACTACAGACATGGCGACACAACATAAACTGCAAACATATATTAAAGTAACTCCTGTCATTTGTTTTTGATATGATAATACAATTTTATACCTGTAATAAATATTTTTGTGGTCAGGGACAGAAACGGGGAATACATCTCCAGAAGCATCACAAAGGAAACTAAAATCCGTCATGATAGGGTCACATTTGCAAGGTCTTTGTATACTCATGCCAATAATGGTTGTCACCCCCATCACTTTTTTAATTGGAGAGGGTTTGGGGTGTGGGGGGGGTTAGGGGTGGGAGGGGTGACAACCATTATTGGCATGAGTATATTTACACAGCGAGACTCATGGATCAAGGACAGAGCGAAATTATTATCTGTGTGAGTGGGATGTCGGATGCATCCAGACTAAAGGAGATATCCGTTGCCTCGGCTCCACACATGTAACGGGAACACAGATCTCTAGACAATTGATATGTACAAATAGCCTCATACACTCAACAGCATTCAAGTGCGTACTTTCCTGCAGATACAGTTATCGCGTCATTTCGTTATTTGAATGTACCCATGATGGACACCAACTGACTGTACTTCGTCAGTGGTTGTTTATGAAACATCGGTTAAGGCATAATGATATGAACGTTGACGTGTTGGGAAATGTTATTTCAGTTACTTCTTTTCGGTATTAAGGCAACTGAGGCAAACAATTTTGTAATCTTGTAACTTTTGTTATCACGAAAACCACATTGTATATCTGTAAACGGAAATCTGGCGACGGAAATAACTCTGTGTGTGTCTACCCCGCACTTCTTGTTGTTTTTTGGGGGGTGTGCGACAGGTTATGTGTCCTGGAGTCCACAATGGTTCCATTTTTGTTAAATAGCTTAATTCCAATCTTTTTTCTAAAACTTTGTTCTTGCGAAAACACTGGCATAGGTTTACTCTTGCTTGTGAAGATATGTTGAAAGTTGATTGAAGACTGAGACTGGTTAACTGACAAGATGAGTGGGTGTGTGAGTGCGGTTTTACGCAGATTTTAAGCATTCCAGCACTTCCACGAGGCTTCACACATTGTACCCATATGTGGGGAATCTAGTTTGTGTAGACATTGCAGGTAACAACATCTGAAGAGAATCGCTTTTGACGGTGTTATTAATGGCGGCACATGTTTCCTCAGGTTCAGATCTTTTGACACGTTTCTCCGCATCCGATAAACTAATGTTTCGTCTGAATTTTGTTCTTATAAATAGGACACTGATTAGAGAAAGAAACGTGATCTTCAGCGCAGTTGGTGCATTTTGGAAAAATACTGTATCAAGCCTCTGTTGTTTATGTCTGCCACCACAGTAAGCCCACGCAACAGACAATGTGCCAGTACTTTTATAAAGAAATTGACTTAATTGATAAAGTGTTATTATGTGTTCTAATTAGTAAGTGAATTTTAATGTGTTACCCTCAAAACTAATTGTCCATGAGAGGGTATGTCTGTATTGTGTTCACAGTATTTTTTCATCCTCTGTGATTTTAATAGATAAATATATATTCTTTTAATGTATGGCTAATGTGCACAGAAATTGCAGACACTTAAAGGAATTATGTCAACCCAGCTATTAGTTCTCGTTCAGTAACTGCTTTTTTTCTAAGGAAAATTGAATTAATTGCCAAATTTTGATGTACATGTAAATATATTATAAACCAGTTAAATAAGAATTTTATCTGAAATTGTTCGTGGCAATACCCTTGGCGAGGGTTGAAGTACCGTAAAATAACTGCTCTCCTCAGAGGGAATCTATCATTAACGTATGACCTGTTAATCGCGATATGGCTGAAATATTGCTGATGTGACGAAAAGAGTAAACTCACTCACTCCAAAGGTTTGTTACCCGAAATGTTAATGTATCTTATAATAGACTGTTACTGTTGGGATCACTGTCCTCACATACTTGTCAGCGGCCTTATAAATTTGGCTAACTGATCAGTGTCCATTGTTGTATATGTTTCGCTCATAAAACCATTGATGGTATGTGTACTACCAAACAAGCATCGATCTGCGTAAACGTGATTAGCAGTTACCATGGTCATAGTAAAGACTTGAGTAGTGAAATTCGTAGTGAACGGTAAATGTATATTTAGTTCTTGTTTAATATGTTTCCTAGCATAACGATGGGGGCATGGTAGGCGCCAGGCTAGTGATCCAGGGAGCTTAAGGTGTCGGGATCGAGCCCACCTGTGACCGGGTGTAAAAACCGTGGAGTCAACTTTGTGCGCAGACTTTTTCAGTGTTGTCACAACCCCTAGTGTACAGTACACAATCCTGTGCACTTAAACGAACCCACGAATCCGTTGGTATATGACCAGATGAATACGTGCAAACACCTAGTTGCAGGTCCAGCAACGTGCAGTAAACTTGGACAAAGTACTGTGACTTTGTGTCCCAGTCCACCCAGCTGTGAATTGGTACCTGGTAAGGATGAAAAAGCCACAATAACTCGGTGCTCCTTGTGGCTGCAAGAGTTGTAACTATGCTCCCCGGGTAGTTGAGATTGATATCCAATGTTCGAGGGAAACAATACCAGCGCCTTGAGCAAGTTCTGGTTGTGTGGATATGCGGGCTATATAAATATCCTATAATATTGGTAACGGCAGTGCATGTAAACTAATGATTCTGAGAAGCAAATCACGTGCGTTGGCAGTCCTGAAACTCCTAGTGAATGGTAAATGTATATTTAGTTCTTGTTTAATATGTTTCGTAGCAATTTTTACGCCGCTTTTAGCAATATTCCAGCAACATCACGGCGGGGGACACCAAAAATGGGCTTTACACATTGTGCCCATGTGGGGATTCAAACGCGGGTCTTCGGCGTGACGAGCCAACGCTTTAACCATTAGGCTACCCCATTGCCGCTCGTAGCATAAGATGGCACAATAATAGGCATGACTATTATAGGCATGACTGAACTATGACTGCAATGGATCAATTACGAGCTGAAGTCATTGCAACAAACGTCTCCAGTATATCTGAAACCTCTTATTGCTTTGCACGTAGCCAAAATATGTCTCCGTTCAGCTCATCTTATGCAGCTAGATGTTCCACAAACAACAAAAACATTTGTGGATAGAACTTTTGAGAAAGCAGGACCAGTTCTATGGAACTGTCCCCATCTGGCATCAGGAATTGAACCTCATTCAGTTCCTTCCAGCAAAATCTCAAAACGCATCTCTTTGCAAAAGCCTACCAGTGATCAGAGCTCGTGAGCAATCTTTCTTGGAAAGAGCGCTATACGAAATACTAGTTTCATTTATTTATTATATGTTGATCAAGCTGCTGACCGATAGATTGGTTACGACCATTAAAAGGTAGTGTTAATATAATGGTACAAAGGTTTAAGTAAGGTACACCTGAAACTTTCATCTCTGAGCAAATATAAATTTCTGTCATGTCCTCGAACAGTCAACCCCAATTTCTTGAGATTTATTTGCTGGTGTTAAGATGTCGGCGTGCAGAGATTTACATGGGAACGCCGACAAATGAGGTCAATTAAAAGTGCACCTGTCCACAAGCGATTATTGTTTTTGACGTCTATGCCCTTGTACCGGTTTTGATACTGCACAAAGGTGTCGCGGTATCAACTTCAATTGTATAATCTAGAGTCTCAATAACTACAAGACGTGACCGAAAAGATGGCGCAATAATACTCATGACTACCCTATAACGCTGTTTGGTCGTTTGACTGCTCACGACCATAACAGGATAGAGTTAAAATGTAGAATTAATTACTAATTAAACTACAACAAAGATACCAGTAGATTTCGTGAACAGTACCGTTTATTTCAGTGGAACAACCGTCATGGCAAGCTCAACACATCATTAGGGTACGGGTTGAGTCATTTGAGTATCCTGCAGATTTTCAAGGTCCGAAAAACAGCTAACAAGTAACAGCTAACAAGGCATAAGCTATCAAAACCTGAAGCAAGGATGTAAATTCAGACACATTTCAAGATTGGTATGACCACACATTGTTCGTCAGTGGTTACATGAATTATATATAATCCACGTCATACATGGCAGTCAAACAATTTTCAATTTTCAGAAATTACCTTTTTATAAAAAAAATCATGTGGATGCTCAAATCAGTCAAACCGTTTTTATATGAAGAATGAAGAACACGGACTTAGGAAAACATTAGTAGTCACAGCAGAGAGAACACGAATTTCTTCTGTCAGTAATACATATTGGAAACAGGTGACGCATATTTCAAATTTAAATAACATAAGCCTTCAAACACTCATAATGTCACAGTTAGCCACAGCAGATGATATTATATTATAATATTATATAAATAAGAATTTGGAACAAACATTAGGGTCAAAGACCCTAATTGAAGGGCGTTACATAAACAGGTGTACAAGAACTGGAACGACCAGTGACGTCATCGTGTAGGTAACATGATCCGCAAAACTCCCACCTGCAACGAAAGAGGTCATTTCTTAACTATTGATATTGCTAACAAAATCAAATGTTAAATATCCATAACGTCAATTACAAACGAAGTCCTTTAGGTTGTGTGGTGTAAACTGCACTGAAAGATGTTGTTTGCACCAACGTGACAAGTTTCACGTTGATACTGATACGATGTTCGAGCATTTCCACAGAAACATTGCTTTAGCGGCATGGTAGCTGGACACATATAACACATGGATGTAGTGAGATTGCAGTGGTGATGTAAACACTCTTAGAAATACATAATATGAGGAACGGGTTTACGTACACTTGGCAGCAGTTATCTTGGTCTCAGTGTCAGTCACAAGAGCTGCCTGGGTGGTGCTGTTACACCCTTTCTGGGTCGTGGTGGTGATGGCAGAGAGGCAGGTCTTCAGAGTGGTCAGAACACTGTAAGAAAATAAAAGATATGAATGTTATTGTCATTAAACCACTTCAGACATTTGGATATGAAAGTTTCTGAGTGAATGAAGACAACCTAAAGGTCACATCGGGTGAGTTATATGGCGGCGGACAGCGTGATCAAAGTAGAAACGTTAGGAGAATGGGTAACAGCTGCTCATTAACATGGAAGTGGACGCAAGTTGACATTTTGTAAAGTCAAACTCCAAGTTCCTGGCCAGGGTTAGGGTAAATTCCTAAAAATCAAAATAGTTTCCCTTGTTCATCAAAATGCAAGACTGATATACTATAATTCACGATAATTCACTCACGTGCAATACTTGGCGCTGGTGGATGCATCTCCCTTTGCGGCGTTGACCTCGCACTGACACGTGGCGCTTAGGGCTGAAGGCATGTCAATAATTAGTTAATATATCTGGTTCTAACCATGGTGCATATAAATAGGAAAATATGTCATATATAATGTGATTTATCAGGAGCAGTTGTTTTATTGGTGTTGAGAATTTGACCTTGGTCTGTTCCATTGGTAATTCCTGACCAGGTTTAGCTGACCTGACATAGTCTAACCTTTACGGAATCTTTCAGTGAATGTGCTTATATGTATGAGTTGCCACTCTTAGACATGCCCTAAATTGCTAACGGCTGAGGGGATGGTTTAATTCAAGCTAGGGTCCATGCAGGAAGCAAATGTACTGTAAGTCCCCATGGTCCCTGGTAAGGGGTCCCTACCTTCAGTCGTTGGCAATCTATAGCCTGTTTTTATATTGTATTGTCATGTGTAGTTAAACTATTTAAGATTTAATGACTAGTTTTATATTTATATCTGTGATAATCTAGTTGTTTTACTGCCTTCGTTGACATAATTTTATGATTTACCGTTAATTGTTAATATATTTATAACTTGATTTAGTCACGATATGGCTGAAATATTGCCGATGTGACTTAAAATCGTAACTCACTCACTCACTCACTCTTAGACATGCAAGGACCTGCTGATAATAAATTACAGCATGTACGAGAAACGTGTTGCTTTGGATTTATCTTTTAAACTGCGAACTGTGACCGCTGCCCAAAGCAGCGAAGGCACAAAGCACATTGTACATGTATTTTTTACGGTGTGTTCACATTGGCTTCACAATGAAAAGTAGATTTCATCAAGGAGAACTGTTTTACTTATCAAACAAACATATGTTTGTGCATTTTTCTGCGTACCTGAAATTGTATTGGTACAGAGTGGGCATGGAATTACGGTTTTCATTTTATCTGCATTGTCTTAATAAATTTAAATATTACCATCGACAGAAAGACTATATTCCGTAATGGAGTTGTCTAACCTGGACAATCGGGAACTGCCAGTTCTGCTCTTGCAGTTTCAGCGGTCGTTGCAATGGCGCTCTTGGCCGTAGTGCCGTCACAGCCGGATGATTGTGCAGTTCTCAGGCAACTCAGCTCGTTTTTGTAAGCACTGTAATAAATAAGTAACAACAATGAGATGAATATCATCAGCCTGTGCACAGATAAACACTTGTTTCACATTTCCGGATCTTCACGGGTTCAGATGGAGAAATTACGAGGTGTTATTTGATGCGTGCATACTGAAGCAGTTGATAGGTATCTCTCAGTACAATTTGAAGGTTTGATAAGGGATACATGGAAATATAAATGGAGAGTGTTTTTTCAATGTTGTTTTGTTGTTTGTTTTGTTTGTGTTTTTTTGGGGTTGTGTGTGTGTGTTTTTGTTTTGTTTTTTTGGGGGAGTTGCTCGTTCTTTTTTTAAGTTATGTTGGGTTACGGCTACAACGACCGAACGCTATGAATACACCTTGTCATTTAAAATTTGGTCAAAGGTAACATATTTCTCAGAAAAGTACATATTCTAATATTTTTGTTGGATTGAGTTTAATAGGGGATTCGATCCCAATCTCCCATAGTATCCCCAGGCACACAAAGCAATCAAACCCACTGCCAAGGGGGCTTCCACAAAAATGGAAGTCGAATAACTGGTAGTCCGGATCACGTACTTTGTGTTCCCCTCTGACAAATCTTTTTCAGTCACAAGGGATAAGTATTTCAATGTGAAAACAGTTAAGGATCTTTATTACAATTACAATTTTCATTTAATAATTGAATTTTTAAAGGGAATAGAATTATTACATAAATTTTGAATAATATGTTTTGCAGATAAAAAGATGGTATTTTAAACACGGTAGTATAAATTAGTTACTGCAAATGTTAGTGGCTGTATCCTCGAAAGTATCGTGAAATTATTGTCCCCTTGAGAAGTTAAAGCTTACCAGATTTTTAATCGTAGTATTTGTGTTCTATTAGATTTCGTAAAGTTTCCCTTTAATCGTCAGCAGTTAAAGGGATGGTGTAAATCCAGCTAGGGTCCATACAGGTAGCAAAGGCACTGTAAGTCCTCATGGTCCCTAGCATGGTGATCTACCTTCAGTTGCTGGCGATCTATAGCCCATTTTGTTACTGTATTGACCTACTTTGAAATCCAGTTTTAGAGAGAGATGCTAGGTTTTTTTCTTGAGTGAGTGAGTTTGTTTAGCTTTACGCCGCACTGAGCAATATTCCAGCTATATGGCGACGGTCTGTAAATGATCGAGTCTGGAGCAGACAATCCAGTGATCAACAGCATGAGTAACGATCTGCGCAATTGGGAACCGATGACACGTGTCAAGCAAGTCAGCGAGCCTGACCTCGCGATCCCGTTAGTCGCCTCTTTCGACAAACATGGGTTACTGAATATCAATATTCTGACCCGGACCTTCACGGGTTAGTTTTATTTCTTGATACAGTGATACATGTATTCTATTTGGTTTTACTATCCTTTGATGACAGGTTTGATTACATGTATTTATGGTGAATTCTAAACTTATTTTATTTACGGTATGGTTGAAATATTGCCGATGTGACTGTAAATCTTAACTCATTTACTCTGACAAATCTAAACTGGCTTGGCCAGAAAGCTATGTATACAAAATGCTATTTAGAAGGTTGTCAAGTGCAACATAGCTTACTCAGTAATGTACAGATTCTAGTACTTGTGTCGGGTTTAGCCCCAACTGTGCAGAGTCAAACAAAATAACATAAACACTAACAGAACTGGATCATTCATTCAACATGGACAAACTATTTAATAATCTCATAGTTACACAGGTACCTCACAGTAAAAACAGTTGGCGGAAATGGCTAATTGTATTAACCACTGAGTGATAATAAAGTTTGAATAAATTCATTTGCTTTTGTGCTTTTCTCTATTACCAGAAACTAAATAGAATATTGTACTCACATTGATCAACAACATTGATAAATAAGAAATAGCAATCGCATAATTAGAAAATGTGAATAACGTACGTGCATTGTTCTGCAGTAGTCCCTTTCGTTGCGGCGGCATAGGTTCTCTGACACAAGCATGTGTCATCAAAAGCTGACAAAATAAATACAATGCCTGTTAGGGGCCGACAATTTAATATGCTGTAGATGTAGTTGCGGCAGAGGTCCGGCGGTGAGTTTCTATCAAACAATACATTGTCCGGACTGCTTTGTTCTGTTGTTCAAAAGCAATAGTCTGGACAAAAACTATATTGTTGCAGTCTAAAAAACAACATTTGTTCAGTTTTATATACTTTTACAGCAGTTTTCAAACAAACTACAGTGCAGAAAAATTAATTTGCTCGTCAGAACGAGCTCTCATTTAGTGGATTTAATGTCACTACTTTCAATAACCCTCATACTTACCTGTCCTTTGACGACAGGTTAATAATGTACACATATTCTTTATCAGCGTCAAATTTGTTCTCCTCACGGTGTGGCTGAAACATTGCCGATGTAACGTTAAATATCAACTCACTCACTCACTCGCTCATACTTACTGCAGGATGTTGTAGATGTTACCGACGTAGCGACAGTCGTCTTCAGATCAGCTAAATGAGTGCCGCTGACGCAGGGATCAGTGGTCAGTGGGTAGAGGCATGCATACTGGGCCTTGTAGGCACTGTGAATAACAAGAGACACATATCATAAAATAACCCCATCGCCACCCCCTCTCCCTTGGTATTTAGTATATCTTTAACTGGAAATAATTAGAACTTTAGTTTAAATCTAACACATTCTCTTATCTTTATCTAGATGTGAGATGAAGTAAGAAGCCTGAGAGTTGTTATAAAGAACAATACTCAACAATAATATTTAAATAATTCAAGAGTCTGTTGGGCTCAATTAATTACTCACGTGCACTTCTTGGCATCGGTGGAGATGTCTGCTTTTGCGGCATCAAGCTCACATTGGCAGGCGGTGGTGACAGCTGACAACAGGTTTTTGAATGACTACATGATGTCACATTAACCCTTTCTTCACATACAGGAAAATTCATTGTTGCAGGATTAAACACACATATTTCAGTTTCAATGTCTTCCAATCATATCAAAGCCAAGTTGATTCAGAAGGAATTTCCTCGTCCGTAAGAGTTTAATGGTATTCATCATTCTGCATAAGAAACTCCGCATACTTACTGCAAGATGTTGTAGATGTTATCGACGTAGCAGCAGCCGACTTCAGAGACTCAATAGTGGCAGTGGCAACACAAGGAGCAGTGGTCAGTAGGTAGAGGCAGGAAAACTGAGCCTTATAGGCACTGTGGATGACAGGAATATAATGCTCACTTATCACAGTTACAGTCCACGTTAGGCCTAAGTAAAACGGAGGAGTCTCGTACATTTATCACTGTAGAGTTCGCCTGTAGCAGGAGCGAGCTTCTGGACGTCCCAACGATGGTGTATATAACTTTAACTCAAAATAATTAGAACGTGTAAATAATTTCTTATAAATAACATATTCTCCGACCTTTATCTAGATGTTAGATAGCGTAAGCAGCGTGAAAGTTAATTTTAGAAAAATTCAAGTACTAAATTAATAACTCACGTGCACTTCTTGTCATCACTTGAGATATCTGCTTTTGCAGCCTCAATCTCACACTGGCAGGCAGTGGTAATGGCTAATGACACAGGTTAATTTTTGAATTAGTACATCATGTTACAAGAAAGCAAATGTAAGGCATTACATTAAGAACGTCAGATGTAGCCGGATGAAAACAGCTACAACATGACAAACCATCTACAGAGTATAGAGTATATATGTTGTACTTGTTGGTTTTGTTGTAAGAAATGTTACCCTCCATAACGTTATAAAGCAACAAAATGAATCAAGTTGACGACAACATAATCTAGTTGGCATTTTAGAATCCAGTTTTTGACGGTTTACCACAGGTCGGATCATTAGGTGCTTTCACAATGGGCAAAGTCAACTATAATATAATACTAATAAAAGGTCTAAGGCTTACTACAGGCTGGAGTATCGAGTGCTTTCATCCTGGTCTCTACAGCGGTAGCTAGGGTTGTTACATTGGTGGAATCATCACAGGCCAAGGCTGTCTTTCCCTTCAAGCACGTGATGTAGGTCTGGAAGGCACTGTGTAGTACAAAACGTGACATAACCACAGTCGCTGGGGCAATTCATACTACAGTGCTACCATCAAATGGAGTATCATGAAGTTCCCATTTGTGCAAGTAGGATCAAGATGGAAAGATATGATACTAGCAATAATGGACATACATCGTACAAGTTTTGGCCTACCTTCAGAATACAGCCCCACAACCTTTACAAATTGCATTACATTATCTAACGACGTAATTTGTGAAACTTTGTAATCAAGAACAATGCTCTGTGACGTCGGACTGTTGCTGGATTATCGAGTGTGCCTAAGCTCCTCTGATTATTCTGTGGTCTCTATACGCATTGTCATTGAGTAAGACATGTGCTGTAGGGAGTGTGCGTGCTAAACATAGACGGCGGCGACCCATTTTATAGCAAGCGCCAGTTTATGAAAGCGCTTTTATTTTAAATATATATTTCGTATTGAGTGTAACTTATAGGACTAAATGAATTATCAATGGGAACTAATCTACATATACGTTGTTGTATTTTCATTCAGTAATTTGCGTCACTCTAACAGGAATGGAGTATATTTAATTATATTTTTCGAAGCGGTAAGAATACATTACACTGGACACGTCATCCACTTTCGTGCCAATTCGGTCAATTTCCTTTATTTAGTAAGATTTTATTGAGGGGTTATTTTTATCATTCACTCAAAGTATATGCATATTTGGTTGACGATAATCCGATCCAGTTGCGATAATTCAAACAAGCCAATTCTCCCTACCGAGGTACAGATCATACCTGGAGGCTGTAGGTTGTGGCTGATTTCTTCCTAAAGACGGATATGTTTTCAGTCACCATTTGAAAACAGCAATATCGTTCCTACAAATTCAATACTTTTCATTGAATTCTTTCACAAAACATGTGCTGTTATATATGCATCACAATCGATGCTTTCTAATTTTCAAAGAAAGTCCAACCTCTCTTAAAAGTCATATTTCTAATCGTCGATTCCTATGCTCTCACCATTATCAAAATGTTTTTACCTGCAAGTATCTGCTTCCCCAGTAGCGCTCTGGTCAGTTTTCCAAAAATCTTTCTGACAAATACAGGTGTCGGTAAATTCTGCAAGGAAACAGGCAATGAAAAGTGTAGATTGACAAGCACATAAAAATATGTCGTTGTTTGTACCCAAACAGACATCTCTAGCATATGCATTTTCTAAGATATCTATTAGACGTTGTTTCTCAGAAACCCACCCAGCAAGCATTCGATGTCATATTTTAGGACATTGTAGAACATGTTTGATAACAACCCTCAATCTCATAGATTATTACATACATGTATTACGATTTCGCACATTCCCTCAACCCTCTGCAACACAAAATGCTTGAAAATAGCTCGGTTTAGATATAATGGATGATGTAAATAACAGCATGTACACAACACCGTGAATCATCTGTCTGTTCATGATACGGTCTATACATAGGCATGTTTACACACCCTGCATGCAATCCATCTATGTAGTTCCAATTGTATGGCGGCAGCTTCATATCATCATGAATTCCTCTACCGTCACCTGGGTTCTCCACACAAACAACATCAATAAATCCCCAGTAGTAATTCTATCAATTGTGACTTAAAACGGCTACCATCTCTTCATGCCGATCAGTCAATCTTATGAAACTGTAACACGTCTCTGCCAGTTAGGTTCGGTACCTTTGCCCAATAACTTAAATTCTCATCTAAGTTGTTTCTACCACTAACAACAAGGAACCAAGATTCTAACTCAGTGTCGATGACACAGCATAATCAGTTGTCTGTGGTTACCAAGCGAGTAATCTTTAGAGATACCCCTCCTGAAGGTCAAATCGTTCTACTGTTCTCTCACAGACATTTTATATATGTGCATTGTATATTCTGTTGAGGTATCAAGACATACAATAATATACAGATAATCTTACCCAAGTGTCTACTGATATCAATTATATCAACACGAGTTGATACAGTTATAAATATTCGATTCCTTCCGAGGATATTTTTACTCTTATCAAGCGGTGTTGATATATTTGATAGCATTAGACACGAGGGTGAGATTCTATTTATCATAAAAAAATTACCTCTCATAAGTTTTCTAAATGAAAAATGTACATCTCTGAACACGATTCTTCCTTTAGACTTGGAATGCAGCGATGTCAGAGCATTGTGACGTCATAAAAGTTCATGGCGTCATGGCATTGTCAGGGCATTGCAAAAAAATCTACTGTCAAAACGATATCTCCAAGGGGATATCGTTTTATCTCACTCAAGCAATATATCCAGTGGAACACAGTTTTGGATGATAAATCAATGTACACTCACTACAAGTATCCCCTGTATAATCTGTCTCTAGGATCGCAGCGTCAGCAGCTGCAAGAGGACACGTGGTGTCATCTTTCCCAGATCCCTCCAGACAGGTCAGGTACGTTTTTAATGCCCTGAAAAAGGATGAACAATAGATTCGCCTGAACATCGGACATCTGAAACCATAGATACGTGTATGTATTTAAATAGATGTATCTCGCTAGGTGTATGCATTACTGTAAATGGAAAGTGCAATATTTACTCTTACATGGACGTTCAATTTGTTTGTAATAGAATGTTTCAAGTATGAATGAACTATTAGATAAATATTTTGCGCTAATCCGGTAAAGAAAGATTTCCATACAAAGCCACACAGGCATACACACAAATAATGATCTTTATATGATTTCAAAGTGGTTTTGTTACATAATATGTGTTGCATACAAACAAGATGTCCTGTACATTATGTAAAATGACTTACGCGCATTTTGCGCTGGCCGTCGGTGTACCATATGCATTTTTACATTCGTCACAAGTACTTGCCCAAGTCGGTGGACAGTAAACTGCAAAAGAATCAATGCGAGATTTAGTCTGACAAAATGTTTGTCAACTCACTAAACGCACGGTGATCATGACTTTCTAAAGTATGTCAGTAATATGGAAGTATTTTACCTGTTCGGTTGTTTTTTTCAAATTGGCTTTCAAGTACATGCAACATCTTGTTAAAAATTTAAATAGCCGAACGTTACTGTTTGCTTGTTAATTAACATGTTAGTGCGTAGCATCACTCAATAATATTAAAAAACCTTCGAACCACATTTCAAATTGGTTGTAATCCTGACAAAACCTTAATTTTCAGACATCTCTCATTGTGTCCTCCTTTTTTTCGTAAAAGTAGTCAGCTATCTATTTAAAACAAGCGAATAAGTTAGTCGGTCACGTGTGATACCAACCTACACAGTGACTCTTCCACCCTCATGCCGATCATAGTCTAGATTTTTTGCCTTTGCAAACCGTTCGCCACTAGGTCGCCAACAACCTTTTCCGCCATCTGGGAATAGGAGGTGAACCCTCCATTCGTTTCTTAAACCCGATTAAACATGGTCCAGCGCACAACATAATTATTTCTCTTATACGAAGCTGTTATTGGCACACCTTGTACAGAATGATCTTGACGATATTATCACTTTTTGATAAGTGACAATGTCAGGAACAGTTAAGGCCAGACGACTTTATACAAGCGATATGTCTCTTCAGATGTTCGAACACACTGCGCAAAAGCATACCACAGTGTTTGTCCAGACAGCCTCCCTCTGAAAACCTATTTGACGCCTGGTTGACAGAACACGCAACAAAATCCACATTGAAAAAAATTGGTTGTAGAACGTTATGGGTGACGTCTGGTGAATACAGAGATTTCTGTTAATGAGCTGCTACCACTAATCCTGTCTTTAAATATCGACAGTCAGGAATCAGTCTGTGTGAGCTCATTGTTGGATGTAAAGGTGTGAAGGTCTCTGTATTCACATGTACCAGGAAAAAGGATCTCAATATCTCGAAGTGCGTTCATTCCCACAGGTCAATGTGTCACATTATTTTGTCAGTGGATTCTATCCACGCTAGGCACACAAAAACCAAGATTAAAGGTTCTGTTTTCTCATATGTTACGATATTAATTACTGAATGCTGACATAGAGGAAGATAATTTTGAAAATGTCTTTAATACAGTCTGCCATTTGCAAAATGTGTTTGATAGTAGTTACAGAGCAATTTTGTAAGTCGACTATGGTCTTTTTTTCAAGACATTCCGTATGTAATGAAAGTTCAGAGGTTATAATTGTAATTACTTGTTAACAGGTCGAGCTCAGAAGACCCACAGTTTCAATGAACATGTATATATGAGTGACTATTAAGCTGTGAGTGAGTGAGTGAGTGAGTTGGGTTTTACACCGATTTTAACAATATTCCAGCAATATCCTGGTTGGGGACGCCATTAATGGGCTTCAGTGTAGCCATGTGGGGAATCGAACCCGGGCCTTCGGCGTGACGAGCGAACTATTAAGCAGTGATAATACCAGATATTTGCGTAATGATTCAACAGGTCACCAGAAATCAATGTTCACAATTCTGCTCAATATAATAAACCCATTCCTTGAAACCTGAGAATAGTGTAAGTACAGCTAGAGTCAACATATGATCATGTAGCATCGTTGAAAGAGCGGTCTCAGAAAGAAAGCATTATGCTTTGGAGGGTAATAGTATTGTCATTTAAATAGATAGTGTAAAAAATGTGACGTTGAAATTATATCATTAACGTCAACAAGCTGACATAATTTAGGTGAATATACATCAATCTACCTGTAAGAAGAACTATGACGCCAAATTTCAGCATGACTGCCGATGCTTGCCTGAGAACTGTTTCTACGTCTGGGCGGAGAGGCACTGCACGGCGGTGATCAGTGCGTCCCTCTATATGTAACGCCGGTCTCCATAGCACCGTAATGTTGTGTCACATGGCCAGAACATAACAGTAACATAATGCCAATAATGTCCTGTATTTATCATCTGGACATGGGGTGGGATTTGACTTGCCCAACAACATTCAAATATTTATCGACGTCAGTTGAGTGAATGATCTTAAAACCAATGTCTACAAACTAAAACTTTAGTAGTAACGTTTGGTTACGAGTCATGAATATGAGGTAACCGGGTGTTCCACAACGAGTTCTGTGAGTGGGGTGATATGCACCCGTCAAGACAGCATACCAGTGAGGAGAACATGCCTCACAACTGTGTTATCTAAGAAGCAGTTGGAATAGGAACATCACCGATAATCCTTTGAATCTTAACATCAAGCTGTAGACGAGAACACTTGTGTCAGTCCGCTGGCAAATACCCAACTTCGTTACTCGTTAGAGGCAAGACAGTACATGACGCTACCTGCTGCCACTTTAAAACTGTTGCACCTGCACTTTCTTTCGTTCTGTATTTTTTGCTATCTTAGAAAGGTTGTTTGGGAATCTTTTGAGGGTTGCAATAATAAAAACACATCATAAAATCACAATAACATACGTTTGGTGGAGGCTTTCATATGTTATTAATTATAAATCTGTAAACAGATCAAACGACGTGACCATTTTGTGTCAGAACAAGGAGAACATTTTCAAGTAACGATTTCATGACTCGGGACTTATAGGCTTCCCTGAAGATGTAACTGGCAAAACCTTTTAATGATTGTAGGAAATCTTTGCTATAAGCAGCCAAGTATATGATAATACAGTTAGTCAGTTAAAACGGTATTCCAGCCATGTTGTAACAATGTCAGTTAAATAGTTATAAAACAAAGACAATATAATTTGTCGACAATGAACAGTAAAATAACCAGAATATCACACATGTACCCGTGAGACTAACATGTAACCTTAAACAGGTACACATGTATAAGATATGTCACAACAACAAATGTACTAAATGTTAGCAACACCGACACGCATGAGCGTTCACGTACATGGATATGCATACGCATACATGGTGACAAATATTGTTAAAACCCTAATTTGGGTAATTGTAAATATTCGTTTGATTTAGAATTAAGAGGCATTCAGTTGGGAGGCATATTTATGCTTTCGAAAAGGCCTTCATTTCGTACAGGCTACAATCCTTCTTCCGAAACACGATGTTGAACAGAGTTGTTAAGGCAGTTGTAGACCCATGACATGCCCTTTGTACATCCTTTGATGTTTGCATAGTGCCGATGACAAATAGATTACGCCTCAAGGACTACTTGTTCGCGGCATAGATATGAACCAAACCGAGATAAAAGTCGCTCATCGAATCTTGAAAGTTGTGATTTATGGAGGTTTAACTTTTCACATAATTTCAAAGCTCACAGCTCACAGCATTAACTGCTTAGGACAAGACTATGGACTCAACCAAGTCCCATCACGTATTGCCGCTCTGTGAATTGCAAACAAGATCCTATAGACCATGACATATATGGAGAGGGAGCGTGCATAGTCCACAAGAAGGCTTAGCATGTACATGTTCTCTTGATTTTATCAACTAAACCAAACGTCGAAAATGAAAGCGTTTCCGAAATATTACGCTGCTGTAATTCTACTTTTCATTTTAGTGTGTGAAGTGTTCCAGTATGATTTATAAATTTCTCACTTAAATACATGTGGCAGACACAGCTAACACACGCAAAGATACACACTTGAGAACTGGAAAATGTATTGCCGGTAAATAGGGCTATGGTACCGTACTTCCTTGTGGTATACATGCCTTGTGCACACTGCAAACTTTAGCAACTACAACGTCTTTCTCTCCTGATTGAACCAAAAAGGCTGTCTCGAGAACTCTTAACCTCCTTCAAACAAGTTTCCCTTCGTTTGCTGTTGGACTTCGTTGCTAATTGTAAAAGTCATTTAAATCAAGACTTCGAACCAGAAGCCATGACACAAAACAAACGGTGATGAAAACAAGTAAAACTACAAGTCAAACTGTGTCAGCGGAGACTGTTGTTTAATCTTCTGTTGCACTAATACTTACATGACAATATGAAAAGATTCCATATGTCTACTGATACATATACGTCTGTGGCCTTTGACATATACTGAACAGAAAACAGAACCATGTCCGAGTCATTCCCATATAGAACAAAGTGTGTTGCCAGTGGATAAAACTGGTTTAAGGACGCAATGAGCGTATAGTAACACATGGTTATCCAGCTAAGATGTGTTTGGTGCTTCCTCCACAGTCAACAGTAACAGAGTGGGGTGACTCATTGTTTAAACACGGACTAGCCATCTGTATTGGAGCTACGGTACTGTGTATTCTCCCCTGTCGCAAGGCAACGTTTCTTCATTGACTGCCAAACACCAAGGAACACAGAAGAAGAAGAAGAAAGAAGAAAAATATTGTATTATTGTGTCACATGCGAATATGCCGTACATAATGACACGATTAAAACGTTTACATAGCATCCGGCCATTTGGCCTATGAGACACATGTATCTATCACAGTAAAACATTTAAGATGACTAAAAATGTATATTGCACGTACATCACAATTTCTTGCACACATAGAGTACATTCATGCATGCCTTAAACTCACCCACACACCCACACATTCACCCTTCTATCCTCACACCCACCCACACTCACAACCACCACCCAGACCCACCCCCACCCCACCCCGTACTAAGGGATACATAGTCTCCTCTTATACATACGGTTGACAAGAGCGGCAAGAGGTTTAATAAATGCTGTGTCTTGCAGCATAAACACAGTCTGCTAAACGGCAGGCAACAGCGAGAAAGCAGAGTCTAGCTGATTCAACTCCATGAGAAAACTGTAAGAATCTGAATAGAATGGGCAACTGATCAACAAATGTGTCTCATACTCCACTGAGTGGGAGTCACAGAACTTATATAACCGATGTTCCAGAGATGTCTTAGGTCGAGTGAACCTGCCACGTTCAACTTCTAAGGGGAGAGAAATATGTGTAGCGCAGCTTAGCCAGAGCACTGCGATGGGATCTGGGAATTAACTGAGTAACGTACGGATCAGCCACCAGAGAACTTTTGAAAAGTCTATACGTTAACATCAAACCCTGTCATGTTATAGATGTCATGAACTGGAACCTGTAATTTAGAAAGTAAGCCAAAGACAGAATTAACCCAAGATCTGTTAAACTGTCGAGACCATTGCATTATGACACTTGACAATCTAGAGTCTGCCATACAATTCCGTTTACGCCAAAACCAAAGTATTTCCATTTTTTGCTTACAGAAGGGACTGCTCCACCCCATCTCTCCTCTGAGTGTTAAATTAAGTGTTTTACAACCGACTTCCACGAAAAATCTGCGGCATAATTTTGAACTGTGTTAATGCAACTAAACTGTTTTGTGCCACATATGGCAGCCCCATAGGTCAATAAAGGCTGAACTAAATTATTATACTGAATATTACAAACACTGTAAGCCATGCCATCTACTGGCTTATATTTGCAAATAATTACTCCAAGGGCACGACTGGCCGATTTTGCTATCTCTTTAGCTGTACAGTTTAAATCCAGGTTTTCCTGTAGCCAAACTCCAAGATACTTATGGGCAGAGTTATATTCCAAAACATTATAACCAATATTGAATGTAAAACTTGACCTGGCAATAGAAGAAGGACGATAGTGAACAACTTTAGTTTTCTGAATATTTACCAAGATACGCCACATGGAGCACCAATCAGACATAACATCTAACATTCTAACATTAGGCAACCTGTGCCATCGCTGTACCAACATAGCGGCCAGCTCTTGAACATTCTGGGCTTAACGTTTCAAGGTACGAAGACTTAATCTCGATGGTTGCTCCGTGACGTCAATATCCTCGTTTTTGCGGGAAAAGAAGCCATTTGCAGGTGAGATTGTTCCCCAGCATAGAGGTTCATTATGGTTTCGTACCCGTTTGCACGTGATGCAGTTTGCGAATTGTCATGCATCATATGGCATGCGCAACAGCCACAATAGACTGGCCGACTGGGAACACGTCAATTGCACGTTCACGTTCAACATTTTTTAGGCCCCTCATGAGAATTGTTTGTCTCTCAAAAATCACCATGTCCATATTAAATAGCTTGATCTACCCATTTCCAATATAATTCCGCTACTGTGAAGATTCAATGTTTGTTCTGTATATATTTCCCTGGTATGGAAAGACTATCACATCTCGCATTTCGCATACACCTACATATCTGTCAGTCCGTGTGAAGGTCACAGTAACAATTCCTTAGGAAATGGTACAACCTGGTCTTACCTGTGAATACCAATTTCACATCACATCATCTACCAGAAGTATGTTAAATGACTTGCTTTTGAGAAAAGTATCTCATACTTTGGTCTCTCGGTGGAAAACATAAAACTTGTAATGCATAGTTTTGAAGATGACATTTAATGTCGATAAGGAATAACCATATATACACTTAGATGGTATTCTGTTCATCCCTAGACTTTGACCTTATTAGGAAACTCAGTTGCTGGCGATCTATAGCCTGTGTTTTATATTGTATTGTCTTCATAATTAAAATGTTTTAGTTGTACATGCTAGTCTTGTATTCACATCTGTGATACTCTATTATATTTACTGTCCATAGTTGACAGTTTTTTCTCTTCAAAATGTTTTCAGTTTTTATTGTATAAATAGTTTTCGTCAGGATATGGCTGAGATATTGCCGGTGTGGCGTTAAATATGAACTCACTCACTCACTCATTATGAAACTATCACTCACACGTTTGTGACAAACACCATGATACCTGGAACAAACGTAGATCTGCTCTACACCATTTAAGATCAGCTTCGACAGATACGTATCAGCAGCATACAATCAGCATTTGTGAAATCTATGGAAAGGAGACCATGAAACAATTATCAATGATTCAGTCAAGCTCATACTGGACAATGCCGCGCGACCTTACAACATTTTGGTTTCAGAAACTTGAACGAAGTTCCAATCGCATTACTGACTGAAACAAACATTATAAATTTAAATTTCAGTGTGACTGGTCGCGCATGGGAAAAGAGTGAATGAGAGTAGAGCCACAAAGTCCGCAGGTCTTAGAATATGTGAAGCTTCGTTGAGTTCATCTGCCACTTCGAATGTTGTCAGTACAATCTTCATGAGTCAAGCGGCGGTGACAGTAACTGTTCTTACTGGTGCATATAATAGTCGTAATGTGGCGTTTGTTGACTTTTTTATTTGTTTCTTAACGCTACAGTAAACATTATTCCAGTTACATAATGCTCTTTAAATATTCAAATCTGGATCAGACAATCTAGTGATAGACATAATAATTATCTATCTATTTGGATACCATGACATGCATCTACAAAGTCAGCGAGCTGCACCTCCTGACCCCGATGGTCGCCGTAGTATCAAAAACGGCTTGCTGAATATCAATTTTAACCCGGACCTTCAATGGTATGGTGGGGAGTTAACACCTGTGTAACATATCCCTTGTTGACACCTCTTAACTGCAAGAGATCAAACTAGGCGAATCGGTCAATAATAAAGGTATATATGACTGTCTACACCTTCGTAAAATCGCTACCGATAGCTCTGTATCGGAAACAGTTAGGTTTACTTATATAATCTTCATACATGTTAACTGTAAAAGAAATGCCAGATCCTGAACATACACTTGGAAAATACCTCGAACATTAACATCACGGAATCACAGATATACAATGCTTAGTCGTATAATACAAACGTTTTATTACCAAGACTATTAATAATTTTTCAAAATAGTGTCTTTTTTCTGGCTTAAAGTTCTTCATAAATAAATCAGTGAGTTAATATTTAACTTCACATCGGCAATATTTCAGCCATATTGTGACGACAAAAAGTTATGTACTAAGAATAAACATATGTATAATTATATAAAAACCTGCCAGCGAAGGACAGTATAACGACTAGAATATCACAATTCGATTAAAATTAGTTTGAGTTCAGTGGAAAATGTTAAATCATTTCAAAACAACACAATCGGGCAACTGAAGGTAGATCACCATACTAGGGGCCATGGGGACTTACAGTACATTTGCTTCCTGCATGGGCCTATAAAATAGGCAACGAAAAAATAGATTCATTCATTTTTTAGAATGTATCCGTTTGTCCCTGCTACGTTCCTTCTTCCCATATATAACGTTGGCCCAGACATGACCACAGCTGTTTGGATAAAGTCCACAGTAAGAAATTACCACAGTAGTAACACTTGTGTGTAGCATAGATATGAATGAAAGCAAGTGTTGACTAGCCTACTCAGTCAGGTTTCACAGTGACTTGAAATGTGATTGAACAGCGCGTCCAATACTCGGAAGAAAACTAAAGACACCTGTACGACCTAACGTGTAGCGCCTCTTTTCACAGCAACAAAAAATTGCATTATAAATCCTGTTAATGTAATATTGTCGTTCTGTTGGGACGTGGTGTGTCGCTGTATGTTACAGGAGGCAATGAGACCAGTAAGAGACGAGTAAGCTAGTAACATGTAACCCATGTTTTATAACCAGATTGTAACTGGTTGGGGTTTTTATATTGAAAACCACAATGATTAATTAAAGGAATGGACAAATAATAATTGAGTACGTTTAGGACAATTTTAAGCAACAGTTTTGTAACGATTTTGTGTTCACAAAGTACGTATATTCTTAAATATCATGAGAGAGGGAGTTAAGTAAGGGATGTGGGTTGTAGCATCACTTAGAACAGTAATTCATATTATACATCCGTATCTGACAGCTTAAAGTGGAAGTTAGACTTACCACGACTTACATCTCTCGTCGGACTCACCGAAAGAAACGATACAGTCATATATATTCAGTTATACTAAACACAACCTCGACCATCTACTCGAATTCCATTCCGTTATAATAATTATGGAAGATTTATTTTGTTCATTTAATGCCTATAACACATTGCCGATAGGTTGACCAGCAGTCTTGATATTAGGGACATGAAGCAGCTATACAAACACGGGTTAACCAAATAGTGAGTGAGTGAGTGAGTTTAGTCTTACATCACATTTAGCAATATTCCAGTAATATGACTGCGTGGCACACCGCAAATGATCTCCATATATTGTGCCTATGTAGGGAATCGAACTCGGGTCTTTCGACGCCACGAGCTAATACTTTAACCACGAGTCCACCCAACCCTATAATCAATGATAATAGTGATGAATGACCATACCCATGAAGTTGGACTTATACTCAGTGAAAATGCGAACGTAAGCTGTCATTTTTTATGTTTTATATGTTTCGGGTACATCTAAGTCTGTCGTCGTTATCCGTCACAAATATTGCCTATGTGATCATAAATATTAACTTACTCACTCTGTCGTCGTTATCCGTCACGATATGCCTGAAATATTGCCCATGTGATCACAAATATAATAACTTACTCTCTGCTCGTATCCGTCACGATAACCCTGAAATATTGCCGATGTAATCATAAATATTAACTCGCTCACTCTGTCGTCGTTATCAACCTGTTTATGAGTACAGTCAACATGTATTATGAATCGTTGGGAAAATAACTGATGTCCGTTCAGAGCACGTTTTTATTTGAACATTAATGATATCACATTAAGTTCGTTCCATGTTGCTATGTATTAACAAGGATAAAAATATCAGGCCACGTTGGGTAGAGGTAAGAAAAGGTACATGATTTATTGTTGTAATATCTCACATGATAATCCCACCCTGTACAGAATTTACAGTCAATATAACAGGACTGTACGACAGGGAAATGATCTGTTACGATGATTTACTCCTTGTGTAAATAGACAATGCAGCGTGAACCTTAACGACGGTGAAGATAGTTCCATGGGTTAGCGAATGTGATGGATTTATTACTGTGTGCCTGCTTTGAAAGAAGTTGTGTAACTGCTGTGAAGTTTGCCTTTATCCTTCAGCTCCTTTACACTGCACTGACTGTGTTGTTTTGTCTTAAAGTAATACCCGATAATTGAGAAATTATCATATGGTGACAAAGTCAACGTTCTCAAGGCGACATTACAGAAATAAAATTTAAGTACACAGCTAAAAGTTGAGGTAATTCAATATGTTGCACTCTTGCGTCACAGTAATTCTTGTAATCGGTTATAAATACATTCGTAAAGGGGCATTTGTGTGCTTTATCAGCCAATCCAGTGGTTGACATACTGGGTATCGATCTACAAAGCGGGGGCACGATGGCATACATCTACAAAGCCAGACACAATTATCATTGAGCATGGCTTGCTGAAGATCAAGTTTAACCCGTATTTTCACGGGCACTGAGACAGTCTACACTTGTGTAAAATATTTCCTGTTGATACCTCTTATATGACTGTTTACACATTGGTAAAACCACGTACCTATTACTCTGCATCAGAATCAGGTATCCAGCCATGTGATATACATCTTCATACATGTTAACTGCAAAACAGATGATGGGCCTTGAACGTGCACTTGCCTAGGATTTCATATTGCTCGGAAGAAGTTACCCTGACAAATGCATTCTATAATCATAACATTACTGAATCATTTAAAGGCACAGATATTCACAGTGTTTAGTCATTTTTTTGCAAACATGCATTTATCGTGTTTTGGTGTAATTATTCAGAATAGTTTGTATAGTTCGGGCTTAACGAAGTTCGATCTGGGAATAACAAAAAATAGGTTCATTCATTTTTTAGAAAGTATCATTTTGTCCGTCCACGATTCTTTTTCCCAGATATAATGCCAGGCAGAGTTGTTGAGGTATCTCAGACCCAGACATGTTGTTATCTGTTTGGGTAAAGTCCACTGCAAGAATTACGGCTCTACAGTTCGTTTGAGTTAGAAAGGGACCGATGAATTGCAAATTTTATCATTGTACAAAATTGCCTCATAAATATAAATAGTACACATGTTTATCATTACTAATGCCCAACAGCGTTCTTATATTTGAAATTTTCCGGACTCCACCAAAAAAGGTTGTTTAAGAAACTATCATCATTGAAAACGCAAAAGTTGTTATCTGTCGCGGCGGGGTGAAACCGCAGAAACGGAACAGCCACTATCTCGCCGTGCACGGATACACATGCCTGATTCAAAATGAAGTTGAATGCTGACATGAAACAGTTGATGATTAAAGTGTACGATTGTTTCAGTGCTGTACCCGAAAGGGGCCAACCATTTTATGCCATTAATAAATACCGTAAGCGGGCAGCAAAAGCTTTAGGAGTATCAGCAAGGGTACTGACAAATGTTCTGGAACACAAACATTGTGAGGGTGATGCAAAGCAGGTAGGGGTCGTGTCAAAATCACACAAATTAAAACATTTGGACAACTTTCAAAAGAACCCAGTAAGGCAGTCTATCAACAAGCTCTATTCTGAAAACAAATACATGTCGCTGAAAATTTTAAAAAAGCATTTGAAGCAAGAACACAACCTCAGAGTATCAAAGTACACACTCTGGCGACTCTAACACTCTTTCGGGTATCGTTATAAAAAAAATTCGGGGGAGAATAGGTCAGTACTCTGTGAACGCACTGATATCGTTCGCTTGAACAAAATTTTTCTCAGGGTTATAAAGAAGAAGCGCGAGGAAGGGTTCGAGCCAGTGTACTTGGACGAAACCTGGGTCAATGCCTCGCACACTGCCAGCAGTCAGTGGGTACCCAATGGGGGTGATGGGAGTGATAAGGGGTCACGTAGAAAGCTGTCTCTGGGGAAAGGAGAGAGATTAATCATTCTCCATGCTGATTGCTCCAGCAAAGGCTTTCTCCCAGGCTGCGACTTGGTATCCAGGGCAAAGTCCACAGATAACAGAGACTACCATTCCGAGATGAATGGTGCGGTTTTCCTCGATTGGGTTAAAAACAAGTTGGTACCAGCTCTACCAGAGAAGTCTTTTATCGTAATGGACAAAGCCCCATACCACAGCGTGCAGGACCCCGACAGTAAAGCCCCGACATTGAACAGTCGAAAAGGTAATATGATATCATGGCTCGACAAATTTCAGATCGCACGGCCTTCAAAGTAAACGAAGCCTCAGCTATATGAGATCATGAAAACCCACAAAGGTGAACCTTTCTACAAAGTTGACAGTTACATAAAAAGTAAGGGTCACGATATTCTGCGACTTCCACCTATCACTGTGACCTTAACCCCATTGAAATGATATGGGTATTGTCAAAGGAGATGTTGCCAGATCAAACACAACTTTTCGATTACGTGACGTAGAGGTTTTGGTTAAGGAATCCCTTAACAAAATCACAAATGAAACTTGGCAAAACTGTGTGAAGGTAGCTAACAAGGTTACTGGTCTCGGGATGGCTTACAACAGGCAACTGTGATACCACTTGTCATCCCTTTAAGTCGCGACTATGACACTACGACAGACGAGGAACTGACAGGTCTCCCGGAATAGAAATCACGACTGAAACTTGGCAAAACTGTGTCAACAAGGTAGCTAACGTCATTGAACAAGGTTACTGGTCTCGGGATGGCTTACAACAGGCATCTGTGGCACCACTTGTCATCCCTTTAAGTCGCGACTATGACACTACGACAGACGAGGAGCCGACAGATCTCCCGGAATAGATTTTGAGATGTTCCCCGCCATGACTGGCTGTTCCGTTTCTGCGGTTTCACCCCGCGGCGACAGATAACAACTTTTGCGTTTTCAATGATGATAGTTTCTTAAATTTTCAAATATAAGAACGCTGTTGGGTATTAGTAAATGATAAACATGTGTACTATTTATATTTATGTGGCAATTTTGTACAATGATAAAATTTGCAATTCATCGGTCCGTTTCTGACTCAAAGGTGAGGTAAGGTGAAATTGGGTTTTACGTCGTGCTTGAGAATATTTCGCTCATATGACGACGTGCATGCGTGTGTATGTGTATGTGCGGCTGCTTGTACTAGCCCAGACTGAAGCTGGTTTTATAGTGCTAGCCCACTGAGATACCATGCCGCAGTGAAGCATGAATACCCCACTCAGACACATTATACTGACTCCGAGCCGACCAGTCCTTGTTGTACCCATTAATGCCGTGCGCCAGGCAGGGACCAACAAGTACCATATTTTAACGTCTTTTGGTTTGACGCGGTCGGGGATCGAACCCGCGACCTTCCGCTCTCCGGGCGGACGCTCTAACCACTACACCACGGAGGCGGTCTTCTGACTCAAAGGGACTGTAGTAGCACATGTATGCAGCTGAAATGATAACCAAGTGTTAAGTGCAATCAATCGTATTCTCTCAAGAGGGTGTTAAATGCTCGGATAAAAACAAAGGACACCACTAAGACCCAACACGTTTCTACTCTTTTCACGACAGCGCAGAATTCAGGGTCAGGAACAGGTCCACGTTTCATGATTTTTAACCGTCTGTGATGTATTAACTGCTTTCGGTGTCCTGATAACGCAATGCACTATTCTAAAACTATCACGGTGACTTCAGTTGCTGGCCAGTAATGTAGCAGTATGTAACCCACTGTGATGCATTTTTTAAATCGAAACTGTAATTGCTCTTTTGAAGAAAACCACAATAATAAATGAAACGAGTAAATGGTTATTTTGTAATTCAGGGACAGTTTTAACACTATTACGTAGCAACAATGTCGTAACGATCTTGTGTTCGCCAAGCAAACGTATTGTTACATATGACGAGCGATTGAAGAAGTGTAGATGCTAACATCGTTATCACTTGTTTGATAAGGGTGTCATCATCTCAGTCAGAACGTCCCATCTATTGCGTAAAGAAGTTGTCAAAAAGAATGTTCCTCTTCATCATACCAGCTTCTAAATACCACTAAATGAAGATCTCAGTGTGATTCGTCATCAACCAGCTAATGTGTATCGTCAATATGTGGTTTCAAAAAATGTATGCTTGAAATATACTTAATGTCCATGCACAACACATTTTTACTTTAGCTCAAATACCATTACATAAGTGTGTCGCATTCTGATACTATCATTTACAGGGCTACCAAACCACGTTGCCTAGATATGTTCAAACAGGACGTAAACTTCGCTACGAGATTTCAGATAAAGAGAGTTGTTTATATTAAAATGATGAACAGGTTTATCTCACACGATAACCTTACCATTGACACAATGAACAGTCAGCATAAGGCAATGACAAAGCTGTCGTGATTCATGATCCATGTTAAGATGTTTAAAGACTACATTTGAGGTCAATATGTCCGGTGTACTGACTGTGCGTCAGGAAAAGGATCTGAAGAGATTATTTACACCTTGTGCAAACAACCAATGCAGCGTTAAGACAGTGAAGATATTTTCGTGGGACAGAAAACCTGATTTATTACTCTGTGCATGCTTTGAAAGAAGGTATCAAAATGATGTTGGGCTAGTCCTTTGCACTACACTGCACTAAGTACCCTGGTATGAAACTGTGCGAATGCAGCCAGGGATAAGCTCACATGCAGCACCTCACTCATTGGTGCAGGTAACACACACACAAATCAATCACAACTCTATACAACATCTGTCCGTCTGTCTTAAAGTAATACTTCACATTTGAGCATTATTATATGCTGGCAAATTCAACGTACGCAAAGCGCATTTTACAAATAAATATACTATTCGTGTGCATTAAAGAATCACTATCTCCATGAAAAAGTGAATGAGTGAGTGAGTTGGGTTTACGCCGCTTTTAGGCATATTCCAGCAATATCACGGCGGGGGACACCAGAAGTGGGCTTGACACATTGTACCCATGTGGGAAATTGAACCCGGGTCTTCAGCGTGATGAGCGAACACATTAACCACTAGATTACCCCCTTCGCCATGAAAGATATCTGGTGTAGATTACATGTTCTTAGTGGGCACTTGATTGAGTACAGCAGCTGCACTTAACATATATTTGCTAGATAAAACTATTTCAACTCTCATGCACGAGAAACACACAAGAGAGATATAGGTTGTTCACCCAAAGGTTTTATTGACGATTTAAGTCGTGTGTGATTTGTGCGTCGGGTTCGAATCACAAACCGGTTTCAATACAAGAAGCCAATTCCTTATGTTCTCTCACATGATATGGCTATATTAATTCCTTTCACTCAGTCAAGGTGTTTTAAATGACATCCCTCGATGGTTCAACTGCTTCAGTTTCAAGTGGTATGGTTCAGTCTCTGTCAGCCGTTTTCGGCTGTCCAGGCGTTTTCGTTCAGATGTCTTTTTAGCTGACTTGTTTTTAAACTCATTGACACTTTTCTCTTATCATGTTGTGCAGGCTGACCTCTTTAAAGAAGAGAGGCACAATACTGCACATGAAGCACAATGGACGTCATTTATTGCTACTCCTTTGATGTTGAAAGGTTGGCGTATGATTTCCTTCAATGAGCAATAGAGTGAGTGAGTGAGTTGAGTTTTACGCCGTTTTTAGCAATATTCCAGCAATATCACGGAGGGGGACGCCAGAAATGGGTTTTACACATTGTACCCATGTGGGGAATCGAACCCGGGTCTTCAGCGTGACGAGCAATCGCTTTAACCACTAAAGTAAGGCCAGAAATGCTTGGAAAATGCTTTTTGGCTGCAATATCAATATAATGAATTTGACACAAGATAAAAACTCATATATGATACATGTACGACTCCTACCTAGCTGGATATTAAAGCTCAGATGAAAACATGCACTTCAGGGGTGACTTCACAGGAGAAAATATTGACGTTTCAACAACATTCGTAAATATTCTTAGTACAAACTGTAGTTTTGAAATACAGACTTTAATTATTCATATAGCCGCAACTAATTAAATTACATAAAATATTGTTAAAAGGTTGGCTTTTTTAACATCTATATGTGAAAAAGATGGAACTCTTGTAGTCATATTCAAAATAATTACGTAAAAGGTCTTAATTCATATCCCATAGATACTCGTGTTTACCCATAGAAGTTTCACTTCGTGTGTGAGCATTGAACTGGCAACATGCGACTTGATATCTCTGCAGAACAGTTGATTTCAAATTTATACCAGTATTTTATACTGGAGAAACAATGGGGAAACCTGTCGTCAGCTATGACTTTACTATAGAATGTGTAACGCCCTTAATTTGACATATAGTCAGGTTTACAAAATTGTAAACAAATCAGTTACCTCAGGGGTCGTGTCAAAATCAAAACCACGTAGGAAACACAAACTGGATAGCTTTGGTAAGGGTGTCATACGCCGTGCAGTTTATAAACTGTATGAACACAAAATCCCACCGACGTTTGCCAAAATACAAGATGAGATCAAAGATACAATACATGTCTCGAGAACAACACTTATTGTAGCTCTGGTAGAAATGGGGTTCAGGTACACGAAAAGGGGAGATGACAGAGCTGTGTTTAGAGCAAAGTACTCCTGTCCATGCGATCAGCTTATCTCAGAATAGTTGAAGAATACGGCAATTCGGGTTTCAAATTATATACCTTGATGAAAACTGGTGTAATAACAATCACTCAACCGATCGGATGTGGCTTCCTTCAGATTGTTCTAAGGCACCAGTGTTACCATCAGGCAAAGGTAGACGCCTGATCATCTTACATGCTGGTACCCGTAGCAAGGGACTAAATTGGGGTTGTGACTTTGTTTTTGAGGCCAAGAAATCTGATGGTGATTACCATAGCGAAATGAATGGGCAGCTATTTAGGGATTGGTTCGAACATCAGCTTTTACCGCAGCTGGACGAACTAAGCGTTATCATTTTGGATAACGCCAGTTACCATAATCTGCGTGTCCCTGGTACCATGGCAATCTCAAGGCTCATTTGCTGGATTTTCTCACTTCCTGTAACGTGCCTTACAGGCAATCAGATCGAAACCCCAGCTCATGGAAAAATCCGGCAGCACAAAATGCCAATCCGGTACATCACTGACGAACTAGCTGCAAAACAAGGCCAGATAGTTCTGCGTACATCAGTACGGCACTGTGAGCTCAATCCCATCGAGCTGATCTGGGGTAACTGTAAGAATTTTATTGCTCGCAATAATACCACATTCACGCTTTCAGACGTTAAAGAGCTTGTGTATGCTTCTTTTGCGAGAATTAGCCAAGAAGTGTGGCAAAAGGCTGAAGACTGCGTGACGGCGTTAACGTCAGCCGAGTCCTCGACCAGCAGTGATACAGACACTTGATATTTTGAGACGGTCCCTGACATGCACTGCCCGTGCGTTGCATAACGCTGTCGCCCTCTCTGCCTGCCAGGTGGGTCACAGTATAGTTTGTTTCTTTGAAGTGTTTCTACCATGGATTTTTTTCTAAGTTTTTCGATATTTTACAAGTAATCATTATGATTAGGGAATGGTACATCGTGATTACTCATACGCCATATAAGGTCGAGGTGGTATGGATGATTATATATGAGTTTGAATCTGAAATATCAACCATTATCAAATAATTGCCAAAAAAGCATTTTCCAAGCATTTCTGGACTTACTTTAGGCTACCCCACCGCCCGAGTGAGCAGTAGAAACAGCAAAACTACTTCGTGTGATAAATACATATTTGGAAAGATAATGAAAGCTTTTGATATACCTCCTAACGAGCTGAAAAATTAATCCGTTTCGAATAATCGAAGAAATGTTAAACGAGACAAGAGCCTGTTTTCCTAAACGACAAGGGGGTAAATGCCTCTCACACAGCCTACAGTCAGTTGGTATCCAATGAGGACTGTGATGAGTATGGGAGAAATCTACCAATGGAAAAAAAGGTGACAGACTTGTCTTTCCCCATGCTTCCTGTGCTAGTGGTGGTTTTCTCCCAAGATGTAACCTCATCTTTGGAGTCAAATATAAGGACAAACGAGGGCTACCATACAGAAACGGCAAGATATATCGTGGGCGGGTCAACCATTTGTTCGTCCCTGCTTTTGGTACTGTCAGGCCCCATGTTCAAAGCCACATATCACACTGTGCGGGTATAAGACTTTGTCTTCCCGGGCAACGAACGGCACAACTCTAACAAACCTGCATCAGCATATATGGTTGGTATTTATGTCAAAGGACAAAGGTCTCACTACTTCCTCCTTACCACTGTGACCCAATAGAGTTGATATGATGACGTTCGACGAAAGCATATAAATTGTGGGATGTTCAAACGGGGGTAAATGAATCCCTTGTTCGGGTAAGTGTGGAGATATTGCAACGTTGCGTTACCAAAGTCACCTACGAGGATCAAAATGTTGTCACGTGAAAGACTTCAGCTAGAAACAGTCCATCCCATACTTGTGACCATCAGCAATGATCCAAGGACTTCCGACTACGAGACCCTTGAAGTTCTGGGTTAGAATTGATCTTCAGTAAGCCATGCTTGTCGTAAGAGGCGACTAACGGGATCGGGTGGTCAGGCTTTCTGACTTGGTTGAGACATGTCATCGGTTCCCAATTGCGCATTGATGCTCATGTTGTTGATCACTGGTCCAGACTCGATTATTTACAGACCGCCGCCATATGGCTGGAATATTGCTGAGTGCGGCGTAAAACTTAACTCATTCACCGACTACAAGGGCCGGGACATGAGCGCGTCAAATTGTATCTACAATTATCATGAGAAGACCCCGGGACTTTATGCTGTTTTCAAAGTACGGTGTTTACACAATATCTTACATTTCATCATTTTCGGTTAGAGACGAATGGGCTGCAGAAACCGAAGCCCAACACCCAAACGTACCCGAATCATTGTATTGTTATGCCTGATAAAGTGGGGCAGTTTGGGTTTTGCACATCTCTGCTTACCAGATCCCCAATGCGTAACAACATAAATCCATTATAATTCAGGCTCACCAAAGCGTTATAAACTCCGTCAATGATCCATGATATTATCAAGAAGTACATATGAGGTTATATAGCAAAAATCATAATGAGAGATGTCTAAATTGTTGTTATATTCTGTACTGTTATGATGAATGCTAATCTGAAGACAATAAAGACGACAAGAGATTTACGTTTTCTGTTTTCAAAACTAGACATGGTCAGACTGAAATGCGTCTGATGCGAGAAGAGTACAGACGCATTTTTCGCATTAATAAAATTCTCGTATTAATTTCATGATTTACAGTATGTGGACATGTTGGTGGTAATTCCTTTAAAAACATATTTGTCTTACAGATTGGGTGATTTTACGACGCAGTGACAATCAAATGGGCTTGTGAAACGGCCTTAAATGTTTGCTTCGTGATAATGGGTTTAACTGAAAACGATGTGTCATGATGCTCTGATTATATACAAATATATTTGAAACGTTACTGACTGCAGCGGTGAGCAACTCTCACCGATTCAGTGATACGAATGCTCAGGTTAATTAAGCAATGTCAGATGGCGTAAAAATATTACAAAATGTCGCTTCTTGTGTTATAGAATTGAACGAATGGCTCGAAAATGCGTCTTTGTCGTATACATATTTTACATTGAAGCACGACATCCAAACGTACCTATATCATTGTATATTCTAGTGGTGTTGCAATTTTGCATATCCCTGATTATCAGATCCCCCTGAGTGTGACACCATAACATTTGTACATCAGTATCACCAACCCCTTTTGAACTCTATCAAAGGCCCACGACATTATTCAGATAGTCCTGTATGGAAATAAAGCAAAACGATTTCAAGCATCGAGTATTCGAATCCAGAAATACGTTCCGGTTTATATTTCTTAGGATTACACCTGAAAGGTACATGTCGACATGTTTCTTTCAAAACGCGCTGGTTCCTATATTACAGATTGGGTGATTTTACGACGCAGTGACAACCGAATGGGCGAGTGAAACGACCATAAATGCTTTAATGAATGCTTCGTGGTGATGGGTTTAACTGTAAACCTTGTGGCATGATGCCGTGTTCTCTGATTATGTACATATTGTCCTTGTATATCTGGAACGTTGCTTACTGCAGCCTTCAGAAAATTATCACCCATTCTGTGGCATATACGAATCTGAATTTTACTCAAAAAGATAAATCGCAAATATAACATGTTGTTACATTTTACCACTTTCTGAATGACATTGTGAATGACTAGCTTTCGGCCACGGGAAACGTGCCAATTTGCATTAGTCAGTTGGATACACAGGGTGAATGGTCTGGACAACTCATTGTCATGGATGCCACGGTGGCTGAGTAGGTTAGATCGCCGACTTGCTGATGTGGTGGGGATCAGGTGTCTGAGATTGTGTTTTTTTGAATCTCGGATGGGACTCAACCCAAAGTATTAGAATCTATGCACTTCACAGGCAACCTAGCTTTATTATTGTCACTGCAACAGTTACATTCACACATCTAAGCTTGTGGAAAGGAGACTCGAGTACAATATTATTTCTATCGTTTGAAGTATGAATTAGAAGGAAATTTATTTTCTCCTAGCGGTATGAAGCGTTCCCATGAGGTATCTGCCCGGTAGGTGGCGTGTTATGGGAGTACATAAGGGTGTAGATATTTGAATTTTCCCGGCCTTTCAGCATTTATCATGTTTGTATTCTAATGATGTAGTTCTGTATGTTTCAGACGTTCATGGGGCGGTGGGGTAGCCTAGTGGTTAAGGCGTTCGCTCGTCACGCCGAAGACGCGGGTTCGATTCCCCATATGGGCACAATGTGTGAAGCCCATTTGCGGTGTCCCCCCGCCGTGATTGCTGGAATATTGCTAAAAACGGCGTAAAGCTAAACTCACTCACTCACTCAGATGCTCATGATCATTGTTCGTGTGGTGTGGCATGAGTGAATTTAACCATGGTGTTTTATTGCTGTCGAGACGTTATAATACGGTAATGTTGGAATGTATACATATACCACATGTCGGCTGTCTAGCCGTTATAATAAGGCAGTGATGGGCTTATCTAATGTATTGGCTACTGTGTTTTGTTGGCAGAGATTGTGCAGCATACTGTATATAATGAATCTCTGGTGTCTATGTTTGAATGTTGTGTAAATAATGCTTATATTTATGTAATTTATGCTGCTCCAGTTCAGTTGTGCAAATGCTAATATTAAACTCTAAAGTATTTATCGCTGTATTGCAGCTATGCCCATGTTGTGTAATGGTAACGATACTGTAATAGTCCCTCCAGTGTTGGTGCTTCTGCATTCGTTGAGGTAACACAGTTCAAGAGGTTTTTCTCTAAGGGAGTTGTTATTTCTGGTTTACGTGTCGGGCTTCAACATGCATTTCGTTATTCGCGTTTGATATTGTTGTATATATTGTGATGAAACAATATGAATAAACTAGCCGACAAACGCACGTCGGTTCCTATCGTTCAAGTATGTGTTTGTTGTGTTTCATGTAGACGCAAATGGAGCGAGTAGGAAAACAAAGGTGTGCCTAAAGTAAGGTGGGTTATTGTCACTGTAGGTTTGGTAAATATTACGTATTCATATGCAGATTTGGTCATACAAATTTTGAATGTGACAGAGCAGTTCTTTCAAGAAATGTTAGGCTCCTTAAGTGAGTTTTAATGAGGTACAGATATGAGATCAAGGTTATAAATTGTCAAAAAAATGTCGTAAATTGTAAAAAACGTATCTCAGAAATACAGATACATTTGGACTACGGATGATAAAGCGCTACTATTTAGTTACGAGACAAAATATCACTCAGAGCAGTGTACATCTGAGTACTAATCTTCAAGATGCTGCTACCCGATTTACCTTACGTATTGCAATAACTTTGTGCTCTTTTTATATCCCACGTTCATTTGCCCTTCATCAAACTTCAGAATCTGTATGATCAGCTATCTAGGCAATGAATCACCATGGGCAAAGTACTATGGGGAAGTACAAGCACAAACAATAAGAGGAGAGTTCTTGAAGACTTTATTTCAGAAAATACTTGATAATTGTGCTTTTAATTATGATTCATACACGTATTGACATCCAGCCACTGTAACATATTATGCCCTCGATCTGCTGCTTGCAGACTCAAACCTGTATAATGAATTTAAATCGATGGTCCATGATGACCTCTGTGGGGGTGATCACTTCCCAACAATTATTAAACCTTGTGATGATATACCTTGATCAAGATGGAACTTCACCAAAGCCAACTGGTCATTATATGAAATATTTTGTATTGACAACTTAAAATCTTTTAAGGAATATTAAAGATACTATGCAGTTATTTTAATGCTTAATAACATTGCTGACCAAACAATACCTAAGTCCTCTGCAAATCCACATATTTGTAAACAACGGTTCAATGATGAATGAAAACAGGCCAGAAAGTACAGGAATAAAAAGATTTGTTTTTGCTAACAACCTACAGTCCGTAATTTAGGTTAAGTAATACTTCTCAATGACAAGGCTCGCAATTGAACAGAATACGCGTCAGTCTGTTTGCAAAATATATTCCCGTACACCAATGCCAAAGATGGGGAACATGATGCAAAGGATAAAAGGTAAAGGCTCAAAATCTACTGTTCACCATCTCAAAGACGGTGATAATTAACTACATGTATCTGATAAAGCTGGCATTCTTAATAAACTTGGCGAAACTCTAACAAAGCCATTCTTCATCATCAGGGTCTGTCCCCGAGTCATAAACATACCATAAACAACAGACAAAGAAAATAATACATTTTAAAACAGACAAGGGTGAAGACTATAACGGACTATTTTCATTACATGAGCAAAAGTTGCCCTTAAGCAAGCTCATGAAATAGTAACCGGAGCCGATAATATTTACTATCTACTATTGAAGCATTTGCCCGAGTCATGTGTCCAGATCCTTTCAAAAATATGGACCTTCCATGTCATAATGCCATTGAAATCCCCATACCAAAGTCTAACAAATTGTAAATAATCTATCAATTCTGTAAACTAATAACCTTATCACAAATATCCCGTACTATTGATCATTTCGTTAAAATGCTATATTATCTAATGAGCATGTTGAATCAGTTTTCTACTGACACAAAATGTATCATTGTATGAATATACTACCCATCAAAAGACTCACTAATGTAAATATAGCCACTTACTTCAGTAAACTGTTCTAAACTAGATTTTGCAAAATATTCCATACTGTTTAAAGGTACTATTTACACATGAACTGATGTATATTATTGTCATGGGTTTAATAAATGATGAAAATAATTGAAAATTGGCGATTTCTGAACAAAACTTTACACTAAAACGCAGCTGATGCATGATCCTCGTGCAATTCATCTGCATAAGGTTTGCGGGTGGTTCCCCCAAGTTAGTGGAGACATTCATCTTCGATGTAACCATAACATATAGTGAGTGCCTTTAATGAGTCTAAACCTCTGATGAGTAGTATATATAATATACGAAAAAGGATGTTCCATTCGAAATAGTGTCAACAGAAATTATTGAAGAATCAGTTCATTGCAATAGAAAAAAATAAAAATAAATATGGTTTTAGATTGTGTGTAATGTATTTCAGTTATGGCTGACAATTGTATTGTTTAATACCAAGTTCACATCGTAAACGAAAGGTGGGAACAGTGCAAGCACATACTGGGCGTGAAGCACAGTGTATGTTGTGTATGTCGAATGAGATGAGCTGACGTGAAATCTGTTGACGCGACTTTAACAATCAGGCCATTGAGCCCAAGAAAGTTGATAGGGGGTATCGTTAAAGGTGATATTCTACGAACGAGCATAAATTGCGGGATATTGAAAAGCGGGTAAATGAATCCTTTGGTCGGGTAAAGTTGCATTACCAGAGAGGTCTGGTCACGTGAGTGACTAGCAGCTAGCAAGAGTCCCTCCGATAGTTGTGGACTCAGACGATGAGGGCTGTGACAAGAAAGCGTGAAATTGTGACTAAAATTATCACGAGACGACTCCACTCATGCCGTCTGTCTCTGCACTGTTATCAAATTTGGGGACAAACGGACTGCAGAAATACCAATACCCATTGTACGTACCCGAAGAAATTGTATTGTTTAGTATACCTGAAAGAAATTGGCCGGTTTGGGGTTTGCACATCCCTGCAAAACAGACCCCCAATGGGTAACAACGTAACATATGTAACCCGTTTTCAACTCGATCAATGATTCGTGACATTATGAAGAAATACAAGTATGAAAATATAGCAAAAATCATTTCAAACATCGAGTACTCGAATCTCGACGGAACAAAAAACCAAAAACGCTCCGCTTGATATTCCTCCTTCTGAATACATATAAAAGGTATATGTCCACAATTTGGAGGCAATTTCTTTTAAATTATACTGGTGGCTGTCTTACAGGTGGGGTGATTTTACGACGCAGTGACAACCAAGTGGGCGTATGAAACGTTCTGATATGTATAGCCTCGTGATGATAGGCTAAACTGAATAAGCTGTGACACGATGGCAATGTTCCCCTATTGTTTTAGTCACGATATGGCTGAAATACTGACGATGTGACATAAAATTTTAACTCACTCACTCCCTGACTGTATACATATTGTCAGTGAATATGTGGAACGTTGCTTACTGCAGCCTTGAGCAGTTATCACCCATTCAGTGACACATTCGACTGCCGTCTGAGGATCACTGTATTCGGAGGGATATACGAAGTACTTGGTTTCAGACTTTATTTTTGTGAAAGCCACAGCTGTGTGCTGGTGATGAGGTGGCTGATTCTGAGGGTGTGGTTTGGAATCCTGGATGGGACTCATCGTTCACAAAGTGTTAGAAGTGGAAAAGGTGAGAAAGTGTGATCGACCATTTGGGCACAGAAATCGCATATAGCGATAATGACATAAATACTCGGGAGGTGAACCAGCATAGGAAGTATCGTTCAACAGTATCTTTAGCAATAAAGAGCCAGTCTTTCAAAAACATTAGATGGTTGTCTAGCATTTCGTAGACATTCAATATTTCTGCACAGCACTGACATTTTTCGATTTGGTCAGAGGTGAAATCCAGTTAATACTGACAGCGATTTGTAAAGGAATAGGAATGGGTTGTTTTGTGATGTATTTATTGATGTCGCCGAGTCACTTTGTGAGTCAATGAGTTACAATTTAGAGACACATCGGCAGTATTGTAGCCATACCTTGGCAAGAAACGTTTTGCATACATAATAAATACATGTTCTTATAAAACCAAGTCATCAAGGCAGTGTTAAATAAAAAACCTAACGCAGATGGTGTTTGAAACGAACATGTAAATCTAAAGCTATTTTACCATTGAAGACAATACAATGTAAAAAAGAGTCTATATAGCTAAGCCCGAAACGAAGCATTATATGCGGTTCATATTTTACGAACATGACAAAGGCCATTGTGGACAGATCACACAGGTCACTGCCAGATTCACGCCTGTGCCAGTCATATTCGCTTACTACCGCGTCAGCTGTTGGTTTGGTGTACTTGAAGCATTTTTTAAGCGCTCGTAAAATAAAACGGAGATCAGATACATTTGATGACTGGTTTGTCTTGTTGCCTTTTCTTATATATTTTGGATATCCTCTCTCGATCAACAAGGCCAATGTTCCGATTTTCGGCTGCTACAAGGTAGGTAAGTTATTACTAGTGAATTCTAGCGACCGTGATTTAACGTGAACTTTTGAAGTGTGACCAGGAATCTTGCCTCGCAGGATGTAATGTTGGCCGTTCCTATTAAAAAAGGAAAAGGAATTGTTTTAATTTTCAAGGCAGATAATGACTCTCGTTGAACATGGCAATCAATTGTTCTACAGATGTGTGGCAATAGATGATTTTTAACTTATCACATACATTGACAAGTTAACCATAATAAGGTGATCGCATTGATGTTGAAATTTCACGTTCTTCAGAGAGTAAGTTTCGTTCCCATCAGTTTGAGCAGTCGCTCAGTTTCATTACAAGGAGTCAAGTTAGCAAGCCAAAGTGCTGCTTTTACAGGTCTTTCACATGTTATGGTGACATATTCCGTTTTATTTCTAAAACTGATTAAAGAATCAGAATCTCTATGCTGATGCTAACCAAGGAACAGAACTGCTGCATATATTGGTATACTAATGCAACTATGAGGACTTCTTCTTACATAGCAGTGTAGTCATTTTTCTATTGTATTTTTATTTCTATAGTGAAAGCCATTAGAAATGCAATTTGACATTCATACTTTCTTTACTCACACTAATTTCAACATATATAAACCTAACTTGCAGATATGTTTTAAGTGAACATCTGTGAATAATTTCATCTGAAAATGTCCAGAGGCAACAACGACATCAAACAAAGGAGGGGTCACTTGCAGTCAATATCGTGTGTGTCCACCTTGCGCTGCAAGACACGCTCGCAGTCTTTGGGGCATTGAAAGACACACATTTCTTAGGAACAGCTGTTGGATGCTCTGCAGCCTCTGATGGTGTGTGGTCTGATCATGACACCACCCCCTCCAAAACGATCATGTTCAAGGACACAGTTTGGCGCAAGTCTTTCTCCTTACGTCGATAAATCTGTTGACGTCCATCTGCAAATTGGCCCCATTTGCTGCCCCTCGCTGTCTGGCAGACTGTGGCGATGCAATAAGGTTGGACCACGGTACGGGTGACTACACCGGATGTTGAAGGCAGCAAAGCGTCCTTGCACCTTTTGGGCGCTGAAATGACGTTGACTTGTCCTAATTGTCCTCCTTGCCTAATCATCAGCTGTTTGGAACCGATTTCGCAAGTGGGAAACTCGGATATTGCGGTTTTGTCGAGCTGTTATCCCAGGTGGTGCACAAGGTCGCGGACGATCAGCAACACTTGTGGTAGCCCGAAAACGTTGTCTGAGTCGAATTACAATGGATGCACATTAAAGTGCCTGGCAATCATCACATCTGAAGCACCTTGGCTGACCATACCGATAACCTGATTCCTTCGTCTTGCGTCAAGTGTGGCATTTTCTCAAAGTGATTGAGTTCCACAATTCCTTGTGCATTGACAGGGCCTGGGTGCAGGTAATGCATGTGCAAAACGTGTTTCATGAATGTGATTGTGTTTACGAGAAATGTCAAAGGTTCAGTTTTAAGTATCAAAGTTCATGTGAGAGGAATGCTCCAGGACTCGAACTCGAAATGGGCCAGAATAACAGCCTCTGTATCGCAGGAAAAAATCTTCAATAGAACTTTTGTAAGTTTCAGGACAACAAATACCAATTGCGTTTTTAATGGCTTTCAGTATATTATACTCATGACGGACAAGCTCCTCGTTTTGAATGCTGGATAATGCTAAAATCTCATCCCCCATAGGAACCCAGGATAGAATAGGTCCTCAGCAAAACCGATGTGAATAACATTTCTGCTACTCAAATACTCTCATCCCATGTGTAGCTTTCATTAACATAACTGAAGACATCAGGAACAAGTTCCGCTCCAGCAAGAATATAATCAGTTACGAAGCATCGTCATTAGTTAAAAGTCTATATCTACTGATATATATCAAAGGACGGGAACCAAACTGCTAGGGTTTTATTTTTAGATCCTTTATTGGACTATCGTTCAACTTGGGAAATCAATGAAAACGTGACAACACTCAAAATGAATAATCATCCCAAACCTTCCAACGTATATATTCTGTTACTCGATATTAAGTGACTGGACATGAGGTAATGCTTAATTACAGCCAGACTGGTCATTCTTCTTTGGTTTTGAGTGTAGATCAATCGCTTCAATCTCTTTGTCTATGGGTGTAGAGCGAAAAACGAAATGCTATGGACACTGATAGTAAACTGTTAACAAGGAAAATCCCTTTCTGTCAACTGAGCGTTCATCTGTCTTCCCTGCAATTCAATATGACAAGATGCTGTCTCCAACGTCTTGCAGTTTTATAACCACCTTTTAAATATTGGTACCCGTGAATATCCGGTTTAGAATTGGTCTTCAGCAACCCATGCTTGTCGTAAGAGGCGATTAACGGGATCGGGTGGTCAGATTTGCTGACTTGGTTGACACATGTCATCGTATCCCAGTTTGATGCTTGTGCTGTTGATCACTGGATTGTCTGGTCCAGACTCGATTATTTACAGACCACCGCCATATAGCTGGAATATTACCGATTGCGGCGTTAAACAGCAAACCAACAAAGTGAAATGTTTACTACTGGCTTTTGATTATATTTACGCCCACCTCTACCTTACTCCAACTCCTGTTCAACTTCCTTGTATCCGATTTCATGACTCTCATATATCTGGACACCTTACTTTTCATCGTTCGAAGCACTCGTTATATCTAGGACATACAGTTGTATTGTTTTCCTTCATCCCATGTTCACAATTTCTGTGTCACAAGATTACAAGAGTAGACAATGTGTGTAAAGACAGATTCTTATTCGATGCCTTTGTGTTTGAAGGCGAGATATTTGAGCAGACCCAACTGTAACCGCCCCTGCTGAGTGCAACTCTCTTGTCGTTGCTACTATCTGAGTATGTCAGTCTTGATGTTGTTACCTCACATGGAACTACAAAATATTGGGAAAAGTACGTAGACATTTCACACGAACAATACATTGTCCTCCCTAGTTTTCTCGAATGGCATTTTCAGAGTGTTTGGTCAAAATTGTCATCAATGTCAGTAGTGTCATCAATAGTGTTTAGCCACCCTATTCCGCAAACCGAAAGTGTTTCAACTCCCTTTCATATCACGATTACAAAGTGGATGTTGCCGTGCTATGTATTATATTTCATTCAAATATTTCGGTCACATATCCTTTATATGAAGGCTTCACATGGAGGTATTGCAAATGGAAAAAAATAGCAACAGTGATAGAATCCGAAATCCCCTGACATGTGACTGAAAGGAGGTGGATGAATTTCAGAAGCAATTTTCTCCACAATTTTGCCAGAAATAAATGCAAAACCACACGAATGAAACCAAGAGAAGCATAAGAATTATCGAGATCTTCTCATACTGTGTAGGACGAAATATGTCCTGAAAGTATTTGTGTGTGCTGATCAGAAAAAAAGTAAGTCTTGACAGAGTCTCATTCCACTACAGAACAAAACCCATGAACACAGTAAAGGTGGTGACAAACCAAGTACCATTACACTGACAAATGTTAGATTCGAAACACATGCCATGACTTTGGCACTGCTAAGGAATGATTCTGTCTCCAACGACTTGCGGGGCTCGACATTATCGCATTGCATTAATTAAACATTTTGTTCTTAAAAATACAATAAACGAAAGACAAATAAACATACAAGAACACTTCGTGAACAGCACCTTTTATTTCAGTGGAACAGCCATCAAGGGTTACCTCAACACATCTTTAGAGTACGTAACACGTGGTTTGAGTCATTTGAGCATCCAACAGATTATCAGGACCCAGCAACAGCATACAAGCTACATAGTTTACAAACTTGACCAAACGATGCTTATTCTAACATCACAGTAATTGTATGACGACATATTTTTGGTCAGTGGTTACATATTATATATATAGTCCACGTCATACATAGCAGTCATACAAACATTTCTGATTATTTCGGAAAGTCTCATTGAAAATACCTCCAAATCGATACTCAAATCAGTCAAACCATTCTGCATTGGAAATTGAACACAAATGCTGGAAACATATACAAATTGAAAACAAGTGATCGAAAATTTAAATTCAAAATAGCATATGCATTAAAACACGTCATGTCACACGAGGTAACAGCAGCTACATTTACACGAACGCAGAACGCACAGGGGCGCTAAACAGCCAAATTGATAAATCATAGTACACAGATAGTTTATGAGATCTTCGAACAAACAGGAATGTCAAAAAGCCAAATTGATAAATTACAGCGGGTATATTATGAGAATTTCAAACAAACAGGAGCGTCAGAGGGCCAGATTGAGTGGCGTTACAGGAACATGTGTATCAGAACTGACACGGTCAGTGACGTCATCACAAACGTCACGTGATCAGCAGCACTCCCACCTGAAACAAAATAAAACACATTTTTGAAACATTTAAGCATGCTTTACGCCAATACAAACACTCTTTTATTTCTAAGTTTGTCATTACGACTTTCTAGGGCACTAACACTAAGGATATAAGCATAAAAAGGTGACAAGTTTATAAGTAATATTCCATACATCGTATGCCCGACGCTATGACGGAGGTGATGTACACATTGTCGGAAATGCATAGTCTGAGGAACAGTAGTACTAACAGTGGGGTGCAATTACAAGTGACAGCGGTATCAATTCAGTAATGTCGTGACGATGAGAGTTATACATTAATACAACAAACTTAAGCAACATAAATACCTGTCGACAAGGACAGTAAAATAACCTTGCTATCACAGATTTAGACTTAAAACTGGCATGCTGCCTCAAAACGTTGTTTTATACCCAAAACTACAACAAAATAGCGATTACATATCGCTAACAAAATTACCCAGTTAAGATCACCATACAAGAGACCGTGGCAGTGTTTTGCTAGATTAAAGCCATCCCTTCAGCGTCGTCATATAAGCGAAATATTCTCAAGCACGACGTTAAACCCAATTCCACCACCACCACCACCGTCCCTTCAGCAGTTGATGATTATTAAATATTCAGCCATGAATTGAAGGAACACATATTCTACAATAAAAAGAAACATTGTAGGAGTAAATATATTCTGAAATACGTGGTCAATACAATAAGACTTACACTTGGCAGAGGTTTTTGTTCAGGTGTCAGTCAAAAGACCTGCCTGGTTGGTGATGGTACAGCCTGCCTGGGTACCGGTGGTGATAGCAGAGAGGCAGGTCTTCAGTGTAGACAGAACACTGTCAGAATAGAAAACAATATCGTTTATTCCTCATTACAGTAATGACCATTTTGTTGAGAAGAGTGCACGATCAAAACTGAAACATCGATTCCACACAGTCACGTGTTGGCGGACAGTGTTCTGTAAAGCCGTAAGATGTCAATCACAGAAAGCTTTTAACAGGAAATATACTACTGACACAAATAGGGGAAACGATAAATAATAGGGAAGGAGTGATGACGCATTCTCTTCCAAAAGACATTACTTGTCATATCTTCCTACGAACCTCTGTTCTAATACGGCCCTTTCATGGCGCGAGTGTCCAGGATTCGAGACTGGTTACAATCAGATTTAGATGTGCAATCAGCGACGTTGTTCAAAAGTGACCATTCGCAAAGCCTCGGTAATTTCCGTATGCTTCTGGAAAGCTAGAACCTCTTCCACTGCGCGATCCGCAAAAGTTTCTTCTAGACAGAACTCAGTCATGTAATGGCGGATCAATGGCGTCTCCATCGCCAACGTTGACGGACAAGCTAACCATTAAATGTCTTGTGTGTCCCATCAACACAAGTCCCCGACAGAGGAGAGATATTGGTGGCCGCACGTTTGCTTGTATTAATGAAGTTGAGCAAGTGTTGGGAAGGAAGAAATAAGAAACGGGTCGGGATGAATCTATCGTATGTTGCTCAACCATATTGGATGTAAGTCGATGTTCTGATTGGATAGAGAAAAAAAGGATATAGTTCGTGTTGTGACTTTTTACCGCTAGGGGATTTTTACGAGCACTAGGAAATATAGTCGTATTAGAACAGAGGTTACGTGGGAAGATATGACTTGAGCAACCTCTGTGGGAAGAGAATGGTGCTGACGATGATTGTCCATAAAATGTATTTCGCGTCTATTGCAATATCGTGTGTCCAGCCGCACGACAGCTGCCTGTCTGTCTGTCTGTCTGTCTGTCTATACCGTTTCCAAACTTTCCATCACACATGTGTGGCCATATCTGTGCAAAAAGATATGGGCTGTGATGATTGTATTTTGACGGATCTATTAACCATATTCTTGCCGGGTGTATAGTGAGTGAGTTTAGTTTTACGCTGCTTTAGCAATATTCCAGCAACATCACGGCGGGGGACACCAGAAATGGGCTTCACTCACTGTACCCATGTGGGGAATCGAACCCGGGTCTTCGGCATGACGACTTAACGCTTTAACCACTAGGCTACCCCACCGCACCGTCGGTTGTACGCCCACCTTGATCAAATAATGGCTGAAAGACATGTGCGAGAACAGTTGAAATCGAATCATGTACAGATCATGTTGATAATACTAACTGCATGATCGTGCAGTACGTTGTGGATGAGCCTGCGACTCCTTTTGCGGCGGCAATCTCACATTGGCATGTAGCAGATGGAGCTGAAACAAGGTTTTATAAAGGAATGGTTTGACTTAACCATGGTGTCTTGGTATACAATTAAAATTTATATGCTTCTAACGTAATAGACTGAAGCAGAAGACAAATGAAATAAACTAATAAGTAACTATTGGATGACTTTGTAATTATTTTTTATCACTCGTTATTCATATAATTATTCAGATTTACATACACTGAACAGGTCTTCAGGTCATTTTCCTTGGCCCGCACAGTCTTATTTTACTAGCTTGGCCTTCTATCAACAACACAGATATAAGTTGGAACAATTAAAATAGTTTCCAATAGTTGGAGTATAAATACGCTACCTTCGTTTGAAGTTTATGAGTTATGTATATCATGAATATGTCACGTACGTATATACTTTTGAAGAAATTGATTACCTGCACAGTCAGCAGTTAGCAGAGCAGCTCTTGCGGTGTCAGTAGCCGTTGCAACGGCGCTCTTGGTGCTGCCGTCACAGCCTGCAGCTTGCGCGGTTCTCAGCCAGCTCAGCTCATTGATACAAACATCTATACTTCAATTTCAAATCAAACAACTTGCAGAAACATCTATGTATATATTGCATATGTCTAGAAACCTAATGAAATTGCAGTCAAGGTATTTTCAGAAATATTGCAAGGAATACGTACACTTCCAATGGTGCACATGTATATATCAAGGTTTACGTTCGGGTCTTTCGATAAAGACCTTGCGAGTGAGTGAGTGAGTATATATATCGTCACCTCGGCTATATTTCATCTGATTCATCCAGTCATCTGATTGTAAAATTTCTAGATGTCACAGATGGTGTCTAAAACTGGCTAGTTAATGTAAACAGAATTTATTTAGGAAGACAATACAATATATAAATGCTCTATAGATCGCCAACAACTGAAGGTAGGTCACCATTACGAGGGACCCTGGCGCCTTTGCTACCTGCATGGACCCTAGTTGGATTCACACCCACCCCTCAGCCGCTGGCGATTGTAGGAAAAACGTTCAAGAATTTTACTCATAAAAAGCTCTGACAAAGAGTCATATCACTGCAAAAGCACAGATGTCCTACACATATTTAATACATACATGTTGATGTAGATATCATTCCATTATGGTTATAAGTTTGACTTAATGGTACGTTGGAGTTTTCATTAGTATCTATACTATAGTGATACGTAAGAATAAATATGTTCAGTGATCTTTTGATCATAAAACGACTGCACTCACGTGCACTTGTTGGCATTAGTAGCAACAGTCGCTTTAGCAGTATCGATCCGACACTGACAAGAGTCCGAGATGGCTAAACATAAAAATCACCGTTAAAGTTATGATGATGATGATGATGATTATGATACAGATGGTATGATCCTTTAAATGCCAGATGGTGTAAATTATTCATGTTGTTCAGCTTTATGTGGGGTTGTTCAGCTTAATGTGCTCGGAAAGTTAGCCAGAGTAGTTGGCCAGAAATTGTGTTTTATTGTAGTATAAAGGCCAGACAGTACCAATGTGTACATGGAAAGGCTGTTGACAGCCTGGATAATTTTGAACGTGAATGGGGCACAGCCTAGAATGAATGAACTCATGTATACTCAGGGGACAGCTTCCGTCATTAAATGTGTAGCCGGAATTAAATAAGGGAAATAGTAAGCAGTTGATGACTGGTGATCACTAAACTGAATAACTCAAGTAGGGTGAATTATGAGTCAAATGGTTGGACAATGATGAAATGGTTTGGCATTTGTCATATATGGTGTAATTGTATCACTGAATAAGAAAACAAACTTATATTTGCTCTCCTGTAAAACTTTCGGTCCAAATAACGTGTTCCTTGCAGTCCACTTTGTTATCATGGGTTACCCCATTGTTTAGATTTGAAGTTATGCTCATGTTGACTCTGGTCAACAGTCATAAGTCTGGTATGTCCTGTAGGCTGGAAACTTCTACAGTCCATAACGTTGTCTGATGTTGAATTAGGTCACAAAAAGGTCACATACTTATGCCGTCATAAGAACAAGATGGCGGATTTTTTGCTCACTCTCCCTTCTACAACATGTGAGCAGCCCCAAATAAACTAAAGAGGTTAAATGTAACATACCACAATCTGTTGTCCCCAGAGCTGTCATCCTAGTCTCTACACCAATTGCCAGAGTTACCACAGTTGAGGACGTATCACAGGCGACATCTATCTTCCCTTCAGACACAGTATGAAAACCTTGGCGGCGCTGTTGGTATAACAATGTTACTTGACGGCACATATTTTCGATGGGATAATGAGTGCGATTATATACTTCATTTATGCTTCTTGGCTTGACATCCCATCTAATTTTACTTCATCTGCCTTTTAACGAGATATATCTTACATAGACTAGGAATAGTGATATAACTAAAATATATCAGATACTTATTATTAGGCCAAGTTGTCCTTTGCGTGTATTTGTGACGGGTGCCACCTGTGAAAATGGGCACTCACACCTTTATTTACCTAGTTTGAACACAATTTGATTGTACAGTGCACACTGTGTTAAGCAGAAAGTTGTTTCATTCTACATGTTTGCATTGATTACCTGCATACAGCTGCAGCACCGGCACTTTGGTCCGTCTTCCAGAATTCCTTCTGACAAATGCAGGTTGCCGTATATTTTGCATCTATACAACAAAAATATACAAAGTACAAATCATGATCCTACCTTGCATTAAATTATTAGTTTCTGATTGGTGAAGAGGCGAGCAAGTATGTTTTGATTATAAGCAGTCTACACATTTAAAAAAGGAATGTACATGTGGTACTTGGGGTCACAGACGTGGTACGTCAGATGATCAAAATCGGTTGACAATATGTTTTTATCAAGGAAAAATAACATGTTCAACACTTCGAAATAGACACTTTGATGCGGGAAATCTCAGTATGATATTTCAACATTAGACGTGTCAGTTCTTCGTAATAATCATGTTTGTGTTTTCGTCGGTGTCTTACACATATACAAGTATGTCAACATACCTGTACTACAAGAAGCGGCACTATAATCAGTCTCAATAGCAGCAGCATCAGCAGTTGCTAGTGGGCATCCACTGTCAGCTTTCGCAGAGGTCTTCAGACAAGTCAGATACGTCGCGAGTGCACTGTGGAAGAGATATACAATCGGCAACACAGATCTGAAAACTTTGTTGAAAAAAAATATAGATTTGAATTTGCAAGCAGAATGTTCAATGGCAAGCTATGTATGATTGTGGCGACAGAAAGGAATAGTTCCTCTTTGGTTTAACTGAACGTCAACACCATTGTCCATATACAACATACGCGTTCAGCTAGGCTAGGAATAAAGTCAATGAAGAAATTGTACACACTGCTGAGTATAATACTTGTAAAACACCTCAGTGTGAGTGAGTTTCGGTTTAGTCACATGGGCAGAAGTTCAGACATATCGTGACTAGAACAAATATGACATTCATAAAGAATATAGATGTATATTAAATACATATTATATGTCCGGCAAAGGACAGTAACACAACTACAATATCACAGTTAGAGCGAGCGAGTTCAGCTGTACGCCGCACTCAGCAATATTCCAGCTATATGGCGGTCACAGTTAGAATTAAGACAAGTATTAACATTTACAATAATAATTTAAGAACTGAGTATGGTACTGGAGTTTGTAATGTAAAGATAGTGAGTGAATGTCAGAAAGCGGTTCATGGTCTGAGGAGAAAGATTCAGAGTACATGAGATACCTCTTTTTTAAACTTGGAAGCGACTTCTATAATTTTCAAAGAATAGTGATCATGAGTGAGTGGGTTTGGTTTTACGCTGCTTTGGGCAATTTAGTCCATCAATATGACAGCGGAGGACACCGGGAAATGGGCTTCACATAATTATAGTGCCCATGTGGGGAATCGAACCCGGGTCTGCGGCGTGACGAGCGATAGCCTTAACCACTAGGCTACCCCGCCGCCCCTTTTCAAAGAATAAAATGAAGTATCCCATCTTGTGAAAACGGTCCTCTTTGGGTTTAATTACACCAAACATGGCAAACGTATATACATGGAGCCAGTCTAAACATTTCTTGATGTCGACCAAGCTTTGCTGCGCCCCAAAACATAAGAAAACTTTATATGGTCACCTTCCATATCTGGAATATCTTTTTAATCTTACTATATAAAAGTTGGAGCATATAACAAAAAGTGTAAAATAGTTTCCATTTGCCCTTTAAATGTTTCAAATTCTAGATTATAATGTTATTCTTAAAATGAGAACACAATATACCATTTCCTCATAATGTTCGCCAGACGAACATTATCGATCGATATTCGAAAGTACATAACTCTTTCGAGTTGAAACCTATGATTTCCGCGATATTATTTAGGTACTGTCTTGTACTACTGTTCCCAATTGTGACTTCAGTATAATTGGCGTACGGGGCTGTTGTAAGGGACTTTATTTCAAATAATACCGCCGATTAGGATACATATTTAGGTCAGATCTATTATCTCAAACTCCTTTGTTAAAAAGAACTTTTCAGGTAAATAGCATTTGATATATTCTAGTGCCAAAGGTCGCAAACTGCCAAAGAGCCAGGTAAGAGGGATTAATACTACCCGTGAAACCTTAGAACCTTACACTTTCAAATGCACTGACAATATCATTAATAAATAAAACTTCTTCTTATGTATCAAATGGGTAACCCCATTTACTTGGCAGATATGTATATACACCCTTCCTACCTGTGAAACCTATACGTTATACGACAAAGCGTATGAAGTAGCCTACGTATATAGAATAGACGTACCTGCATTTTGCTGCATTGTTCTCTCCGGCAGAAGTTTTAGCTGCATCATACGTACCTTTACATTCCTCAATTAAGATATAACATATCCCACAGATTGTAGAATTAGTGAATATAACGGTGAAAACGTTTTCTAGCGTTTTCTAACGTTACCAAACAATCAGAATGTTTGCTGAAGTTTTAGTTATGTAACAAGCTGAAATAATTTCTCAATTGCGATCTCTCTAACCCGAAATTCGACCTGACTAAAGTTTAGCTGCAAACAATCTATTGACACGATCGATGATTGAGTCTGGTCTTTGTACAGTGGTTAGAGTGTTTCCTAGATTTAGAGTGTATCATTGTATCATGTTCATAAGATGTTATTTTCACAATAATCTGGGTATCGGTTACCATGGTTAAATATACACATGCACAGGCCATCGATTGGTCGAGTCCCTCAAAAGCATATTTCTTGAGTGAAAATACTTAATTTGAAAGGGGTATTAGTTGTACAAAGGTCAGACTTTCTCGGTGAATCTGAAACAAGGATTCTTCAAGGTCATAGTACATTTTTTAGTAACGTTCAGCGCTGTTCAGGTACAGTGTATTACAATGACTGGGCGTGATCAAACAGTCTTTTAAGTCGCCTATTGTAACACGCATACTGAGATGCTGGTAATCCCAACAGTCTTGTTTGTATGACATATGCTGTCTAACGTCTATACAAGGTTACAAGAAGAGATGTTCGACGGTTCGGGAATTTCGGAAACATAATCTGATATAACTTGAAGTTCTATTTGTTTCAGATCTGTACAAATATATACTTGTGACTCTGTTACTTGACAGATAGTATACCTCACGGTTTTACGAGGCTTCTCTAACGTTCTACTTTTGAAACTACAACCTTGAACATGACGAAAGTCTATCTACATAAATAAGTTATGTTTATGAAATATCCACATTTAATTAAAGGAAACATACGTGCATCTTCCTGGATCGTCCGAGGCAGCGTACTTAGCTGTAGTATAAGTACTTTTACAATCATCACATGTTGTCGCCACAGTTGTTGGGAGATAGGCTGAAAACGAAAACAAAACTATAGTTGAATGCATGTCAGTCAGGACAGTAGGGTGTGTTGTAGGACACGGATTCCAGGAGGCACATTGTGTATGCAAACTCATGCTACCCATGACGTGTGTTGTTTCATACATGTGCTGCATACATTGTATATAGGCTAACTGAATGTTGGCACGTTTTTCTGCACCGTCAAAAGAAGCTTTACTTTTACATCGACATTTTCACATTGCTATCGACATTGGCATCTCAATGTATCTCAAACTGTGTAGCTCACGATATGGCTGAAATATCGACCACATGACTATAAATTCTAACTCAATCACTCACTCAAACTATGTACTACTATTTCTCAAAGATAACTACAGTTATATAACCACTTGTTTTCCCCATGTATTTTGAAGTGGCATTTATGCCTTGTTATGATTTACTCAGGTAAGTGATACTGTATGCAATTACCTGCAAATTATAATTACCTCTAAATTAAAACATATCAAGCATAAAAAGACTTAGAGTAATGTTCAGTGCAGCATACAGACTCATTTTTTTTAAATGGTACTTGGTATGTGTAAATATATATTCATCTAAGAAACTTATACCCTTGTGTTAATACAAATGGACTAAAAGACATTTTCTGTTCTATTATTCATACCTGTTAATTTAGTGTAAAAGCCAGGGAAATCAAAACGTGTTATTGAACATATCGTATCTAATAATAATCACACAGCTAGCATAGAGAGAATCGAAGTTGTAAACAATGAAACGTTATAGAACGGCTCTATTGCGAAGAATGTACTCGGGTTGATAGGATTTAAAAACGTTGCATTTCGTATGATTGATGCCAAAAATCCCACAAGAACAACAACATTTTGTAATAAACATAGTATTTATAGATGTGTGTCATCTCGTATTGGGAATTATGGTGATTTGACTATTTGGCTGGCAGTTGTATAATATTACCTGCTCGTTTCCATTAGAGCTTATGCAAATAAATCATAATTCCTAACATAACACACTTTTCACAGACGTGTAACGTGTACTGAGTTTTCAAAATATGTTCGTCAATTATTTACTGTCTTACTACAAGAAAGAAGACATTTTAGATCAATATTTGCAGTTATATATTTTAGCCTTGTTGACATCTCGCAAGGTTTAAGAAAAATCTACTATTTTGTAATGGAACAAAGGGAAAATGTTGGCCCATAAAACCAAACCAAACATGCACGTCTCATAATAATAAGAACAATATTTCAACAGAGATAAAATGATAACAAGATTAAGTAACTTTACGTGTTTCTTTTGCAAAAATATATTTTAGAGTCCTTTGATCATGCAAACGTGCCAATACATCAAACAAAAAGACATTCTGACTTTATGTATATACTTGTAGTGAAGAATTTAATTGGAATAATGAACGTTTCCACACATGTATTGACCATTTGCGGGGTTCCAATATCCATGAAGGCAACAATATAATCATTTCCCTTATCGGTATCATGGTACGGTACAGACTGTGTCACAAGTCTGAGTTCATAAATCGCCATCAAATTGTAATGATATCAGGTTTCAATGAAAACAGTGAGTGCATTATGCCGAACGACAGGACACGTCTCAGTCACACAAAATTACATGTCACATGTAATAAGAACACAAAAGAAATTCCCAAATAGGGAGTTACAATGGATATGTTTTTCCTTTTCCTTTATTTAACTGTATGTGATTTACCTGATATATGAGTTAAACTTACTGGCCTAATTCCCTTGCTTGTAACAGAATGCTGCTTGAGATACGTTGTTGTTAATATCATACAGATGAATACCCAGTCTATTTATGCTACAAAAAGATATGTGTTTAAGTGGGGATAATCTCAAAATCACAAATGAATAGTGCCTGATAGCCGAGGAGATTTCTACTCTTTGAGAAATACTTCAGTAAATATAATTACTCCGATATAATGTATCATACGCTAACTACCATAATCGATATGCGTGATGGTGTATTCTTCTTTTTGGAAATGTGTTTCAAATGGACGAAGATCATTATTTATCTATTTGTATATGACTCCTAGTATGAACACTATAATATTGTATAATATATCAATGAAAATAATTTGTTTTGTCTCACACAAATATCATAAACTTTAACAACTTACCTAGAAGAAGAACTGTTACACCAAATTGCAACATGGTTTTGGGTCTTGTCACTAACACCGTTTCTACGTCTGGACGAAGAGGCACTGCGGCGGTGATGAGTGCGTCCCTCTATATGTAACGCCCGTCTCCATAGTACCGTAATGTTGTGTCACATGGCCCGAACATAACAGCAGAACGATACATTTAGGTCCCAATATCAATCTTTGATTTTTGGGGCGGGGTTTGGCACTCCTTCATACCTGTAACCAATAATATGAGAGCATGTTCAGGAAATCTTGTATCAAGAAATGCATATGATCATAAACTAAAGAAACAACAGGAATTTTAGTACAACTTGATTCAACATGTCATATTCACGCGTCGATCAGATAAGAGCATGCCAACATGCAGTTGTACTGAGAGCAAAAATGGCAACTAAGTGGGAGTCAGATTGCGGGAGACATGTTCAAAGGACACGCAAGTTGTCCAGTGAGGTGATATCATCAACAAGGATTCCCAGCGGATCAATTATCACCATTAGTCTTTGGAATCGTAACATCAAGTCATAGACGAATGCACATGTGTCATTCCACTGGCAAATGTCCAGATATCTTTATCTCGTTACAGGCAAGTTTTGACATGACTGCATCTTGAACCTTAACCGATCTGCAAATGCATGGTCTTTATGAATCTGAAGAAAATGATCTTGTCATTGAAACATTTATACAAGGTTTCCTTTTGAAATATTAAGTGCATAGTCATGATGCATTCATCAGTTCCCCAAGTACCTGATGAGTTGTACATTTGGTGTTATTATTTCAATATTGTTTGAGGAAATCTCGACACATGGCGAACCACACTTGCCGAACCACACCTGAAAGTTTTGCAAAACGAGTAAGAAGACCCTGCTAACGTTAGCATGTACAGATAGTTCAGGATGCCAGTGACGGCAGGCCCGGCAGTTGTATATATGAAATTGCAGAAGGCCCGTTTGAGATAGGATGCTTACATATTTGATTTCATCCTGTGATTTAAATATAAGACTGAGCATATTTCTGATTTACAAGTACGTGATATATACTGAACAGCAAAAGTAACGCAAGTCTGGGTTTTTGTCAAGTTTTTTAATAGAAGACAACCAAAATCACGTCTAATCATTTATTCTATAGAAAACACTGTCAATTTAACAGTTAAAAGTTGCTGTTGACATTGAATTGCAATAAGTTCAAATTGATCACAGTCTGTCAAATGGAGATACCCCTGAACGCGAAAAGTGACAGTCTCTTTGGTAGCGCGTATAGCCACCTTGAGCTTGCACACAGGCCTTGCAACGTGGCCTCATTGAGTTCACTAGAGTCTGAAAGACTGCCTGAGGCAACTGGTTCCGCTCAAACACCAATCTGTATTCCAATTGTGCAACGTGGCCTCATTGAGTTCACTAGAGTCTGAAAGACTGCCTGAGGCAACTGGTTCCGCTCAAACACCAATCTGTATTCCAATTGTGCAAGTGTGAGTGGCTGTCTACCTGCCCCAATCCTCCGTCCAATTTCGTTCCAGAATGTTCAAAGGGAGCCATATCCGGGAAAGAGACGGCCATGGAAAAATGTTAACGTTGTTCTGAGCCAGATGATCCATCAACACCCTTGCTGTGTGATGGCTGCCGGGGTTGTTGACATGTCAAAACTGGCCCCACATGGCCGTCGGCAGTGGATTCCAGCAGCCCGAAGACGACGCCTAATCGTATCGCTGGACACTGCTCCACTTGACCCAAGAACTGAGGCTGCTGTTACTGTTTCTGCTTGAGTTCGGTTCTTTAGATGACTGACCCGGATGAACCGATGAGTTGTCACCCGTTGCCGTCCGGTACGGGGACGATCAGCAGCGGCCCCGGCTTGCTGATGACTTTGAGCAAGTTGTGTAATGTGGTAAGATGACAGCCCAATTGCCTAGCTACAGCGGTTGCAGAGCTACCTCCGTGCAACTTTCCAATGGCCACTCCCCTCTGCTCAGTCGTTAGTGTAGGCTTCGTTTGTGTGGCGTGTACACCTCCTAGCGTCAATACTGAACTGTTTTTTGACACAAACCTTTATAAAGAATACCTCAGAGCGAAATGCATGCTTTCCACCCAGAACCGTCGACGCACGTGCTAAAATTATGGTTTTGCTGCACTGTTGGTGTGTTTGTGCGAATGGTTCGTATGGACGTCAAATTGCATGACATCATCTCATCTGGGATCATTACATCACTTTACCATGAACGTTCCATAAACATGAACGCTAACAATCATGAAATTTCATTATTTCGAAACTTGCGTTTCTTTTGATGTTCAGTATACATTTTCAAAACCTGAAATGACGTCGGTACAACTTATAAGTCTTTGAGTATAATGCTGAAATTGTGAACACATCTTTCAAAACAATAAAACGGTATTTGGTTATGAATTATATACTCTTCAAACAAAGAAACTATACATAGGAAAAATTCGAATTTTAAGAAACATTTGACACAAACCAGTTCATGCTGAATCCCAACATGTGGGGGGATGCTGCTGCCAAGAACAAAACGTTTGAAAAAAGAAATGTTGAAAAAAAACGTAACGTTACACTCTAAAACCTACCCTACATGAAATGCATGTGAATCACCTTGAGCTGAAGCCTATGACTGTAGGCTTTAGAAAGCCACATCGATTGCACTCCACATGCATTGCTTTAAGCATCTATAGACAACAAGAAAATGAAAAGACTGACAGAAGCTCAACGACACAACGCCATCTGCCGTTTACAAGGACGGGCATCGCAGCATGTGGTGGCAAGGCAGATCAGCGTATCCAAACAGACCATCTCAAACCTATGGACCCGATACAACAATACTGGGAGTGTAAATGACCGTCCCAGGTCCGGTCAACCTAGAGTTACCACCGCCGACCAGGATCGCTACATCCGGTTGAGGCATCTTCGTTCAAACATCGTCCGCCCGGAGATAGGAAGGCCGCGGGTTCGATCCCCGACCGCGTCATACCAAAAGACGTTAAAAGAGGGTACTTGTTGGTCCCTGCCTGGCGCTCAACATTAACGAGTACAACAAGGACTGGTCGGCTCGGAGTCAGTATAATGTGTCTGAGTGGGGTATTCATGCTTCACTGCGGCATGGTATCTCAGTGGGCTAGCACTGTAAAACCAGCTTAAGTCTGGGCTAGTACAAGCAGCCGCACCTACACATACACACGCATGCACGTCGTCATATGAGCGAAATATTCTCAAGCACGACTTTAAACCCAATTTCACCTCACCTCACCTCAGACATCCCAATTGCGTAGATCGATGCTCATGCTGTTGATCCCTGGATTGTCTGGTCCAGACTTGATTATTTACAGACCGCCGCCATATAGCTGGAATATAGTTGGGTGCGGCGTAAAACTAACCACACGCACTCGTTCAAACTCCACGGCCGCCTCATCCACAACAATGGAAAATTCCTGGACTGCGCCGAATCTCCGATCAGACGGTGAGCAATTGGTTATGGGTAACAAGACTTTTGGCCAGATGACCACTTCAACGTCACGTCGTTCCCTTCATCAACGTCAATGGTTGATCTTTGGAGCATAACTCGAACTCACGTTGCACGTGTTTGACAGCAAAACAATGTTCAGGTGTTACCTTGGCCTTTGTAAAGTGATGATTTTACTGTAATTGAGCAATGATGTCATGTTTTAATCAGTTATATGCACTCAATAAGTACACTCCAAAACAGCATGTCTAGATTCTTTCTTTTTTGAAGAGTATATTTACACAATGACTCCAGCACAATTATATTTTTTTGCACTAACAAGAATTCCAATGGGCAACTTAGGCTGCAACCAAATTCACAATGAACACGACAAAAATGTCAGATATATCGTTAGCTAAACACATACATTTACGACGAAAACGACTGAACCATGTTTATGGACATTCGTTTCTCCATTTCTGTCATTCATTTAATGTATCAGATAAATCTATGTCAGATGACGATCGAATTTGCAATAATGTATGCCCAAATGTAATAAGACATGGTTAAACTAAATACTGAGATATCATTGTGAAGGGAAATCACACTGCTTTTGAAATACAGTTTAGCAGGTTTCTTTTCGAACAGGGTTATAACAATCAAGGATGTCCTTTCCAAATATGACGCACATTGACTTAATTGATTGGTTGTTGTTTACACCCGCACCCAGCAATATTCCAGCTATATGGCGGTGGTCTGTAAATAATCGTGTGCGGACCACACAAGCCAGTGATCAATACCATGAGCATCGATCTTCGGAATTGGGATACGATGACATTTGTCAACCAAGTCAGTGAGTGTGACCACCCGATCTCATTAGTCACCTTTTACGACAAGCATGGGTTGCTGAAGATCAATTCTAACCCGGATCTTCACGGGTGTACAGTGACTTAAACAATGTTCAGTAAAATTCGCTGTTATATCTATATGTTCCTTCTTTGTTCATCTTTAACACTTGGCAAGACCTTGGATATGTTTGTCACGAGTGACATCCGTGGTACGGATTACGCTTATCTATTAGCGAAAACCTGGTACCATCAGAAAGTAACGCATGTTTGTAAAATGTCGTTTAAATATAGAATGAGCCTCCCAAATGCTGTATGTGACTTTGACTCAAATAGTAAAACGACATCAACAACCATCACGCATATGTGAAGAGATACAATCGACTCTACTGTGGGAGACTGAGTGGGTGAGTTAAGATTATAGTAACATCGGCAATATTTCAGCCATAACGTGACTTAAAAAGCTATACATTAACATTAAACTCAATTAAATTATAAACAAACTGTTGACAAAGGGCAGTAAAATAATTAAATTATCACAGAGAATTAAAACTAGCAAGTAACTTGTAAAATTAGACAAAAAGCAGAGTCAATACAATATAGAAACGGGCTGGAGATCACCAACAACTGAAGGTAGGTCTCCATTCTTTGGGAGAGGCTTTTCGAAAGGGTTTTATATACGTTGAAACGATTCGGACAGAATCATTTACGTAATTACATTTCGAGTACTGAGCAGAAGTGAGCTGCGTGTGCACCTTAACATGTGCAGACAACTGTACCTACACCGGGGACCTGTCCATTGTGATCTGGCGAATATGATAAGGGTAGCTAAGGGTGTAGATGACACGTTTCGTGTACATAGTTCAGGTTATGGTGCATTCAGTATTGTTGCAAAGACCATGCAGGGCTCGACATATCTTAAAGGACCCTCGAAAATCTAAGCTTCTGCACAAAATCGATAACAAAAAGCTGTAATCGTGTATTTGTGTATTATTCCAGAATTGTTATGTATTTAAGGTACAACGAAACATAGACATAATTTCATTTTGAATAATTCATTAACGTGCTTCCCTACATATATTATAACAAAATGAACACTGTACTAAAGTTACATTTGCAAATGGATTTGAATAGCCTGTTAACTGAACCAGGATTTCAAATTGGACCAGTCAACCTGTGTGAAATTGCAACTCACCAACAGACATCTACAGTAGAGCCAAACACATTGTGCAATGGCTCACTATGTCGATTGTCTTCATTCAGTGTGCCTACTTCTTGAGCAATGCTTGTGTGGAGAGAATTCTGTTACTCTTCTCACAGCTCTTCAGTTTCTTAGGACAATACAGTGAATTGTGTACTACTGCAGCTGCCCTGTTTCCTAGTACTATACACATGTTGAAGAAACTGTGGCATTCCAGCAAGGACGATTTTATTAAATATCTTGCCTGTCCTAATTGTTGTGCCTTGCACTCTTTTGATGATGTTTTTGATGGACATGTTTCATGTAAAAATAAAGTGTTTGCATGTAGAGCTACACAAAGCAGTCGTAAAAGGGGTAAAGCAAAATGTAACACAAATTTAGCTCGGCATGTTGTTCTTAAAAACGGTCAAAGAATATTGTACCGCTACAAGGTTTTTTGTTTCAAAGGTATTATTGAAAATATCCAAAAGTTGTTACATTGTACTGATTTCGTTGACAGGTGTAATTTGTGGAGAGCTAGAAATGTTAACAATCTGTATGCTGATGTTCATGATGGTTGTGTGTGGAAGAGTCTTGTAAACCGTGATGATAGTGACTTTCTGACTCAGAGACATCACTTTGGCTTGGCTTTGAATATTGATTAGTTTTGTCCATATAAGCGGAGATCAGATATTTCAATTGGTGCAATTGTGCAATTGTGCAAGTTACATGGTTGTTTTAAACTTACCCCAAGAGGAGCGATTCAAGAGTGAAAATTGCTCTGCTCATCAGTCTAATTCCTCCTATGAAAAAAACCCCCAGATTCCCTGAAATCCTTTTAGAACCTCTTGTGGCGGAAAAGAAAGCTCTGTGGCAAGGTGTTGTTATGACATACAAGGACTATACGACACCTGTGACTGTGAAAGCTGCCTTGATGTGTGCCGCAGCAGATATTCCAGCAGCTCGGAATCTTTGTGGTTTTATGGGACATTCTGTACATCAGGGCTGCTCCCATTGTGTGAAGCCATTTAACATGGACGGAAAGCGTGAGTGTGGGATTCCTGACTCAAATAAATGGCCTCTTCGAAATCGTGCTGATGATCTCAAATATGCTTTGAAGGCCCAGAATGCGAAGACAATAACTGCTAAAAACATGATGGAAAGTAGACATGGTTATAAATATACCATCCTTCTGCAGCTTCCCTATTTTTAGCCTTCAGTGATGTATGCCATAGCCCCAATGCATGACCTATTCCTTGGTACAGCAAAGAAGATATTTAGTTTTTGGGTTGAAAGTGACATTTTAAGCAAGAGCGATCTTCAATTCATATCCAACCGCATTTCAACCCTCAATGTAGCTGCTGATTTAGGAAGTGCACCTGTGAACATTTCTTCAAATTATGGCCAAATGACTGCGAAAGAGTGGAAAAACTGGACTCTAATTTACTCAATGAATGCTTTTTTGAAAGTCTTTCCTCACCTCACATCAACATATTGCAAACGTTTGTCCTTGCTTGTAAACATATCTGTAGACCATCCATTAATCAGTTCAACATAGAAATTTGTTTGTCAAATTGTGCAAGAAGTAGGTCGTGTTTACCGCACCGAATTCGTCAAGCCAAATATGCATTTGCATTGTCATCTGAAAGACAGTATTTACGATTTTGGAAGTATCACGGACTTTGGTTGTTTACCCTTGAGAGATACAATGGTATTCTCTGATTACCCAACAAACAAACGATCCATCGAATGCCAACTGATGAGGAAGTTTGAACTCTACGCCCTTGTCAACCATGGTTCAGTCCATTTCAACCACAGAGATGCCTTCATGCAGCAAGAAAGCAAGAATTACAACAAGACAGCTGATGTTCGCTCCACACCAACCTATGTCTGCCGTATTCACAGAAGTGTGGGGAGATTTGTCACTCTGTACATTCAATGAATCTTATAAGGTTAATTCTCTATCTAAGTTGTCCATAGTAGATCTAATTTCCACCTATTCTGTAATGTTGAAGCAACCTATAACTCAAAGTATGATGGGAACTGTTGTTAAACGTTTCAAACGTGGTCAAATCAACAAGGAACTCTTCAGCAGCCATGAATGCAGCTCAGCAAAGAAAGGCTGAGATAATGTATGCTTCATGGGCGGATGATAAATGTCACGTTAACCCAACTGGTAATTGGCCCGGCAAAATGATGTATTTTGTACTCCACACGCTTGAAATACAACCGGAAGAATTTGTACACCATCTGTTTGCGGTAGTGGAGTGGCTTGAGCCTTCTTGTGAGCAACTAGGCTATATTTCTCCTTTCTGTGTATGGCAAAACAAATGCCTCAACTCAGGTCCTGCTTGGTATGTACCTGTTCAGAGGATTGCTGCCAAGTGTGCGTGGACTATTCAGTATGTGGGCAGCAGAAGTTCCATCATTATCAGCGAGTTGCCAAGTCGTTGGTATGTGTGATTGTTAGTAAACAAGTATGTTATGCTTGCACAAGTGGTTTTGACACATTGATTTATACATACGTACGTACATACACACACACTAACACACGCGCGCGCGCGCGCGCACACACACATACATACATACATACACTCGTTGAGTTGCATTGAAATGTGAGCTAATAATGAAACAGCTGAATCATAATATTTACTGTGTTTGTTGCCTTTTTTCCACATAAATATAATAAATGGTAACAATTGTAAGTTTCTTAACCTACACGTGTTAGTTTCAGTTTTGTAAACTATGCAGAAACTCCGGATACTGAAACCGAGCGGAAACCTACATTATCCAGTAGTTTTCTGCAAGAACGGAAACTAAGTTATTTTTGCTGTGAATGTGGCTTATTATTTACTGCATTGCCAAAAGTAAGTAAATCAACATGAGGCGATGTTGGAATTTCTTACAGTTCTCAATACTGACATCTCATTGGGTGGACTATTGTGCTGAAGGACTATAGTTCCCCACAGAATGTCATTCTTGATTATATTAAAAAAGCGTCTGGCAATTTTATTACTTATTTAAGTTTAGAGCAAGTCTTTATGATGGGTAAGGTGTAAATGGGTCTATAGTTTGTTCGAACACCTAATAAACTTGATCAATCAATGAATTCCATGGCATTGAGGACGCATTTTGCTCTTCTGCTTCTTATTTGAAATATTCTGTGTGTAACATAACTTTTTTGGGGAGAGTATAAATTCATATGACAGGAACTTCAAAACGAGTCACTTCATTTAACATTACTGAAGCATTTATAGGCACAAATATAGGCAGTTATATATACGTAATTACTTAGAATAATTCATCCAGGCTTAAAGTAATTTGTTCTTTATACTAAATCATACTCTTTCATTTTAATAATATTTTTAAAAAAAAGTAACCGTCGTCCCCGCTATGCTCCTTCGTCCCATGTATAATGTTTGGCAGAGGTGTCCGAGGTCTCAGGCTCAGACATGTTGTTTTCTGTTTGGATAAGGTCGACAGCAAGATATTACGAAACAAGTAGCGATTGTGCGCAGCGCAGATATGAGTGGAACCAAGTGTTGACTCGCGCAATGAATCGGGTTTTATTGTAGTTGGAAATGTGATTGATCAGAGCGTTAAATGTTCGGAAGAAAACTAAGGCCACCATTAAGACCTAACATTTATCTAATCTTTTCACGAGAACACAGAATTCAGGTGACTCCATCATGGCGTCGCGGGTCAGGAACATATCACCGTGTCCTGTTTTTTAACCGTTTACGATGTATCAATTGCCGTCTATGTCCTGTGAACGTAATCTTATATTGTATTGCGGTCGCAGTGACTTTGTGTTATGTTGCTGTGTGTTACTCAATGATAAGTCCCGTTACTTAGCACCGTGTTGCCCAGTGTGGAGCATGTTTTGGAACTTATTGTAATTGTTCTTTTTTATTGCAATAATAAATAATATTGTGTACTTTTGCACATATTTATTTATCGGATGATCCTCTGGTGATGCATGTCAAGATTCATGATGAAAGCAAGGAATTCCACAGTTATTTTAAGCGTGCCAAGGTTGTTGGACAGAATCTGAAATTTGAGGTTGATTATGTTGATGGCGATGTACTGCTGGACGGTACAACGATTTGAGTAAACCAGGTGAAGTTCTTCACCAGGTCTGCCCAGAGTTGGTTATTTGTGGAAAAGCTTTCTGAGAAACCATTGCATCGTGTGTACATGCAGTGTATTGAACAGAATAGCAATCTCACCGAATCCTTCGCCTGGATGAAGTCGGCTGGTCTTAAATGTGAAACTGAGGGCTTCCTTTTTGCTGCACAGGACCAGTCACTTTCCACTCACAATCGCCTAAATGTGATTCTTAAAGAGAATATAAACATGAAATGCCGATTGTGTAATGAATTTACAGAGACTGTCCAACACCTTGTCAGTGGATTCCCTTCCTTGGCACAAACAGCATATCTTAAAAGACATGATGGCATGGCTCGCTGCTTCAAAAACCGTGTCCGCCATGCCTGTGGCTTTGACTCTGAGGTCGATCCATGGTATGACCCTGAACATGTCCAGGGTGTCACGGAAAATGATGCTGTCAAACTTCTGTGGAATAGGCCCATATACAAACCCGACCCTGTCCTTTTTGATAAAGCCAAAGAATTTATTTATATCATTGAATTTTCTGTCGCCTTTGACAGCAATGTGATTGGCATGATTCAGGAAAAGCATGATAAATATGCGGACCTCGCCTTTGAAATTTCTCGCTTGTATCCCAAGTACACTTTCGTCAGGCTCCCGGTGTTCTCGATGCGCTAGGTTTGGTACCTCCCGAACTCTTGGCGCAGATAATGCTGAATGCTGCAGTGTTGGGGAGCCTTCATATTCTCCGAAAAGTTCTTGGTGGTTTCGACTAGGCAGCGTTTCCTGGGAGAAGTCGCGGTCTGGGCTGCGTGTAAAAGGGGCAAGGGCCCTGAGCTGATGATGAGCCTTACCAGCCTGACTGTGCCAGGATCACCCGAATCCTGCTGCATTTTCATCTTAAATCTGTAAAAAATAATAATAATAACCATGGCCTGATGATGTACGCCTCTTCGTGGTGGGCCAAGATAAGGGAATTGTATTCCCTGAACTAAACGGGTTCTTTGAGTGGGGTGATATGCACCCGTCATGACAGCATACCAGCGAGGATAACATGCCTCACAACTGTGTCAACTAAGAGGCAGCTGGAAAAGGAATATCACTGATAATCCTTTGAATCATAACATCAAGCTGTAGACCAGAACACGTGTGTCAGTCTGCTGGAAAATACCCAACTTGGTTACTCTTTAGATGCAAGATAATAGGTGACGCTACTTGCTGGCACTTAAATACTGTTGCACCTGTACTTTCCTTCCGTTCTGAATTTTTTTCCTATCTTAGAATGGTTGTTTGGGAATCTCTTGAAGGGTTGCAATAATAAAAACACATTATAAAATCACAATAACATACGTTTGGTGGAGGCTTTCATATGTTATTTATTTTAAATCTGTATAAAAGATCAAAAGACGGGGACTTTTGTGTCAGAACAAGAACATTTTCAAGTAACGATTTCATACCTCAGGACTTATAGGCTTCTCTGAAGATGTAACTGGCAAAACACTTTAATAATTGCGGGAATCCTTTGCTAGAAGCAGCCAGGTATATGATAATAAAGTGAGTGAGTTAAAACGGTATTTCAGCCATCTTTTAACAATGTTGTATAATGGTGAAACAAAAACAATATAATTTGTCGACAAAGGACAGTAAAACAACCAGAATATCACACATGTACCCTTAAGACTAACATGTAGCCATAAACAGGTACACATGTATAAGATATGTCACAACAAATGTACTAAATGTTAACAACACCGACACGTATGGGTGTGCACGTACATGGATATGCATACGCATACATGGTGACAAATATTGTTAAAACCCTAATTTGTGTAATTGTAATTATTCATTTAATTAAGAATTAAGAGGCATTCAGTTGGGAGACGTATGTATGCTTTTGCAAAAGCCATCATTTCGTACAGGTTACAATCCTTCCGAAACACGATGTTGAACAGTTGTTAAGGCAGTTGTAGACCCATGACATGCACTTTGCACATCCTTTGATGTTTGCATAGTGCCGATGACAAATAGATTACGCCTCAAGGACTACTTGTGCGCGGCATAGATATGAACCAAACCGAGATAAAAGTCGCTCATCGAATCTTGAAAGTTGTGATTGATGGAGGTTTAACTTTCACATAATTTCAAAGCTCACAGCTCACAGCATTAACTGCTTAGGACAAGACTATGGACTCAACCAAGGCCCATCACGTATTGCCGCTCTGTGAATTGTAAACAAGATCCTATAGACCATGACTTATATGGAGAGGGAGCGTGCATAGTCCACAAGAAGGCTTAGCATGTACATGTTCTCTCGATTTTATCAACTAAACCAAACTTCGAAAATGAAAGCGTTTCCGAAATATTACGCTGCTGTATTTCTACTTTTCATCCCAGTGTGTGCAGTGTACCAGTTTGATTTATAAATTTCTCACTTAAATACATTTGGCAGACACAGTTAACACAAGCAAAGATACACACTTGAGAACTGGAAAATGTATTGCGGGCAAATAGGGCTATGGTACCGTACTTCCTTGTGGTATATGTGCCTTGTGCACACTGCAAACGTTAAAAACTACAATGTCTTTCTCTCCTGTTTGAACCAAAAAGGCTGTCTCGAAAACTCTTAACCTCCTTCAAACAAGCTTTCTATCGTTTGCTATTGGACTTCATTGCTAATTGTAAAAGTGATCTAAATCAGGACTTCAAACCAGAAGCCATGATACAAAACAGACGGTGATGAAAACACGTTAAACTACGAGTTAGACGGTGTCAGCTGAGACTGCTTTTTTATCTTCTGTTGAATTAATACTGACATGACAATATGAAAAGATTCAATATGTTTACTGATACATATACGCCTGTGGCCTGTGACATATACTAAACAGAAAACAGAACCATGTCCCAGTCATACCCATATAGAACAAAGTGTGTTGCCAGTGGATAAATCTGGTTTGAGGACTCAACGAGCGTACAGTAAAACAGGTGCGATTGGTGCACCCTCCACAGTCAACAGTAGCAGAGTGGGGTCACTCATTGTTTTAACACGGACTAGCCATCTGTATTGGAGCTACGGTACCGCGTATTTCCCCCTTTCGCAAGGCAACGTTTCTTCATTGACTGCCTAACACCTGGGAACACAGCATTAGGCAACCTGTGCCATCGCTGTACCAACATAGCGGCCATCTCTTGAGCTTGATGTCTCGAGGTACGAAGACGTGATCTCGATAGCTGCTCCATGACGTCAATATCCTCGTTTTTGCACGAAATGAAGCCATTTGCAGATGCAATTGTTCCCCAGCGTAGACGTTCATTGTGGTTTCGTACCCGTTTGCACGTGATGCAGGTTGCGAATTGTCATGTACCTTATGGCATGCGCAACAGCCACATTAGACTGGCCGACTTGGAACATATCAATTGCACGTTCACGTTCAACAGTTTTTAGGCCCCTCTTGAGAATTGTTTGTCTCTCAAAACTTGTTAATGTGCTTTGTCCAATCACCATGTGGTACCTACGAGTCCAAAAACATTCAAAGTAAATTTAAACCTTCTACCATTTTAATCGTAGAATATATGTTCGTTTAATTTGTGGCTAGATTATCTAAAATTGCTAATAGCTGAAGGGAAATCCAGCAGCATCCATGCAGGAAGCAAATGTACTGTAAGTCCCCATGGTCCCTAGTATGGTGATCTACCTTTGGTTGTTGCAATAGATAGCCTGTTTTTACCTTGTATTGTCATCTATAGTTAAACTGTGTTAAATTTAATTACTAGTTTTAAATTCGAATCTGTGATAATCTAGTTATTTTACTGTCCTTCGTTGACAGGTTTTTACAATTTACCATTATTTACTATGTATAAAATTATCACGATCGTCACGTTATAGCTGAAATACTGCCGATGTGACGATACATTTTAAATCACTCACTCAATCACCATGTCAATATTAACTAGCTTGAGATCTACCCATTTCCAATATAATTCCGCAACCGTGAAGTTTCATTTTGTGTTCAGTATATATTTCCCTGGTGTGGAAAGACTATCACATCTCGCATTTCGCATACACCTACATATCTGTCAGTCCGTGTGAAGGACAATGTAACGGTTCCTTAGGAAATGGTACAACCTTGTTTTACCTGTTAATACCAATTTCACATCTCATCAACTACCAGAAGTATGTTAAATGACTTGCATTTGAGAAAAGTATCTCATACTATGGTCTCTCGGTGGAAAACGTAAAACTTGTAATGCATAGTTTCAGAGATGACATTTTATGTCGATAAGGAATAACCATATATACACTTAGATGGTATTCTGTTCATCCCTAGATTTTGACATAATTAGGAAACTCAGTTGTTGGCGATCTATAGCCCGTTTTTTATATTGTTAAATATGAACTCACTCACTCACTCATTAGGAAACTATCACTCACACGTTTTTGACCAACTCCGTGATACCTGGAACAAACGTAAATCTGCTTCACACCGTTTAAGTTGTTCAGCATTGACAGATACATATCAGCAGCATACAATCAGCATTTGTGAAATCTATGGACAGGAGACCATGAAAAAATATCAGTGATTCAGTCAAGCTCATACTGGGCTATGCCGCTCGACCTTACGACTTTTTGATTTCAAAAGTTTCATGTCATTACTGACTGAAACAAACTTCACTTTCAATTTTAGTGTGACTGGTTTAAAATTTAACGTCGTATCGGCAGTGTTAAATTGTATAATAGGAGATGGCTACATTATCTGAATTGTCAAATAAGACTATAATGAGAAATACAAATCAATTTCATTTTTGAATGAATTTTCATGTTTGAATTGATCCCAAAAGCATTAACCGATACGGCCACTTTATGTGTAAAGATACATTCTTGAATTCCCCAGTGTGACAACGTAACGCCGTGTGCAGCAGGTCGCGCATGGGATAAGAGTGAATGAAAGTAGAGCCACAACATGCGCAGGTCTTAGATTATGTGAAGCTTCGTTGATTTCATCTGCCACTTCTAATGTTGTCAGTACAATCTTCATGAGTCACGCGACTTTTTTATTTGTTTCTTAACGCTACATTAAACATTATTCCAGTTACATAACGACACTCTTTAAATACTCAAATCTGGATCAGACAATCTAGTGATAGGCATAATGATTATCTATCTATTTGGATACAATGCCATGCATCTACAAAGTCAGCGAGCTGCACCTCCTGACCCCGGCGGTCGCCTTAGCATCAAACACGGTTTGCTGAATATCAATTCTAACCCGGACACCCCTTAACTTCAAGAGATCAAACTAGACGAGTCCGTCAATAATAAAAGGTATATATGATTGTTTACACCTCCGTAAAATCGCTTTCCTGTAGCTCTGTATCGGAAACAAGTAGGTTATATAATCTTCATACATGTTAGCTGTAAAAGAAATGCCAGATCCTGAACATACACTTGGATTTCATATTACTCTGAAGAAGTTACCTAGGTAAAATACCTTGAACATTAACATGACGGAATCACAGATATACAATGTTTAGTCGTATGGTACAAACGTGTTATTACCAAGACTATTCGTAATTATTCAAAATAGTGTATATTTTCTGGCTTAAAATTCTTCATAAATAAAATAAGGCAACGAAAAAATAGATTCATTCATTTTTTAGAATGTATCCGTTTGTCCCCGCTACGTTCTTCCTTCCCACATATAATGTTGGCCCAGAGATGTCCTCAGCTGTTTGGATAAAGTCCACAGTAAGAAATTACGACATTAGTAGCACGTGTGTGCAGCATAGATATGAATGAAAGCAAGTGTTGACTAGCGTACTCAGTCAGGTTTCACAGTGACTTGAAATGTGATTGAACAGAGCGTCCAACACTCGGAAGAAAACTAAAGACACGTGTACGACTTAACGTGTAGCTCCTCTTTTCACAACAGCAAAGATTGCATTATATATTCTGTTAATGTAATATTGTCGTACAGTCGGGACGTGATGTGTGGCTGTATGTTACAGGAGGCGAAGAGACCAGTAAGTTAGCAACATGTAATCCATGTTTTACAAACAGATTGTAATTGGTTGGGTATTATATATTGCAAACCACAATAATTAATTAAAGGAATGGACACATAGTAATTGTGTACGTTTAGGACAATTTTAAGCAACAGTTTTGTAACGATCTTGTGTTCACAAAGTAGTTCTTAAATATCATGAGGGAGGGAGTTAAGTGAGGGATGTGGGTTGTAGCATCACTTAGAATAGTAATTCATATTATACATCTGTATCTGACAGCTTAAAGTGGAAGTTACACTTACCTCGTCTTACACGTCTCGTCGGACTCAACGAAACAAACGATACAGTACATTCAGTCATATACTAAACACAACCTCATCCATGTACTGGAATTCCATTCCGTTATTATTATTATGGAAGTTTTATTTTGTTCATTTAATGCTTATAATACATTGCCGATAGGTTGACCAGCAGTCTTGATATTAGGGACATGAAGCAGCTATACAAACACGGGTTAACCAAATAATGAGTGAGTCAGTGGGTTTAGTGTTACATCACTTTTAGCAATATTGTGATGGCCATCACGAAGATTTAAATAATACTCCTGCATTTTAATTGCAAAATTCATACGTTATAAAAGCTTGTAAATGATTAGGCATCATGACATATCTGTTAGGTATTTCCCATCTGTATTTTTGATAGTTTATGGCAGTGCAGAAATTGTTATTATAATTATCGTGTAATTAGTTTTGCAGCTATATACGAGTATTATTGGCAACCTTGTTTTCACGTAATTCAGTGTTTTGAAATCTGTTTTGGTAAGAAATCTAGCAAAAGATCGTAGCATGTTGTTTTGAGCATTATAACATGTATTGCATTCGTAAAACATCATAAGCTAGTGCCATCACATTACGCTATTTGTTTAGAACACAGTTGTACTTTGTAAGAGTCAATGTCAACAACGTCGCCTGTCAGAACGACCTTGTTTACCTTTTCAAGAGTTTTTGAATTGACCGTAACTTTTTGACATTTCCTCGCTCTAAGCGTCCAGTTACGAAAACTAACTATCCGATATGGATTAATCTTACCTTGTCCTTCGACAAACTGATCATAATCCCTTGACACTCGTTAATTATATCGTTAATAATTTGTGATCAGGGCCGAGCTACATGTTTTGGTGACGCCCGCCATTTTAACTTTGTGACAGCCAGTCTATTTCGCAACCGGGTTACCGCTACTTTTGACTCAGCTTAGTGTTTTGCATTGTAAAGTTTATGTAATCTTGTGAATTACGTAGAGGAACCCAGAATTGTACTTGATAATGTATCAGGTCATGTTTCAAAGCCGATGTTAATTCTGACAACGGGAACTATGTGATTCTCACTGTTGTATTCATACGCGATGTTCAGCATCATTATTTATGAACGTGTTTTTCATAAATATGACTTCCAGTGCCACTGTCAAATTGTATAAGGGGCTGAGTCATGTTTTTAAACATCTTATGTGTCAGATAAACTCCAATTGCCTCCTGACATCTGTAATCTTCATCTTTGAATTGTCCATCATAATTCCCAGCCGATACTACTTGTTGATATTACGTCCCCTCAGCATGCAGCAAGGACGTAGCAAGACGTAGAAAGACGCAATTGTTGATCTTATGATATTGGAAGGCAATTAATGAATTAATTACACATAATTAATTGGTTGGTAAAAATAGTCATTTTCCTACCTGATTACCTCCTGAGATAATTCGCCTTCCTCTTTATTTCAGTGGTTTCATGTTGTGAAAGTAGATCCCTCATAAGAATAAGGACGTAACGGGACGTAATATCTCGTAATTTGATTGGTCTAGAACTGACATGTGACCATTTTCTCACACCTATAAATACGGTGAGACCCATGTTGGGTCATTCTCACTTTGGCAGTCTACAGGTCAGTTTCAAACCAAGGGCAGATAATTCAGCCCAAAAGTTCCCCTTTGTCCTTACATAATTATAATAGCTGATGCTATAGATAGACTGCACTTTTCGAACACAGACGCAAATTAATATCTTAGTAACTATCAAGTTATTCAGATTACCCAGATAATTAAGCCATCACTATATCTATATAACAGTAAAGTCAAAGGTCATACTTATATTGCCCTAACACTGGTCCATGCACATAAACCTTAAGCTTGAGAGGGATCTACTTATTAGAAATAGCATTGTGCTGAAGTACATTTATACCCATGAATAAAAAGCTATTTATTCATTGAAAAGAAGTGTTTGACTCTTCCTGAAAACAAGACTGACAAGGTTTAATTGAAGTGTGAGTCCCGGCCGCCACAATATTCATACATTGTGCCTATGTAGGGAATCGAACAGGGGCGAATACTTTAACCAGGAGTCTACCAAACCGCCCATTGTCAATGATAATAGTGACGACTGGCGATACCCGTGAAGTTGGACTTACACTCAGTGATAATACGAAAGTAAACTGTCACTTTTTATGTTTATATGTTTCGAGTACATCATCGTCTGTCGTCGTTATATGCCTGAAATATTGCCGATGTGATCATAAATATTAACTCACTCACTCTGTCGTCGTTATCAACCTCTTTACGAGTACAAGCAACATGTATTATGAATCGTTGGGAAAATAACTAATGTCTGTTCCCAGCACGTTTTTATTTGAACACTAATAACATCACATTTAGTTTGTTTCATGTCGGGCGGTGGGGTAGCCTGGTGGTTAAAGCATTGGCTCGTCACGCCGAAGACCCGGGTTCGAATCCCCACATGGGTACAATGTGTGAAGCCTATTTCTGGTGTCCCCCGCCGTGATGTTGCTGGAATATTGCTAAAAGCGGCGTAAAACCAAACTCAGTAAGTCAGTCAGTTGTTTCATGTCGCTATATATTTACAAGGATACACATATCAGGCCGCGTTGTGTAGATGAGAGTTTAGAAAAAGTACATGATTTATTGTTGTAAAATGTCTGTTTTATCTCACATGGTAATCCCTGTACAAAATTTACAGTCAATATAACAGGACTGTACGACAGGGAAATGATCTGTTGCGATTATTTAATCCTTGTGCAAATAGACAATGCAGCGTGAACCTTAACGACGGTGAAGATAGTTCCATGGGTTAGCGAATGTGATGGATTTATTACTGTGTGCCTGCTTTGAAAGAAGGTGCGTAACTGTTCTGGTGTTTGCCTTTATCCTTCAGCTCCTTTACACTGCACTAACTGTGTTGTTTCGTCTTAAAGTAATACCCGATAATTGAGAAATTATCATATGTTGACTAAGTCAACTTTCTCATGGCGACATTACAGAAATAAAATTTAAGTACACAGCTAAAACATGCAATTATTATAAAATAAAGAACACACAAGTCTGAAAAAGAAGTGCTGTCGATGAGCAACTGAATAGTAAGTACAATAGTGGCATTTGGCACACGTCTGGTGATAAATGCAAGAGGCCAAACAAGTTTTCAAATTGTCTGTGATTTTGGAAGGTATGATACTTTTGGTAATTGATAATAAACTGACATTCTATTTCCTAGCTACGTCGTTATAGTATGATCATTTGTATGAACTGACGGTTAAAGGAAACTTGAAATAAAACTGTCAAAAATTCAAAACTAAAATTGAAACTAAAGCCAATGCAAAACACATTGTCAAATACAACACATCGCCACAGAGGACAATATCCTATGCAGAAAGTGACACAGTCATGTCCACAGAACGCTCGTGAAACGAGGAGAAGTATATACAGCCATAGTTGGCATCCGAACAACATGGTGGGCCCTGGTTATGATACAGATGGGAACCGGGCAGACACGGAACAGACGAAGGACAGGTAGATCTAAGGTAACTTTGTTCACTGAAAACTAATATTTGCATACTTTAAATTTCCGGAATTGATTCCCGACAGAAACATCAAAGCGCGAATGGGGAATATAGTCAGTAAACAGACAGTGTCCAGGGGACTCGAGGACCGGGGAAAAAGTGCTGAAGACCCTAGACCCAGGAGACAGTTACTGACAGCAATTAATTATTAAAAAGATCCTTCAAAGTTTTAACATCGAAATATTTTTTCCTTGACCTGGAAATATAAATACAGTGAGGCAAGACATGCTTGACCGTGGCTCTTTCATCACAAGGAATGCAGGATGGAGGATCTTCGCCTATTAACAAACACTCATGAGGATACTTGCTGTGGCCAATGTGACATCGTCGCATGATGACCTCTTCAAATCTGAACGGGATGTTTTGGAAAATACACGAACACGAACATGAACACCAAAGTGAACTTTTCTTTACAAAATCACATTTCACGAAGGCCGATCATGAGACGCCTATCTCGTTTACTTCACACTCAGCTATCACAATTGCATTACTGAATTCCTGGTACATTTGAGACTCAGATAACAAATAGTCTTTGTCACCAAAACCAAGTGTCCAGATGCAATCAGTCTAGAGATATTGGGTGTGAAAATGAATGTTTTGTACGTAAGACTGAGCTCGTTTGAAATGTAAACAAAGAAAACTTCAGATTGTTCACATCCATTCATCTATTCGTTGCATGCACTGGCTCAATACATTTAGAAAATGCATGGACAGAGTACATGTATCTTAGCGAGAAGGGGGATATTAAAAATATATACAACTCAGTGATTTGATAAATTCGTTACCTAATTGTCAAAGTTTCCGTGCAGAGTAATGTCACATGGATATAGGATATACGTTTGTGATCCTTTCAAAGTTTTTGTTTCTTTGAGCAATATTTACAAAAGACATTTAGGGTTGTAAGGCATAATTGGGATAAAACAGCGATGTGTAATAATAGGATATGTTCGCGTTTCTCACAAACGATTCACACTCATTTTCTTCGATAATAAATGTATAATCAATTTACATTCGAAACAATGTGATGAAAAGAGTGAGTGAGTTTGGTTTTAAGCCGCTTTTAGCAACATTCAAGCAATATCAAGGCGGGGGGACACAAGAAATGGGCTTCACACAAAGTACCCATGTGGGGAATCGAACCCGGGTCTTCAGCGTGGCGAGCAGACGCTTTAACCATTAGGCTACGCCACCGCCCCGTGATGAAATGAAATGAAACTGTAACTATATTTCTACAAGACTTGTAAAAACATATAAGCCATGCCATGTCTTTCTTTGGACAAACCTTGCATCATTATTCTGATTGTTCCAAACAAACGTATCCACCATTTTGCAGGTTTCCTTGCATACTTATGAAAAGAAATAGCCACATAATCATAAACAAAGAATGGTCTTATCCTAAACATATATTCGTGTGTTTTGAAATCTTTTCAGTTTAACTGATCCCAAGGAGGGGCGTGTTGTCCACATTAAGATACTCTGTCAAACAGTCTGATTGGGTTTTTGCTGTTCAGGACATTACTTAAATGGTAAAATAAGTCACTTTATGTTCTGTCAACTTCAAATTCTGACTGACAAACTGAGACCTTTTATACAATTAACTTTGGGACGATATATACTGATGAACCTACCAATGTCGTCTACAAGACCTTCAATAGTAAACATATATATGACTGTTTACACATTGGTAAAACCACTTACCTGTTAGCATGCATCTGAATGAGGTATCCAGCCATGTGATGTACATCTTCATACATGTTAACTGCAAAACAGATGACGACATTGAACTTGCACATGCCTAGGATTTCATGTTACCCTGACGAAGTTACCCTGACAAATACATTCTATAAACTTAACATTACTGAATCATTTAAAGGCACAGATATTCACAATGTTTAGTCATTTTTGTGCAAACGTGCATTTATCATGTCTGGGTGTCATTATGCAGAATAGTTTGTATAGATCCGGCTTTACGAAGTTCGATCTGGCAATAACGCAAATAGATTCATTCAATTTTGAGATATATCATTTTGTCCGTCCACGATTCTCTTTCCCAGATATAATGTCAGGCAGAGTTGTTGAGGTATCTCAGGCCCAGACATGCTGTTATCTGTTTGGGTAAAGTCCACTGCAAGAATTACGGCTCTAGTAGCACTCGTATGCAGCTTAAATGATACCAAGTGTTAACTCGTGCAATCAGTCGTGTTCTGACATGTAACTCAAGAGGGTGTTAAATGCTCGGATAAAACAAAGGTCACCTTTAAGACCCAACACATATCTCCTCTCTCGACGACAGCCCAGAACTCAGGGTCAGGAACGGGTCCACGTTTCACGTTTTTTAACCGTTTGTGATGTATTAACTGCTTTCGGTGTCCTGATAACGCAATGCACTATTCTAATACTATCACGGTGACTGCGGTTGTGGGCCAGTTATGTAGCAGCATGTAACCCATTGTGAAGCATTTTTTAAATCGAAACTGCAATTGCTCTTTGAAAGAAATCCACATTAATAAATGAAATGAGTAAATGGTTATTTTGTAATTTAGGGACAGTTTTAACACTATTAAGTAGCAACAATGTCGTAACGATCTTGTGTTCGCCATGCACGCGTATTGTTACAAATGAGGAGCAATTGAAGAAGTGTAGATGTTAATACCTTTATCATTTGTTTGATGAGGGTGTTAGCATCTCAGTCAGAACGTCCCATCCATTGCAATAAAAAAAAGTTGTCAAAAAGAATGTTCGTCTTCATCATACCAGCTTCTCAATACCACTAAATGAAGATCTCAGTGTGATTCGTCATCAACCTGCTAATGTGTATCGTCAATATGTGTTTTAAAAAAATGTATGCTTGAAATATAACTAATGTCCATGCACAACACATTTTTACTTTACCTCAAGTACCATTACAGAAGTGTGTCGCAATCTGATACTAGTGTACTAGCATTAACAGGGCTACCAAACAGGGTTCAAACAGGTCGTAAACTTCGCTACGAGATTTCAGATAAAGAGCGTTGTTTATATTTATGATAATGAACAGGTTTATCTCACACGATAACCTTACCATTGACATAATGTACAGTCAGCATAAGACAAAGACAAAGCTGTCGAGATTCATGATCCATGTTAAGGTGTTTAAAGACTACATTTGAGATCGATATGTCCGGTGTACTGACTGTGCGTAAGGAAAAGGATCTGAAGAGAGAATTTAAACCTTGTGCAAACAGCCAATGCAGCGTACAAACAGTGAAGATTGTTTCGTGGGACAGAAAAACCTGATTTATTACTCTGTGCATGCTTTGAAAGAAGGTATCAAAATGCTGTTGGGTTAGTCTTTACTCCTAAAGAGATCAACTGCACTGCACTGCACTAAGTACCCTGGTATGAAACTGTGCGAATACAGCCAGGGATAAGCTCACATGCAACACCTCACTCATTGGTGCAGGTAACACACACAAATCAGTCACAACCCTATACAAAACATCTGCTCGTCCGTCTTAAAGTAATACTTTACATTTGAGCATTATTATATGCTGGCAAATTCAACGTACGTAGAGCGCATTATACTAAATAAATATACCATTAGTGTGCATTAAAGAATCACTCTCTCCATGAAAAAGTGAATGAGTGAGTGAGTTGGGTTCACGCCGCTTTTAGCAATGAGAGGGGGACACCAGAATCGGGCTTCACACATAGTACCCATGTGGGTAATCGATCCCGGGTCTTCAGCGTGATGAGCGAACGCCTTAACCACTAGGCTTCCCTACTCTCCATTAAAGAAATCTGGTGAAGAATAAATGTTCTTAATGAGCACCTGATTGAGTACAGTAGCTGCACTTAACATATCTGCTGGATAAAACTATTTCAACTCTTATCATGAGGATACACATGAGAGATATAGGTTGTTCACCCACAGGTTTTATTGACGATTGTGAACGAAGTCGTGTGTGATTTGTGCGTCTTGTCGGGTTTGAATCATAAACCGGTTTCAATACACGAAGCTTATTCCTTATGTTCTCTCACATGATATGGCTATGCTAATTCCTTTCACTCAGTGGGTGGGTCAAACATTTGTTCGTCCATGCTTTTGACCCTGCCAGGTCCTATGGCCAATGTCACGTATCACACTGTGCGGATATATCACTCGTCGCCAGTAAACCGGGACCATTGGGGTCTACTACTGTGAAAACATAAAGTCTAAATCTGCTACACGGTCATTTTTTCAGTTAGTGCCATATCTGAACTAATTTTCTGAAAGATATTCACACTTAGGCACGACCAGATTTCTCAATATGTGTCCACATATATATGACCACCCATTCCGTGTTGTAAACGTTACAGAATCCCTACATATGTACGATCTTTCTATTCACACTGAAGTGCGTGATACGCTCAGGAGTTCGTGGATCAAACATAGACCCATCGAACTATGGGGGCGAATTAATTTGGCAAATCAAATCTAATATTGTACAAAGAGAGTAATTAACATTGTGAACTGCTTATACATCTGTGAAATGATATCAGTAAAAGATTTAACCAGCAAAACTGATCAAAAATAGAAATATCAGTTGATAGTTTTCTACCCGACAGCAATTGTAATAGTTAACAGAATGAGTGATATGACCTTGTCTTTCCAGGCAAGCACAACTCTAGATGACAAACCTGCATCCGCGTATATGGCTGATATTTACATCAGAGGAAAAGAGTCACTACTTCCTCCTTACCATGTTGATTGGAACCCAATAGAGTTGATATGGCGTATCGCCAAATGTGACGTTCGACGAACGCACATAATATTTGGGATGTTCAAACGGTGGTAAATGAATCCCTTGTTCGGGTAAGAGTGGAGACATGGCAACGTTGCGTTACCAAAGTCATCGACGAGGGTGAAGATGCAAGTCACGTGATGGACTACAGCTAGAAACATTCCCATCCACAGTAAGTGAGTGAGTTTAGTTTCACGCCGCTTTTAGCAATATTGCAGAAATATGACGGCGAGGGACACCAGAAATGGGCTTCACACATTGTACCCATGTGGGTCTTCGGCGTAACGAGCGAACGCTTTAACCACTAGGCTAACCCACCGCCCACTTGTGACAATGAGTAGTGACACAAGCACTTCCGATAACGAGGGATGTGACATGAGCGCGTGAAATTGTGACTAAAATTATCACGAGACGACCCCCTCTTATGCTGCCCTTCAAAGTGCGGTGTTTACACAATATTTTAAATTTCGTCATTCTCATTTAGAGACAAATGGACTGCAGAACCAAAGCCCAACGCCCTGAAGTACATGAATCATTGCATTGTTTAGTATGCCGGACGCAAAGTGGTGCGGTTAGGTTTTTGCACCTTCCTGCTTACCAGATATCTCAAAGCGTAAGAACATAACATCTGTAATCCAGGCTCACCAACGCGTTATCAACTCCGTCAATGATCCATAACACATTAAGAAGTCCATGTATGGAAATATAGCAAATATCATGTCACAGGTGGTGATTCCTTTAAAAATATAGGGGCGGTGGGGTAGCCTAGTGGTTAAAGCGTTGGCTCGTCACGCCGAAGACCCGGGTTCGAATCCCCACATGGGTACAATGTGTGAAGCCTATTTCTGGTGTCCCCCGCCGTGATGTTGCTGGAATATTGCTAAAAGCGGCGTAAAACCAAACTCAGTAAGTCAGTCAGTTTAAAGATATACTGGGACGTGTGTTACAGATTGGGTGATTTTACGACGCAGTGACAATCAAATGGGCTTGTGAAACGGCCGTAAACATTCTGACATGTTTGCTTCGTGATAATGGGTTTAGCTGAAAACTCTGTGGCACGATACTATGTTCTTTATATACAAATATATTTGGAACGTTACTGACTGCAGCCGTGACCAATTATCACCGATTCAGTGACACATTCGACTGATTACGTCAATAAAGCGATGTCGATTGGTGTCAATATGTTTTTTAAAAATGTCGTTTCTTGTGTTATCGAATTCAACCAAAAGCGTGAAAATGTGTCCTAGTTGTATAAATATTTTACACTGGAGCACGTAAAGTGATAACTGTACTAGTGCACAAGTTTAGATAAGATTTTTATGTCGATCATATCACATTCGATGGGTTATACATGCATATATGCAGGGTATGAAACTCCCAGAAATTTCAGCCAGACCACAGGGCTGGTTAGATGTAAAACTTTCCAACACTGACCAAAGTTTACCTGCTCACAAAATATCTTCATTTATACATGTCTACATTTTAACCCGACTGTCGGGCAGGTGAATTTGAGAATATGGCAGTCCGTTTTGAAAATAACCCGTCCCGGTCGGTCGGTATTGCGAGCGCTGATATGTGTAAAGTTATATGTTTTAGTGTTAATGTAGCATCTCACCGAATAGTCATTGGCAGATTGGACAACAATTTCTATTGACCATTGTATTTAGAGGGACACACAAAGTACCTGGACCAGGCAACCATTTGTCAGACTTCCAGTTTTGTGGGAACCATGGCTGTGTGGGTTATATCTGTTTACTGGAGATTAGGTCTTTGAGGGGGGTAGGTTCAAATCCCGCATGGGACTATATTCCGTTCCTTCCTCTTGTTAGAAACTTTTAATCGAAATGATTGAACTGAATAAAGAGCTTGCTTCTGGTAAAAACGGCATGATCTTTTTGGTGTTACCCTGTCATGTTTTCATCACTGGTAACACGGCGCCACTTCTGATGCGTTAGAATGATTATGAATCTGTAATTAAAGCTTACATGTGTGATCTAATGCAACTGAAGTTGAACACTAAAGTATGTATGAATAAATAAAACAATAAAAGTATAAGTTACACCTACTTGGACTGAGGAGGTACTTTGAAGAGGTTATCATAAGACGATGCCGTGTGGGCCATGCAAATGATTATCTATTGAAAGGTGAGGATCCTCCATTCTGTACGTATCCCTTGTGATGGACGAATCATGGTTGAGCATGTTCTGTTTGACTATATTGATTTTTCCATCATCACACCACAGGGATGATATTTCCTACCATCAAGGCATGTATATTAATATAACCTGTGAAGGTCCGGCTTCGAATTGATCTTCAGTAACCCATGCTTGTCGTAAGAGGTTCCTAATTCAGCAGATCGATACTCATGCTGTTGATCACTGGATTGTCTGGTCCAGACTCAATTATTTACAGACCGCCGCCATATAATTAGGATATTGCTGAGTGCGGCGTAAAACTAAACTCACTCACTCACTATATTAATATCATCATATATGCAGGGTCTTTTCCTGATATCAATTCTCATTTAATACTTAGGGGATTTTTTAAAGAATTTAATTGATACAGTTTGATATATGTTCTAATTAGGTAAAATGATTAAATCACTTTGACTATTAGTGGCAATGCCTTTAAAGGGGGTTGAAGTTGTGTAAACAGTTGTTCCCCCGAGAGGGAATGTAAGTCCCATTTCATTCAAAGTAAATCGTAGAATATATATGATATAATATGTTAAACTATCTAGATACTGCTGGGTACCACACATGGGCGTCTGAGATCCGCCATATACAACGGCTTTGGATTTGTCTGGTTTTCACAAGCTGTCGGTGATCCGTGCGCTTTTATTCACTTTTCTAAAGAACGCTTGATCAATATGTTTTACCAAAATTTGACATCTACTCTTGAAAACAGTTCACGTTATGCGTTATATGTAAAATATTCTTCTTCTCCTTCGTGTCTTACATTTAAAGAATAACGTAGGTAGGTGGCAGAATATTGATGTATCTCAAAGAAATTGTCCTGCATGTAAAGTAGATTTAGAAGAGGAATATCACTTTTTGTTGAAATGTCCAGCTTATAACGATCTTCGGGATAGATATTTTGCCTAAGAATTTGCAAGTAAATATGTTATCGTTTAGAAATATCCTTAAACAAAACAAAACTGAAGACATAAATAATCTAGCTCGTTTTACTTATTATGCATACAAAATAAGAGGAAAGTTAAAAAAATAGAAATAGGTATTAAAATTATTAAACAAAATCCAGTACAGCTGTACATGTACATATATATGTTACTGATATATACTCATGCCAATAATGGTTGTCACCCCCTTCAATTTTTTTTAATTGGAGAGGGAGTGTGGGGTTTGTGTGGGGTTGGGGTGGGGAGGGGTGTGACAACCATTATTGGCATGAGTATATATTTCACTTGGCGTGTAAGAAAAGGGAGACAGGTAAATGCTAAATCTTTTAAGAAATTGTTTCCTGTTTTCATACCTGTTTCCAATATGTATATTAATATGTATATGGGCTTGTGGCCTTCACACGTTATAAAGATTTTGATGATGAGGATGAATGTAAATAGAGATATATTGAAAATCAATAGAGATAATTGCCATTCTTTTCTGTCACTTGTATTGCAGATGTCAATAATTGATATAGATATATCTTGAAAACTGAATTCGTCTCTGTTTGAATTAAAGACACATCTCATTGAATTAAAGATATATCAGATTGAATTAAAATATCTGCAATGCATTTGTGGATGTGTACAGCGTATTTCAAATATCTTAAATTGATTTAATTGATATCATTACTGAAATCATGAATATAAATGGTAAGTGTTTTACTGATAATAAACACATTAGGAGATATCGCGAAACATTTTCTTAATATCTCAGTGATATCAGTTATACTGTTTTGGATTGGATATAAAAATAAAGATATCTTCAACTATTTTTCGATATCCTAGATATATTATTGGTATCTTTAAAGATAGTACACATATCTTTGAAACAATTGAAGCTGTCAATTTCTTAATAAATGTGATAGCACTTGCCATACTGCCAGCTCCCAAATCGCGTGCGACCATGAAAATGTAAAAAATCTGTTACCTTCAACACACTGGCCTGCTATGGTACTGTTTTACTGCTGATAAAAAGTCTAATCCGATTTATGAGAAATGGCTCGTAACAATCACTGTGCTGTTTCACATGGCAGATGATATAACTTAGTTTACGACTATCGTTACGGGAGTTTTACCTTATATTTTATTCCAATCAACACACGAATGACGTAGTGTCGTGATCATCCCCCATGACACAGAACATATCTTGGCATGTCTTTAACGTCGAATTTCACAGGTTATCCCGATTAGTCTTTGTCTGTCTGTCTGTCTGCCTGTCCGTTTGTCTGTGTGTATATATATTGTATATATGCACATGTGCATGCATGTATGTCCATGTGATCGATGCATGCATTTACATGTATGTCACCCCCTCGAATAACCTATAGATTATCCGTTTGATAACATTTTAATAGGGCCGTGAAGATCCGGGTTGGAATTGGGTGAGTGAGTGAGTTAAAACTTAAAGTCACATTGGCACTATTTCAGCCATATCGTGACTAAAACTAGTTCTAAATTCATAATACATATATATAATCTATAAAGCCCTGTCAACGAAGGACAGCAAAATTACTAAAGTATCACAGATTGAGTTAAAACTAGCTAGCATATATCTTTAAAAGTAGAAAAGCATGTTTGGACAATACAATGTAAAACTGGGCTATAGATCGCCAACATCTGAAGGTAGATCACAATACTAGGGACCATGGGGACTTACAGTGCCTTTGCTACCTGCATGGACCCAAGTTGGATTTACACCATCCCTTCAGCCACTGACAATTGTAGGAAAATTTAGCCGAAAATTCAAATAACAAAAATGCTACGTTAAAAAATTTGGTACGTTTAAATTTTACTTTGAAAGATTTGGGTCTTACGTACCCCCTCAACAGAGACCAAGGATACTACATACCATCGGCCTATGAAAAACTAATCAAACTATAGACGCTATAAGCATCCAATCAGCTTGTTATTACAACTTATACCCCTTGTTTATTGGCTTCGTTCCCAGTCTCATTTGTTGTTCTTAGCCTCCCACTGACCTCTCATAATTATATACCAGTTGTTATTCAACTACATGTTGGTGTTAATGTTAACCTGCTGTTGTCAAAACATTCTGTGTATATATACACCACTACTTCTGGTTGTATTCACTTTAAGATTGATAACGATGTAAGAATCTACATTGAAACGTCTCTCTATGCAATACATAAGAAGTTGTCATCCATAAAGTTGTATGTTTCATTTTCCCTCTCAGGAGGACAATAATTTTACGATACTTTAACCCCTTTGAGGATACAGCCACTAGCCATCACAGTTACTAATTTATACTACAGCGTTTAAAATACCATTTATCTATGTACAAATCACTGAACAAATCTAATTCTTTTAAAAATGCAATAATTAAATGAGAACTGACTTTATTGGATTGGAAGTGGTCTTTAGCAAACCATGCTATAGGCGACTAACGAAATCAGGCGGTCAGGCTCGGTGACTTGGTTGAAACACGTCATTGCATCCCAGTTACGTGGATCGATGCTCTGATGTTGATTTCTGGATTGTCTGGTTAAGATTCGAGTATTTACAAACCGCCGCCATACAACTGGAATATTGCTGAGTGCGGTGTTAAACAACAAATCAACCAACCAACATTTTAATGAACGGTCAGTAACTTGGGTATCAGTTCAATCTCCGCATGGCACACAAGCAAGGATTTTGCCAAGTGCTACAGCAAAAGTGATGGATCTGAAAACGGGTATTATGATAATAAGTTCCCAAAATATATTTAGTTAGGCTGATGGTTACACCATGTAAAATGTGGATAATATCACTTACGTAAATAATGAAGACAAGCACATACATAACTTTTCATCAATGTTTATAAGTCAAAATCTTTATATAAATAAAACATTTCTCATGTCAGGCAGCACCGAAACTGTTGCAATCTTTTTTAAAGCATTATGTTAAACATTGGTAATTATCATCACATATATCAGAGCCACCATTACCGGTACTTTGCCCCGTTCCAAAAAACGATCGTAGCGCTACGATAATTGTAACTCCCACGTAACAAAGACTTACGATTGTCATAGCGCTACGATCGCTTTGAGGAACGGGGCCCTGGAACTTTAGCCTTCTTTGGGGGCTGGTTGTCGAAGCTGGCATGCCTCTCACATGACTGTAAACGTGACTTTGTGGCGATCAGAAAAATCGTTATGGACAATGGTACACCACAGGAACAATAATGTCAAATTCAACGTCTGATACAGTCAGTGAGGAGTAAGGTCAGGGATGTTATTGCAGTTGGCGCAGATTATACCACATATTCACATTGTGCTAGGTTATTAATACTAATGCGATTCTTGTGGATTGTATACCAGGATCTTGAATGAAGAAGAATTAATCTCATTTACATCATACGATAATATCAGCAGTGCAACCAAGTCCTTTTTGTTCCATGTTTGCTTCTCTGAATGCAATGACGGTTATCGATCTTATTACGTTTATTATTCCTTGAAGTCTGTTTATCCAGAGTATACGTTAAACTGACGAAACATTCCATTGTTATTGTTAATGGTAACATAATTATACCATGAATAATATGGGGTGTTGCGATTCGTTTTCCAAATGTGTATATGCAGTTATTGGACGTGGAACAGTTGATGCACTGCATCCATGTATATTTGATTCCGAATATAATGTGTAAAGCTGAAACACTTGATGTCTAATACATCAGCTGACCAAACCGACGACATTTACATTCAGAGTTTTACACGTTCATGACTGTTAGGTGTTCTTCGTGTGTCCATGCAATCATGGGTTATTTCAATATAGTTCATCAACAATTACTAAATTGTTGTCATGTCTGTAAATGTACACCACACTTCCCCGACAAATTGCTTTGAAAGGATAAATTCTCTGTTACCATATACATATGTGTGATGGTCATACATCGCACAGCAACATTCTTACAGTCAGAACGTTAGATTACATACGTAAATATCCAAGGATCGCGTGCCATCTAAAATCTATTGATAATTCTAACAAAATGACATTGTGTCAGATTACAACAACTGACACCTTGGAATTCACAGACATGTAGTGAGTGAGTTAAGGATTTACGTAACATCCAATAATCGACACATGTTAATTTTAGATACAGAACATAGTATATGTTAAAATAGAGGATGCAAACGCAGAGTTGCCGTGAACTAAACCGTTTATTTCGACGGAACAACTAACATCAGTCAGAAGCTCAACATGTCATGTAGGTAAAGAACACGAGGATTGAAGCCTGCTAATGCCTTTTATCAAAGACCTGCCGTAAAACGATAATTTCTTAAAGAAGATATTATTGCAAAAAAGTTGAAAACACAATGATACTGTGACCAATAAATAATTGTTGTCAGTCAGCAAAGTACTGACAGTGATAACCATTCTTTTCTGTGGTCATTCTGACGCTTCAATCCTTCATATACAACATGTGTACATTTGCCACTGCATACTTGAAATATTACACAGAAAGTTTAATCAACAGTATTATGACAGAATTACACACGATGGGTTTGTTTTTGGAAAGATTCTCTTAGTCAGTAGAGTAGAAATCCGGATGTGATTATAAAAATCAAAGGGAGATAATTGTCTTCGATTCATTCTGTTATTACACAGGGCATTTAATATATATATTATACACACGAATTAGTTGTTTTTAGAAACACTTTCTTTGACATTAGAGAAAGGGGATATATTTGCCTTCATTTTGTTTTCAAGAGGAGAAAGTAATCACTGCATAAACAGAGAAGCGATCATGGGAATCAGGAACAGTTGTACAAGGAATGTGACGCGGCTTCCTCCTGACTCTACAAACAGAACACAAGTTGCAAGAATATTTGAGTGAGTGAGTTATTATATAACGGTACCTTGCCAATATATCAGTCATATAATAACGAGAAAGGTTTTGCATACACAATAAATACAAGTTGCTAAATAGCCAGTCATCGAAGGACAGTAAAATAACTAGAGTATCAGAGCTGTTTAAAACTAGCATGTAAATCTGAAACTATTTTATTTACGAAGACAATACAATATAGAAACAGGCTATAGGTCGCCAATAACTGAAGGTATATCACCATACCAGGGCTTTGCTACCTGAATGGAACCTAGTTGGATTTACATTATCCCTTCAGCCGCTTAGGATTTTAGTCTAGACTACCAGTTGTCCGACTTCCATTTTCTTGTGGAAGCCGCGGTGGCTGAGCGGGTTAGGCATCTGGCTTTGTGTGCTGGCGATTATGTACCTGACTCTGAGGGTCTCGGCTCGAATCCCAGATGCGGCTCAACCCAACAAAAGTACTAGAATCTGTACTTTACTGAGAAATTGTAATACCAACATATGTTATGAAATGGATTTTTAACAAAACAATGTCCTTCTACTTCAACGACCTGCTGTTCTAGTTGTTTCTGTACTATCCAAACTGCTTCAAAAAGTGAATTCATCTTGTTATAATGAGATGACCTGTTATTGACCAAACGACTTTTATCAGCTGCAGGTGTTTCATTTTTCCCCCGTATGTCCAAATGCTGTGATCCTTCAGTGTAGATGAAGCATCCGTTCATTAGGTATTACAGAAATATATATATATATATATATATATATAATATATATAATTATACATACGTTCATCACAAAGGGTCCCAGTATAGCCAGCATTGCAGTCACATTTCACGGTGGAGCCAGATGCATTGCAGGTTCCGTGACTGCCACACTCACTGCCCCCGCTTGTACATGGCGCTGAAAAGACACAGATATTTTGATAGGACGGTGACTAGGTTCTGATCGTATTTATATACATCAATGGCTGTATCAGTACGAAATACTTACTTAACTACTGCATTAACTATACACGTATATATACGTACAGGACATTTCGCATTATCCTACATATGTTTTTTTTTGTTTTGTGTTGTTTTATGTGAAAGGCTTGATACAATGTTGCTACCATCAATGATATATAGCGCTAACTACAGATAACTATGGTCGCATTACCATTTTAAATGTGATACATATTAACCCAAATAAATTTTAATTCTGCATTTGATTTATGCAAGGGTTGAACTAAATCATCTGTTTTGCTACATCCATAAGAAGACGAAAGTACATACGCAGAAGAAACAAAACATGTAACTGTAAAGTTACATAAAGTGGTAAAAATTTCACGTTAACATAATAACATGATATGACATCAATCGTCCAGTCAATGTTTTACCATAACATATATTGACAAATCTAATCTGGTAACGATATAATAACGCGCCCTAAATGAAGGGTAGAGTTACAACTCAATATACAATGCCAGTATTGGATGTGATCAACATGTGCACATTAACAGGCAACGCTGGGGCTCGTTGACGACAACAGCTGATTTTTAGACAACCTGGGAGCTATTGTTCCAAATGTCAACCATGGATTGATACAGCTGAACAAATGTTGTCTACCAGCACTGCATCTTAAGACAACTAAATTTTTATCCCAGACAGGTCGGGATGTCAGTGTGCAAGTGGGTATTATCCTGCTATAACGTCACATTTTGTTGCTAAATGTGAGCAGCTTTGGATTCAACGTTTTCCCTTCGACACTTATCTGTTAAGTAAGTAAACCAGTAACAACGCAACAATGTCGCCATTGTCATAACACAACACTATTATATAGTGCAGAGACAGAGATTAATTAGGTTGGAGCCGGGTTACTGACACATGTACACTAACGTGGTATTTGGTGTTTTAATACTTTGGGATCCTGTTTGTAGTGAAAGAGAATATCAGAAAAAGAAAGAACTATAGTGAGTAAGTGTGTTAATATTTAACGTCACATCGGCAATGTTTCAGCCATATCGTGACGAGAACAATTTTGACGTTGATAAAGAATATGTGTATATTATAAAACCAGTCGTCAAAGGACAGTAACACAACTAGACTATCACAGTTAAATTAAAACTAGCATGTTAAGTTAAAACAAATTAAATAGCATTTTTGGACAATACAGGAAACACTGGCTAAAGGTGGCCAACAACAGAAGGTAGAACACCACACTAGGGACCATGGGCACTTACAGTTCTTTTGCTACCTGCATGGACCCTAGCGGGATAGTAAGAACTGTAACATCTATTGATTATGAACATCAATATGATAGCAATAAGTGCCATCATCATCAATGAATGAATGATTATTTCTTCTGAACGTGTACAATAACAAGACTCAATTTTAGTCATAATTTATGTTTATATATGATCGCATTAAGCTATATTAAAAAGGAGAAGAATATATGAAGTGAGATTATACTACTGATGATGGGATAACTATAACGGCAAAATCCGTACGCTGGATCGTCTCATGAACGGCGCTGCGTGTTACCTAATTTACTTCCACCATAATGAACCGGTGGACTTAACGTCAAACGTAACGTATACAATAGTTACATAGCACAGATGATCCAGTTCCAGAAACATGTTTCATACGTCATACCTGTTCCACATGTGGCACCCGTATATCCGTCAGTGCAGGTGCAGGCAGCGGGTGTAGCGGTGGTGTCACAGGTACCGTGGGTGCCACATTCACCTCCACCCGAGGTGCAGGGAGCTGTAGGTGCTGCAAAGGCAACAGTTTCATATATCCTGTATACATGGGGTCAGTAGACAGATTGGTTTGTTCTTGAACTCCGCATTCAGCTATATTCAAGCAATATGGCAGTACAAACTAGTAAATGTTTTGTTTAGATACATGAATAAACATTTATAGTCTCATTAAAACGGAACATATCTTAACGGAGTTGTTTTATCCATCAGCCGTTAACACTTGGAAAACCCCACACTGTCATGAAGAGCGCCAGCGAAGATATGCTGCGATGTGTATCACCTGACATCCTGGGATCCACGCCTCTGACAGTCTGAGAGACACTAATAATACGTTCTGTATGAAAACAATTTCTAAATGAATTCACCTTGTGTGATTATTTTATGAACCAAGGGATAATGAAATCTTTAGTATTGTGCCGTCCTGTGTAACTCCATTTATAATAGAAACTATGCAGGATTCCACACAACCCCTAAATATATCATATATAACCGGATCGCAATGAAGGCAAAAACCGTAAGCTGGACTGACTATCTTACGAAAGTCATAGTGTTTTACATTACATCTACTTCCCAGCATAACGAACCAGTAGGATTTACGTCAAACCTAAGATTAACAAGCGTTATGCAGCACAGATATTCCACTGCCTAAAAGAAATTTACACGACATACCAGTTCCACATGTGGCACCCGTATATCCCCCAGTGCAGGTGCAGACATAGGTAGAGCCGCCGGTGTCACATTTACCGTTTGAGGTACATTCATTTCCCCTTGCGGTGCACACAGGTGCTGTAACAAAGGTACCAATTTCAACAATATACACGTGAATCGGTTTGTGAACTTTATCCGCCGAGTACTTCTCATGGGATGCCTACTCAAGAGATTCAACCAAATTGTAAAAAGAGCAACCCATCATATCAGGCTGACTCAAGGGGTAAAGGAAGATATTAATGTACTGTCGGAAACAGAAAAAAACCACCTTTTTTTCACATTTATTTTTACAATTTATGTGTTTGATATGTGAAAGTGTGAAATATCTGTTAAACTAAGTTCTGTCAAACTACAGTCTCAGTGGTATGGAGATAGGAAATGTAAAAAATGACTTTACAGAGGAGGTATTAGTGCAGAAATGAGCAATGCGGGTTTTCTTCTAAGCCCAAAGCAACATATTTGGAACAGACCATGGCTTTATGCAGATTAGCGTGATATTGATATTGTATCACAAAGGACACTTTTTAAATGCCCATTTTGGGTTCATTATGAACGATAGCTGACTTAAAAATAATAACTTTCATGCTGAAACTATTAAGGATGTAACTACCATGGAGTCTCACTGTCACTATAAAAAGAAACAGATAGGATGGGTCGTCTCAAAAGCAAAACCAGAACGGGTGTCGCAGACGATGATTGAGGTCCGGCTGGGCGGTAGAGATATCAGCTAAGATATGATAATCCTTTAGGGGAATTAAACTGGGGGAGTACACGGCATGTCATAACAATTTACAAATAATATCCAGTCCTGTCGATCTTCGGGTGGTCATTCCACCTATATATTTTGCGACATGTAATACGATGCTATTTCTATGGTTATCAGGTATCATACTCTTTTACATGTCTCAACATAAACTTTATGAAAGAAAGACACGTAAGATGTTAATCGACAGATGAGACATATTCAACACAGGAAAAAGCGCAAAAGATATTTGAGATGACCCCTTGTGCCTGTAGGCAGCACATGCATTTCATGCCAGGTGATTCGACGGTCCGTCGTCCTACCTGACTGAGCGACCTAATTGCCATCTATAGTCTGATCTATTGTTTTCAGCAGCTATTTGTATTTTTGCCCGATTTTACGAATAAACATGCTTTTCTGGATATCCTCTTACGCATCCCAATGAATGCCCAGTAAGGCCGAAGTGGGTTATTTCGATATTATGTTATTTGCAGTTGTGTAAATTTTAGGGATACAGAGTAAGAGCCTGAAAACAGGTGTTTTTTTATCTATTTCCGACAGTACTATAATACATTGCTGGAATGTTTAGGCTGTGTTCCCAGACCAATAATTGGTGTGTACAGCTACGTACAATTTTTTACCGTCTTAAAACGGAACATATCCTGACCCTGCTGTTTTATCCATCAGCTGTACTTTCTGTACGAAAACAATTGTCCGGAAATTTATATTGTGTGACTAATTTCCCAATCACAGAAGCATAATTCTGTTGGATTATCGGCCATTGTATTCCCAGAAATTCCAACGTGGCTGGGTAACCAACAGAGGACGATGTCGTATTGACCAGTAGCAAGATCATTATATAATTCAATAATTTATATTAAAAGTGGATGTTTAAGATAGATTTTTAATAGCCTGAAGGCAGGAAAGAGAGCCTGAATAGATGATATATTGTTTATATTTACGGTGTTTATTAATATATTTAAGAGCCGTTAATATGGCGTTTGCTTCAGCTGTAAAAATATAGTTATTATCAGGTATTCTAGAAGATATTGTTCTGGATCCAATGACAGTCATGTTCTTCACGAGTAAGTCAACTAGTTATGACTATGTAAAATGTTTTGGCATGTACATAGCAGTGAGTGAGTTTAGATTTACGCCACATTCAGCAATATTCCATCTATATGACGGCAGTCAGTGTGTAATCGAATCTGGACCAGACAATCGGGTAGTCCACAGCATCGACCTCCGCAGCTGAGATACGATGACATGTGTCTTCCAAGTCAGCGACTATATAGCAAAGTGGAAGGAGAGTATTGAAAGGTTTTCAAGTTCTGCTCCAGGAGCACGACCACCAAATTCAGTCGAGGTCAAACTTGTTGCCATGTAAACACAAGATTGTTTTCTTCAGAAATCCAAAACTACCAAAAGGCACCGGTTCATCACCTGACTTATATATGAGCCATGATTGGTGAAGATATAATGAACTGTTTTTATGGTCTGGTCCGGAAAAAGTGCACGGAAGGACGGGCCGACGGAGTCCATTTGAATGACCATTCTTGAGATATCTTGCTGACAAGCTTAACATGCAATTTGACATGATGAAATCTTCAAAGTGTCGCTGTGACCTTGAAAATTAAGTGAAGGTCACCAAATCCGACTGGGCCCTGCGCCTTTCCTAGATAAAGGTTGGTTTCAAACATGAAGAAAATCCAGTGAATGGTTCTTGAGGTATCTTGCTGACAAGCTTAACATGCAGGTTCATGCAGGTACGTACGGACGGACGGACGGACGGACGGAGCCTAATACTATAGGCAAGTGCTATCCAGCCTTATTTAAAACTTCGGAAGACCTCGCCTCTACGTCACTGACTGCTGGTTGTGTGACTGCTTACAACACTACAGTCATGGAGCGTGCTGTTCTGTTCGTATGCACAGGTAACTTTATTCATTTAGTTCTATTCTAAGCGATATTTTCAAGGATAGTGATGTTCGAAATGTTTAGAGTGAAAACAACGTTAAGCCCTGTGGTAAATCAAACTCTTTGATCAATTCAAGAGGTTTTTTGACGGCAAAAGGTCGTTGTTTAACTTAACAGTTTTCATAATGTCTTAATAAAACATAACAACTGTATCATCCCCATGTGTATTGTCTGATTCATCAAAACATGCGCCTTGAAAACTGGTTTTAATAGCTAGTAGAAACTTCATGCAGGTGTATAATGGTCTGTTTTGTGATTTCAGCTGTGATGATCCTGGCTGTGATAAGAGAGGTCAATACTGCAAACCAAATGAAACAGACACGGTGCCTGTCCTGACACTAGCGCACCATGTGTGTGCACAGGCTGATACAGTGGAGATGACTGTGCGACAGGTAACAGCATAACATTCTCCATATGTGCACAATAAATATGTGTATACTGTAACTATACAGTATGAACCTTAAAGCCACATTCCCGATTATGATGAAAAGTAATCTACAATGTCCTTTGATCTGATCTAAAGTGAATGGGTTTTCAAACATGAAAGCAAGTGAATTTTTAAGATTACAGAGAAAACATGCCAAAAAACGCTGGATTTCCTCATTGATAATACACTCTCTCAAAAAAGAAACGCAACCCCTATCTAAATATCTGACATCATTTCTAGAATAAAGATGGTGAATGTAAATTAGAATTTTCTTCAAAATACTGTTAATACGTTCCCATCTGATCAGTATAAGCTCCCAAACGGAACCATTTTCATACATGATGACCTTTGTATCCGTGTTATTTGAGAAAGTGCGAAATTGTCATGTACAAAATGCTAAAAGCCTGTTGCACGTGCAAATTGTTGAAAACACAGTTCATGTAGAGGGTTTTAAAAAGCACGCGTAGTTTGTAATTTTTCTCTCATAATTTGCTCTGCAAATCAAGTTCGAAAATGCCCCGTTTGAGTACAGCAAATCGAAATATTGCCATTGGTCGCATTGAGGCCGGGGAAAGCTTTGGAACAGTTGCCCGTCATCTAAACGTACACAAAACAACAATCTCACGACTTTGGAATCGTTACACACAGTTCCATGCAATTGAAGATCGTCCCAGGAGCGGTAGACCTAGGATCACCACACCGGCTCAGGATCGCTTTATTCGACTCAGCCACCTACGTAATCGGCATGCCACACCCACCATCACTGCAACACAGGTGCCAGGTTTGAGGAGAGTATCGGCCCAAACCATCAGGAACCGTTTACATGAGGCAAATTTACGTGCAAGAAGACCAGTTTTCGGGCCAACGCCAACATCGACGCCAACGTCTCAGGTGGTGTACTAACGTAAGGAGATGGACCCTAAGAAACTGGAGAAGAGTCTGGTTTAGTGACGAGTCTCGTTTTCTTCTTCAACGACGTGACGGTAGACAACGTGTCTATAGACGAGCAAATGAACGTTTTGCACCGAACTGCGTTCGACAGGTCGACAGATTTGGAGGAGGAAGCATCATGGTATGGGGAGCCATGTCTTACAACCAACGGTCAGACTTGGTCATCATTCGTGGCAATTTGACGGCACAACGGTACATTGATGACGTCTTACAGCCACATCTTCTGCCGATAATCGCCCAACAGAGGGAGTTGTTTCAACATGACAATGCCCGCCCTCATACAGCTCGTGCAACAGTGGCATTCCTACAGAATTCAACGTCAACGTGATGCCGTGGCCCTCCAGATCGCCAGACATCAATCCTATCGAACATCTGTGGGACCAGCTGATCGTCGTGTTCGTGCACGTACACCACAACCGCACACGTTGGTTGAACTGGCCGCAGCACTCCAGGAAGAGTGGAGAGCAATCCCCCAGGAAAACATCCGCCGTCTGATTCGTTCTGTTCCGAGGAGGTGCACTGCTGTGATTAGAGATCGTGGCTCTACAACGAAATACTGAAGACAACGCCCCCTAGCGTAAATTGAGAGTTCGATACTGACCTGCATTAACTGTTACCTTATACCGTGCTGACCTAAGGTTCACCATGTCAAATTTCATGGCATTATCTTTAAAAATACAAATGTAATAACCAGTTAAAATTGATATAAACATTACCAAAAAAAACAGGGGTTGCGTTTCTTTTTTGAGAGAGTGTATTTACCAGAAATTTGGGGGTAAAACATCAGGACAGCAAAATAAGCATCCCCAATTTTGCTCCACGCCTTGCGGATCTAATTCTTCTTGCATTCGACAGACCTTCTTGTCAGGTTGGCAAAATCAAAACAAAATCAATTTGGCCAAGACGTTTAACTTAAACGTCAGATATATGTGCTCTGTTATTGTTGAGGCAACATTAAAAAGCCAGTTTCCTTCCGCTGATTTACCCACCTGAACTTGAAATAAAGGAGACCATTGATATCGCTTCGTGTGATTCATAATTAGATCTATGGATAATAGTTACAAATATAGTGACAGACGAACACTATACAAAGCTGTATGACAAGAGGGATGACTTCAGATTTCCAATATTCAACTTTCCCTTATGTTCAGCACTATTCCAAAAGTTCCAGCTTATGGTGTTTACATTTCACAACGTTTGGGGTTGCAATCGCCAATGCTGTTTTATCAACATTTCAAAGAGCGCCATATGAAGTTGCTAGAAAAAGGTTAAAACATTGAAGTCCTAAATAAAGCATTCAAAACGTTGCATGCTAGACATGTGGACGATATTCTGTGCCAAAAAACATTGTCCGATGCAGTTCCGTATTTCGGCTGTACCATACACTCTCGTGTTTTGAATAATTGACTAGATTTGCATTAGTTCATGACGTGTGCCACCGGAGGGGCCAGATAGGCTCACCTTCTCGCGAACATCTTGATATTATGTGCATAACATACATCTTTCTACAAATGATATCAACGTTTTTCAAACAACTCAATTCTTTCTTTTTTAAATCAATAGTTAAATGAAAATTAAAATTTGTTAAAAGATCCTTAACATTTTTTTTACACTGAAATGATCGAAAAGTCAACACAGTCAAGGAGGACATGCTGGGTACAAGGCTGTTCTGACATACATTTGTGTATTTAGGATAAATGGTCGTACACATTTATGCAGGTACACTTTATATTTTTCTTCTTTGATGGGCATTTTGGGAATGCTATGTATGGGAGTTGCGCAGGGCAGATAGATATTTGGTTGTGAAAGCGTGTTTAAATGTGTGTGTGGGTGTGGTGTAGGCTAAGTTGGGAATTGTACTTTGGATGCAGGATTTAAACCCCGCACTTAAACATGGATGGTCAGAGTGATTAAGAGAATTGTTTTCAGTAAACACATTCATTAATATCTTGACATGAATTTTTTCGGTTACTGTAATTCGTGGCCGCCAAGGGAATGAAGATTGTGAGAGAAGCTTATAAACTGTGATTGTTTGATGAGACCAATTACATAGATATTATGAAGTGCTTGTCGACATTTCGACTTCTCTCTATCATGGAATCATGTGTACAGACACTCTTTAATCAAAATGTTCTTTAAAAAAAAAGTCAAGCACTGTTGTGATCCTAACCGAAAGAACACCCCATAACTCTACCTGTTTGACAAGTGTTTCCGGTGTAGCCGTCGGTGCAGGTGCATGCAGTGCTGGCACAAGTCCCGTGGTTGTTGCAGGTGGTGGGATCTCCATTCGTACACGCAGCCTCGGAGTGCTCGATGAGGAATAAAGCAACAGTGGCTAAAGAGAAAATTGAAACGATCAATCCACAAAGAAATAATATTTTCTAAGCCAAGTTTACAACACCCGAAAGCGAAACACAAATAAATATTACGTTAAAATATATATTGTTAGGATGACACTGTTTGCTACCCCAAGAATGGCTTTGATATTTATCATATAGCATATTGGTGTGCAATAAGCAGTTTTATTTAATAACAGACAGGTAGTACGTTTGAAGTATGAGTAGGGTAAACCCAATATTCAACATTCAGAATGTAAACGGTCCCGTTTACAGGAAGGGCCATCGCAGCATGAGGTAGCAAGGCACTCCAGCGTGTCTCGACAGACCACCTCAAACCTATGGACCCGATACAACAGTACTAGGGGTGTCAATGACAGACCCAGGTCAGGTCGACGTTGAGTTTCCACCGTCGCCAATGCATCGCTACATCCGGTTGACACATCTTCGTTCATGCGCCACGACCGCAACATTCATAACAACCCAAATCCAAACGGTGCAGACAACCAGTGAGATTTTGCAGCAATTTTGGACGATGATTGATGAATTCAGATGATTCTCGCTTTCTTCTCAGACCTGCTGATGCACCTTTACTTGAATACAGACGTCGGAACGAACGTTACGCGGATAGCTGTGTACAGCAGGTCGATAGATCTGGTGGTGGAGGTGTCATGGTGTGGACAGGTATCCATCATAATGGCCGGACAACTCTTGTGCACGTGGTAGGTGCATTGGATGGGGTTCGCTATAGAGACGAAATTTTGCAACGTCACGTCGTTCCCTACATCAACGTCAAAGGTGGATCTTCCCAGCATGACAATGCTCGACCTCACGTTGCACGTGTTTGAGAGGACTTCCTCCAGCAAAACAACTTTCAGGTGTTACTATGGCCTTCTCGATCACCCGATATGTCCCTCATTGAAAATCTATGGGATTCTCTTGATCGACGCTTGCGCCAGCGTAATCCGCCACTTCATTCATTACAAGAACTGCACGCAGCACTTCAGCAAGAGTATCAACACATTCCTCAAGACCGCATTCTGTATCTTTTTTCTTCCTATGGGCCACCGCTGCCAAGCTGTTATCGACGCTCATGGTGGTCACACCAGATACTGACACCTTACTCTGACCAAGTGGCTTTAATAGCCCTCTGTGGTGTTACTTTCTGGATAATCATTTTTTGGAAACTTGTAAAGTGATGATTTTACTGTAATTGAGCAATGATGCCATGTTTGAATCAGTTTTATACACTCAGTAAATACACGCCAAAACAGCATGTCAAGTTGTTTTGGGGAAAAGTATATATACCTCAGTGCAAAAGAATAAGAGTCTCAAAACAGTTTCTCTTCAGCGTACAGAAGATGACAAATCCCCGCGGCCCCACACATTTGATAGAACAAATCATCTGACAGTTACTTGACTTTGTCAACTTGACATATTTCGACTACGTCCAAATCGTTTCCATGGAAATCATGAAACATATAATTGACAAACATCTGCAAATAGCTAAAGGCACCACTTCAAGATCTGTTTGATATATCTGCCAAGTCTTGTAGAAAGATTTTGAACGGTTTTCTAGTTGTGCTCCGGAAATGAAGACAACCCCTCCATTTTGAAATTAAGTCAGAATCGTTTCCATGGAAACCAGGAAAACAAAAGTGCCAGAACTCCGTAAATAGCCAAAGGCACCACTTTGGGATCTGTCTCATATATCTGCTAAGTTGAGTTGAAAGATATTGAAAGATTTTCGAGTTAAGCTCTGGAAACGAAGCCCACCCCTCCATTTTGAGATTAAGTCAGAATCGTTTCCCTGGAAACCAGGAAAAATATAAATGCCAAAAATCTGCAAATAGCACAAGTCACCACTTTGGGACCTGTCTCATATATCTGCTAAGTGTTATTGATATATATTGAGTGTTTTTTTAGTTGTGCTCCGGAAACGAAATCCACCCCTTTTTGAGACTAAGTTCAAATTGTTTCGATGGAAATCCAGAAAAATATACATGCCAAAAATCTGTAAATAGCAAAATTCATCACTTTCGGTATTGCTTGATATATAATATACATATATCAAACAATACCGAAAGTGATGAATTTTGCTATTTACAGATTTTGGCATGTATATATATATATATCAAGCAATACCAAAAGTGATGAATTTTGCTATTTACAGATTTTTGGCATGTATATATATATACCAATTGTTGTTGACAAATATTGAACGGCTTAAGAGTTATGCTCCGGACACGAAATGATTACGGACGGACAGACAGGCATTATATGCCGGGGAAGGGGGGTTGGGTGGGGTGGGGTAAAAATAGATGTGAAAATTATAGGAATGGACCTCTGACACGTGGGTGATGATATCATGGTAAGTTTGACCTGCTCTACCGGTAGTCCATTCACACAATGAAATATACATGCTCTGCGGCTATTCGAACGCTTATCCTATGTGAGATTTTATAATGGGAAAAGCCACACAATACGAATTAAAACAACCTTTACTTTATAATTACCTAATAATAATATTTTGTTCCTCAAGAGTGAGTGAGTTAAGATTTTAGTCACATCGGCAATATTGCAGTTATATCGTGACTAGCACGCCTTTTAAATTCACTAAACTCAGTTACATTATAAAAAGGACAGTGCAACTAGAATACCACAGAAAAGACTTTAAAACTAGTATGTATCTTTAAAATGTTATTTCTTTTCATGAACTATACAATATGAAAACTGGTTATAGATCGCCAGCATCTGAAGGTAGATCACCATACAAAGGACCATGGGGACTTACATTACGTTTGCTACCTGCGTGGACCCCATATGCATTTACATCATCCCTTCAAATGTTAGCGACAGCAGACAGATCTAGCCATAAATCAAAATCACACATATTCTGCGATTAAACATATGGTCGGTCTAAATTATTTCGGGTCGGTCTAAAAGTTTCGGGACTTGCGTATCTTCTCAGGAGGACAATAATTGTATAATACTTTAAACCCCTTTGGGGACAGAGCCACTAACAATCTGAGTTTCTAATTTAAACTACCAATCGTAAAATATATAACTGTCTATAAAACATGTTGATTAAAATTTATCAAGCAATTATATTTCTTTTAAAGAATATATAATTAAATGGCAATTAACATTATTAAAAGATCCTTAACAGTTTGTACACTGAGTGAGTGAGTGAGTTTACGTTTATAGTCACATCGTCAGTATTTCAGCCATATCGTGACTAAAACTAGTTATAAAAGCATGAAAAATACAGTTAAACTTTTAAAACCCTGTTGACGAATGACAGTAAAACCAACAAGAATACCACAGAAACAAGAATAGAAACTAGCATTTTGTCTAAAATTTGATATTAATCAGGACAATACAATATAAAAAACGGGCTGAGTATCTCTGGACAGCAACTGAAGGTTGATCACCATACTAGGGACCATGGAGATTTATAGTGTTTTTACTACCTGCATGAACCCTAGCTGGATTGACAGCCATTATTTAAAATAATAAATGTTTGGCAGAACTAAATATACCTCGAATGTTTTGGGACTGACGTAACCTCTCTGGAGGACAATAGTTATACGATACCGTAATCACCTTTCAGGATACATTCGTTAACGATCTCAGTTACTAATTTGAACCACCAATACTACAAAAACATCTATCTACAAAACATATGACTCAACATTTATTAATTAAATCAATCTATTTTTTAAAACCAATAAGATAATGAGAACTGACATTTTAAAACAGGTCCTTCATAGTTTGTGATTTGAAATATTTATCCCTTGTGTTGAAAAAGTCAGTGCAGTCAAGAATGACATGCTTGACCGTGATTCTTTCATCACAAGGGTTGCAAAATGGAGGATCCTCAGCTTTATACAGATATCCGTGTCTGTATTGAGTGAGTGAGTTAAAATTTAATGTCACCTCGGTAATATTTCAGCCATTTGGTGACGAGGTTGTGCATATATAATAAATACACGTTGTTAAAAATCCAGCCATCAAAGGACTGTTAAATAACTATAGTATCACAGATGGTGTTTAAAGCTAGCAAGTAAATCTAAAACAATTTTACTTACGAAGACAATACAATAGAAAAAACAGGCTAATGGTCGCCAACAGCTGATGTAGATCACCACAAAAGGGACCATGGGGACTTACGGGACTTTTGCTACCTGCATGGACCCTGCCTTGATTTACATCGTCCCTTCAGGTATTGGCGAATATGACAAATTTAGCCAAAGATAAAATAAACACATATTCTACGTATACAAATACGTGGCAGAAATATATACACTTTGAAAGACGTAATCTCAAGTACCCTCTCAGGAGGATAATATTTTTTCCGGTAAAAAACTTCAACCTTCCTTGCGGATACCGTCACTAACAATCGCAGTTGCTAATTTATACTACCATTTATAAAATACCATTTTTCTATTTACAAACGGTATTGTTCAAAATTGATTCTATTTCCTTTAAAAAAACTAATAAATGATAATTGACATGGTTAAAAAGATCCTGAACTGTTTTGACATTGAAATATTGATCCCTTGTGCTGGAAAGATCAATGCAGGCAAGCAGGACATGCTTGACTGTGATTCTTTCACCACAAGGGATGCAAAACGGAGGATCGTCAAAAGTGAACGAAAATATGCATCTGTATGGACTGACTCACTTACTCCAACTTTCAGTCTTCTAGTCGGCGCCATTTTACTATCATTTTGCGAATGTGTATGAAGGATGTTATCCTTCAAATCACAGCAAATAATTCTGAGGCAAATTACAAATAATACAACAATTGCTACCCCCTTCTTTTCATCCAAGTTTTATTGTTTAAGCCCTACACGTTTAAATGTGTCGTTATTTACTTGATGCTCAATTAAAAGTATATTACAACTATTACTCAATGATTCGCAATAGCCATTTTACGTGTCTGGTGTAATTTTCAAATCCAAAAATAAGCCGATAATACGTTTATTATGAGGAACACAACGTGTGGATATACTCCCAAACGTTGTGTTCTTCAGAATAAAGAAGTCGACGTCCATAAAACTCTCTTATCTAATATCGATTTACGAAAACATACAACCTACCTAGAAGAAAAACTAGTGACATTTAAACTAAATCATAGACGTCTATCGACTGACATAATTCTCAATGTAGAAATGAAGCATACAACTTGATGGATGACAACTTCTTGTTTATTGCATACAACTGTAATTTTCATCCAACACGTTGTATGTTTCATTTTTGACTCACCAGCTTCTAGAATGCTGATCAAACAATTTGTTATCAATTAAATTGAAAAGTATATCAACCTACCTGTAAGAAGAACTATCACGGCAAATTTCAGCATGATTGGGGATGTTTGCCTGCTAACCGTTTCTACGCCTGGACAGAAAGGCACTGCGGTGAAGATATGTGCGCTCCTCATTATATTATGCCCGTCTCCATAGCACCGTAATGTTGTGTCACATGGCCTGAACATAACATAGCATGACTCCTTATTTTCCCATGTGAAGCATTTGGACATGGGATTGGGTATGACTTGCCCACAACCTTCAAATATTTACTGACATTAGTTGAGTGTTGTCACGAACGTCTTTGTTTTAGCGCCACTTTGATTTGTAAATACAAAGGCAACAGAATTAACCATAAAGCGAAAATCTTGAATAATGTTTGTTAACGAATCATGAGTAGGCAGATACTGGGAGCTGCGTCGGCGAGGTTATTGGGGCGGGTCACATGACCCATACATCAAATGACATCATACCAGCATGGAGAACATGCTTTTCAACTTAGGGCAACTGTGTCATCTAAGAGGGGACAGATCTTTCGGAAATATAACACGGAGGAGTGCAAGATTATCCATGATAACATTACCAGCAATGATTCCCAGTGTCTCCAGAAGTCGTTTCAATCCCAACATCAGGTCATAGATGACTACACATGTGTCAGTCCACTGGCAAATACCAAGCTACGTTTGTCGTTAGAGGCAAGACGTTACACGACCAGAGACATCATGTTAGACTATATGACATGTGTCAGTTCAGAATTACCATACCACACTTTGATGTCTGTTGTCGAATCTAAGATACAGATACCATATAAATTACATGTTGATAAAACCTTCCACAACATGTGTTAATCTTAATAATAAATGTTTAGCCTCAGGACCCTATTAAGGCTGAAACCCATTTTATTCTCTTATTTATGGGATGGGGTTTCAACGTTTCACATAAGTTATTGGAACGATGCATATCATAAGTACATTTGTTTTGTGTGATTATTTGGACACTTCTGGCCAACCGCGGCGGCTGATATTGCTGGAATATTGCTAAGTGGCGTAAATTTAAACTCAATCATCGTTTACGCCATACGACGTTAAATGCATCAGCACTAAAACATGAGTCATTGTTGCCATTTTTGCTTCTCTGTATAAACTGCAGTTTTTCGTTATGTTTGCATTTAGATTTATCATTTAATTATTCCTTGGGGGTCAGTTTATCCAGATAGTAAGTTGATAAGATAAGTTCCGTTGCTTTTGGTATTAATAACATATTGGTACTCTGAAATATACGGGGTGCTGCTATCAATGTGTATAAAATGTTCAGCACCATTTTACTATTCATGCTCAGTCGATTATACAATGGACACAATTATTCTCTGGCGTTCACGTTCATTCTTTTTGATCGTTTGTTTTGTTTGACGTTAGGAACTTGATGCAAACGTAATCGCAACGTCGATAAAGTAGGCGAAACATGAAGTTGATGTGTATCACATTGCAGGTCGATACAACTAACTTCAAAATTATTTAGTTTAGCGATAGTTAGGACATTTAGCGTTATTCGCTCTGACACTCACTGCACAGCCTTAGTGTAACCAACCTGTGTCTTTGTTGGCATACATTTCGGGAAACAGGGGGATTCCAGGTAATAGTCACGGATATGATTCCATAACAAAATTAGGTATGAAGTTATATTGATTAGACATATATTGTGTGAATATTAAATTGTAGTGACAAGTTGCATAATCGTCAACGTTATTGCCACATGAACACCAACAAAGTCGAAGATGATTAATGTGTTGCTGTCCGCAGGATTGCCGAAACAAAGGCATGGTCAGTTTGGTTTGTTGGTTTGTTGTTTAACGATGCACTTTCAGCAATATTCCACCTCTGTGGCGGCGATCTGTAAATAATCGAGTCTGGACCAGACAATTCAGTGATCAACAGCATGAGCATCGATCTGCGCAATTTGGATACGATGACATGTGTCAACCAAATCAGCGAGCCTGACCACCCGATCCCGAATTCTAACCGGGACCCGCTCGGGTTCACACACTATAAGAACAATTATAGCATCAAATATTTTGAATACATCTTGACATGGTATTTCCAATTATCTTTGGATATCTGTACAATGTCATAATAGCCTTGTTACTCTGTGCAGCAAGAGTAGTTATTGCTTTAGTCCAACTAAGTTTAGGTGTGAGCACAAACCCCAAATATCTATATTCAGACACACTTACAATATCCATACCCTTAAATTTCCATTGCTCATAATGTTTAAGAGGTCACTATTTCGGAACACCATAACCTTAGTTGTTTTTCAAATTTTTGCCTGTGAAACTGCAAAAATATTCTAAAGCGAAAACCTTCTGCAAATTTAGAGGTTTCAAAGTAATGTTCACATTAAGGGACATAACTCTGCAGTACCTTAAAGGATTGGCACATCCCAACCCACTTCAAACCACCAGGTAAGAAATTGGATACTGTTCCGTTCAATCAGCAAGCGAAGATATATAATCAGCAAACATATATCAGTAATAAAGATAGTAGTGGAAAATCTGTGGACTAAGGAGGCAGCCCTGACGGGGACCTATATTGCATGTAACGTATTTAGATGACTCACCATCTGAGAAAACAGTTAAACCGGTAAATTCGGATACTTTTAGACGGCAACTCATAACGGTAAGTCATGAAGATTCCAGTGGGTCTTCAAGTACTCAGATTCAAACACGTCAACGTAAGCGGCAACCGGCTCTTCACGTAACAGAAGTAAGACACCTTCTCGTTCGGCACGGTCATAGGACAGCGGCCGAGGCCCGGTTAATATTTCAGAAGGATCTATCGACAATGACACCACAACTACTGACTCTGAGAGTGATCTCGTGACTGACAACACCACTCTCTCCCTTATTTGATGGAACGTTTAGGGTTTGAGGGACAAAATGAACGATTGCGAATCTTTAGCATATCTTCGGAAATTCAAAATGGTGTGACTTGTTGGGACATTTCTTATCGACATGTCAAATATGAATTGGTTGAACGGTTATGACGTTTTCTGTAGTCCAGCAGTAACACTATCTGGTTTTGGTAGACTTTCTGATGGCGTATGTTTATATCCACCATTCTATAAGCAAAATGTGTATTTGACCTTATCCATCGGCTGACAATTTGATCATCTTGAAACTGCCTAAAGGGTTATTATCAGTTGCAAAAGATATCAACTTAATATGTACTTAAATATCTCACCCTTGGGTTCGCCGTACTATTCTAACAGAGATCATACATGTAACATTGTAGTCCAGCAGTAACACTATCTGGTTTTGGTAGACTGTCTGATGGCGTATGTTTATATCCACCATTCTATAAGCAAAATGTGTATTTGACCTTATCCATCGGCTGACAATTTGATCATCTTGAAACTGCCTAAAGGGTTATTATCAGTTGCAAAAGATATCAACTTAATATGTACTTAAATATCTCACCCTTGGGTTCGCCGTACTATTCTAACAGAGATCATATATGTAACATTGAACAAATCAAACAGTTTGTTTTATAGAAACCGCTAATAGATAGGTGATTCATTTACAATACGCGGACATATGAATGCTCGTTACGTTTGTTTATTGTCAATGGTAGAGCTATTGGAGACACCCTTGGAGAATGTAGTTTTTGCAGCTCCAGAGTGAACCATTATAGCATCTGTCCACAGATATTGTTTTCCAGTTTATTAAGATGTTTAACATGGGAGATCGCATTGACTCAGACCATTTCCCACTGGAGTTGAATTGTAAATTACCATATGTAGACAATCAAAATTAACTGGCCGACGGAAGGTTGTTATGATAAAGGGAAAAAAATGTTTGGAATGATTCTCTGTGTAAATACTCTGTGGATAATTCATCTCAACGTCAACATTTACTTGCAATGCTTGATATGGACTTAGATGGTGCTATCGATGAATTTGTACATATACTACTCACACTTTGCTAAGGATCACAAAATTTCACAACTTTACTTAAACGTAGATTAATCATTTGAAATTGTATCCATTTAAAACTGGATAAATAATAATATGGTAACCCCTCTTTAGGCAAACAACCACTTTAATCTAACCTTATACACTTGATAAACGAGTAACCATAAACATGATTTTGATGGCACCAATCAACCATTTTGCAAATCATGGAACGAGTCACTGACAAATAAACAACACATGTCAATAGCAGGTATGGGATATACAAGATGCAATGACATACTTAAACCTAGGATCAATGCTTACAATAAGCTTAGTTATGTAAACTAAATTTGACCCCGCACAGAATTTTTCTGTTGAATCCACGATTTGATTTGAAAGTGTGAATAGTATATGATCTTTACTTCGTCTGACTGTATGAAGAAAAAAGGCTGATAGTAAACATGTTATCAGTAATAGAACCCCCCAGCTGAATGCAGAATGCAACGAGGCGTGATGCCCATAAGGCTCTCAGAGCATTTCGTCATAAGCGTGTTATACGGATGTGGATAAATTGATTCTAAGATAACCAATATCAGAAAATGAGTTATTATTTATTATATATTATTATTGGATATTTATATAGCACACATATACACGCACTAGTGCATGCTCAAGGCGCTGGTATTTTCCCCTCGATCATTGGATGTCAATCTCAACGACATATCTTATTATCAATCTCAACTCCCTGGGGATCATACAACTCTTGCTGCCACAAGGCGCACCTAGTTATTGCGGCTTTCCCATCCTTACGAGGTACCCATTCACAGCTGGGTGGACTGGGACACATAGTCACAGTACTGTGTCCACGTTCACTGCACGTTGCTCTAACCGCAACTGGGTGTTTGCACGTATTCATGTGGGCACCATCTGGTCATATACCAAAGGATTCGTGGGTTCTTTTAAGTGCACAGGGTTTTGTACCGTACACTAGGGGTTGTGACAACACTGAAAGAGTCTGCACACAAAGCTGACTCCAAGGTTTTTACACCCGGTCACAAGTGAGCTCGATCTCGGCACCTCATGCTTGCTGGATCACTAGCCTGGCGCCTTAGACAGCTCGCCCACCGCGCCCCCGCGGTATGACGCGAGGACTCGATGTTTGCCCTCAGCAAACATGCAAACACAAACTCTTCTTCATGTTGGGGGATCATGCTGCTTTTGTCTCTCGGGATACAAAGGCTGCTATTACTTGGGAGGCCTTATATTTATACCGTGGGCACAAACGTGCTCCAAAGCTGGCCGGCGTCCACGTTTTGCGTAGAAAGTCTTGACAACGAGCGCAACGTGTCAAAACTTTGATCAAAATATGAGGGAACCCATCAGAACGCGACAGGCCGGGAGGAAACGTAATGGCATCCGTAGTGGACTCCGGGCCAAACCGCAGTGCGCCTTTGAGCTTCCGGGACTCAGCAGGCCGTTTTTTTCCCAAGAGCGCATCACGGATACCGTGATAGACCGTGAAAAAACACTTAGCAGGACCTACCAAAACTTGATTTTGGGGAGAAAAAATGGCCAAAATTCCACGGCGCACTAAGTTTTGGGAAACGGGGCTGCCGTGGCCGCCGGGAACAATCGATTCTTGATCATGCGTTCCGTGGTTTTGCAAACACAGCTAGTTTGTGAAATTGGACGACAATTTGAAGGAGCGGCCGAGGTTTAGGAATTGGAACAATCACAGCATTACGCCATGGTGAGGGACATTCCCCTGACGTTCACATACCATAAAAATATTTGAAAGGGTCTCAGACACGTTTCCTTTCGTTTGCATTTCTCTGCTATTTTGTAAAAGAGATCAGCTGATCCACTGCAAAACACCTGACAAATGCTTCTTCAAGAACAATCCATTCATCGTGTCACCAGTTTATGGATATGTAATGACCTGATCAAGGTTGAGGAGATGAACGTTTCAGGTTTTCACTTATGTGCCTTAGCCATGTCAGGATTTGAATCTCAGAGTCATAACAAGTGTGATCATTGTCAGTGCCGTGTGAAAGAATTATATGCAAGATAATGAGTGATAACGATGGAGAAAAAGTCATTGTTAGTACAATTCTTTCCTTGTACGTAAAATATCATCATAGCATTGCATCTTGCAGTAATAGGAGAGAGAGGAGAGGAGAGAGAGAGAGAGAGAGAGAGAGAGAGAGAGAGAGAGAGAGAGAGAGACAGACATAGACAGAAAGAGAGAGACAGAGGTGTCCAATTTCACTGACACCGTCCCTGACTGCCAGCTGTGATTCGAACAAAGAGACATTGACAGATGCACACACACGCGCACGGCTTCCCGTCCATTCCAGCGTTCAACGAGTACTATATTACTTTCCCTGTAAGCCATTGGTTAACACTACACCCTGCATCCGTTTAAACATCAACATAGACATTCTCATAACACCATTTAAAAAATATCTCAGGGATATTTGCGAATACAACACCATTATAAACAATTCCAAACAATGGATTCCAAAGTGTTTCGATGTTAACAGAGCTAGCATCCAGATATTGATCTGACACTGCATGAGATTGAAATATCTACATTTGCTGGTACTTCATACTTTCATGTTTACAGTTTCCAGCAAGCATTCAAGCGGTAGCCTTATGTCGGACCAACTTTTGAACATTGTGCACAAACCATTAGCAAATCTTTCAAAATAATATTTGATTATAAATTATACATTTAAATATGTCTTTAGCCCAGTGTCCCCATACACCTTCGAGTTTCGAAATCAGTCCAGCAAAAAACATTATTTGCACCGACAAAAATTCAAATGTGCACCCTGGCATGCAACCAAAGGCACAAACAACACAAGACACATTATCTCTAACCAGGTGGGATCCAGTGCCTGTATCAATATTACCCTTCACGGGCGTATGCATTCTCTCCAAGATCGGTTTGGTATTCTCACAATAGATACCGATTGCTAGATAAATTAGGAACACAAATGCAATAACATTTAACTTTATGACGCAATTCCATATGCCACACACACCCCTGAAGGAGTGTTCGTGACTCATTTGTTTTGCTTGACAACAATCGTAATTAAAAAAGCATTTCTTACAAGTTTAAAGATTGGGTTCAACAATGGCTAACTCTTCATGACCTTTTTCACAAAGACCCGCTCCGAGAATTCTGTCTGTAGATTATCGATTGCAAATGTATATTTCCTTCATGTACGTACATGTACAGTCTCTGGAGCGTTTGGGTTAATTTAATTCGATGGAATATATAACAATATGATACTGCCATACCTTAATCAGGTAGTACCTGACATGCCGTTGTTACATACAAAGATTCCTGAATTCTGGTTTATACCACCCACTGTTAAACTGTGGAACACATTATTCATTCATGCAACGGCATGTTAAAACCTCCTCTCAGTTGAAATCTATTTCTTCCAACTCCACACAGATAGATCTAAATGGCTCATCGTGGTTGCAGAACAATTCATATTGACCTGTCCATGCAGGAAGCAATTGTACTGTAAGTCCGCGCGGTCCCTACTTTGTGATCTACCTTCAGTTGTTGGCAATCTATAGCCTGTTTTTACGTTGTCTTGTTATTTCTAGTTAAAATGTTTTAGATTTAATTACTAGTTTACTATATTTGTGATGTACTAGTAGTTTTACTGTTCTTCGTCAACAGGCTTTTAATTTCTACTTTTACTGATATATTATATAATAATTAATTGTTCTCGTCACGTTATGGCTGAAATATTACCGATGTGACGATAAATAATTACTCACTGATATTGACCTTCTCATACAACACTAATACATGATAATAGTGAATCAAAAGCAAATATTCATGCAACATTAAACCATATTCCCAACACCCAAAGTTTCAGTTCATGCGAAATCTTATACACATGTTTCAATGTACAATCTACGAATTAGCTTGAAACGAGTGACCATATTCATTCTTTTATACAGTCATGTAGTTGTGGAAGTGGTTATGTGATGTTATTACTGAATCGTTGTTGCATACAGTTGCCAATACAGATGTACCTTACCATGCAATCAGACACGTACATTTAACACGTAAAACACGTACATTTACGTGGAAAATATCCTAAATGAACAATGTTAATGGACATTCGTTTCCACATTTCTGTCATTCATTTAATGTATCAGATATAAATCTATGTCAGAAGCCGATCGACGTTGCAAGAATATATGCCCAAATGTAATAAGACATGGTAAAACTAAATACTGAGATATCATTATGAAGGGAAAACACACCGCTTTTGAAATACAGTTTAGGATGTTTCTTTTCGAACAGGGTTATCACATTCAAGGATGTCCTTTCCAAATATGACGCACATTGTCTTAAGTGATTGATTGTTGTTTAACACCGCTCTCAGCAATATTTCATCTATACGGCGGTCTGTAAGTAATCGAGTCTGAACCCATTAATCCAGTTATTAATATCATGAGCATCTATCAACGCAATTGGGATACAATGACACGTGTCAACCAAGTCAGTGAATCTGACCAACCGATTCCATTAGTCGCCTTTTACGACAAGCATGGGTTGCTAAAGACCATTTCTAACCCGGATTTTCACGGGTGCACAGTGACTTAAATAGTGTTCGGTAAAAGTCTATGTTACAGCTATATGTTCCTTGTTTGTTTATGTGAACACTTGGCAAGCCCTTGCATATGTTTGAGACGAGTGACACTCGTGGTAAAGTTTACGCTCATCTATTAGCGAAACCCTTATACCATCAGAAAGTAACACGTTTGCAAATGTAGTCGTTTAAATATATACTGGCCACATAAAAAAACTGTGCACCCAGAAAATATAAAGATAGGCTGACAGCGTTTTTATGCATAAATAAAGGTGTGAACATAGCAAGTATTGGAGACAATCAAACGCTCATGCAGGTGCCAGGCGACGTGACGTCATTGATGGTGGCCTATGGACTTGCAATGTGTTTCTGCACGTGCAGCCTATGCAGCTGCACACAACATGTGAAACTCAGAAATTGATGTCACTGTCGAAAGCTTGATCTTTGGTCATTCAAACGTTCACAAATTCACATGAAAAGTCACATGCACATCATGCCAAGATTAACATGTGCTCAACGTCATGAAGCACCCACGTTCTGGGCGTCCCCGAGTAACGACGCCAAGACAGGACAGATGGATTGGGCGACTCATATCAGACACAGGTTCCAGACGGCAGTGACCACGTCCCAAACCATTCCCCAGGACTTCATTTGGAAAATTTGGTAGCCTCAATGCGTCGTCGATGCACTGCTGTGCTTCACGCACATGATGGTCATACCCGTCATTGACTTTGTGACTTCCACGTGTGACCCCGACTCAATTTTGAACTTCTGACGTCATCGTTACGGATATTGTTCATGTTCTTTTAACATGTTGTTGAGGCCCGATTCTTGAGCTTATAAAGTGTCTACATCATTTCGTCTTTTCTGTGTTGTATTCCAATTCTGAAGTAAGTTTCTGTGTGCACAGTTTCTTTGTGTGGCTAGTATAGAATGAGCCTTCAAAACGCTGTAGTGAGTGAGTTTGACTCAAATAGTAAAACGACATCAACAACCATCACGCATATGTGATGAGATACAATCGAATCTTCTTTGGGAGGGTGAGTGGGTGAGTTAAGATTTATAGGTACATCAGCAGTATTTCAGTCACACACTTATAAACAATAACAATAAACGCAATTGAATTATAAAAAAAAAATGTCAACAAAGGACAGTAAAATAACTAGATTATCACAGAGAATTAAAACTAACAAGTAACTTGTAAAATTAGACAAATAGCAGAGACAATACACTATAGAAACAGGCTGGAGATCACCAGCAACTGAAGGTAGATCACCATTCTTTGGGAGAGGCTTCTCAGAAAGGGTTTTATATACCTTGAACGGATTCGGACAGAATCAGTTACGTAATTTCATTTCGACTACTGAGCAGAAGTGAGCTGCGTGTGCACCTTAGCATGTGCAGGAAACTGTAACTACACTGGGACTTGTCCATTGTGATCTAGCGAATATGATAAGGGTAGATAAGGGTGATCGTGTACATAGTTCAGGTTATGGTGCATTCAGTATTGTTGCAAAGACCATGCAGGGCTCGGCATATCTTAAAGGACCCCCGACAATCTTAGCTTCTGCACAAACTAGATAACATAAAATGGCAATCATGTATTTGTGTATTATTGCAGAATTATTATTAAGTAGGATGTTTTAAATCCTAGCTGGTTGTAGAACACATTTTACAACTCAGGTATTCTTCAAAGAATAATTATGGTTTATTTCACTCTTGTGAATTAATGTCTATTACATAACGGTGTGGGAGCAACATAATCGTCAGTAAACCATAGCATTACAAAGGGCAGGTGATGTTACAGTTGTTGACATGCGATCCTGGGATGTCTTTTTGCAAATGCCATTTGCAATTGATCACATAAGTTGAGCGATTTGGAAATGCGTACCGTCCGAGATCTTTTCAATAAAGGCAACCTATATAGTTCTATAAATCTGCATTCAGAAAATATCAATATGAATAATACATATCTGGGTCATGCATATGGGTCATGTCATGTAGGGCAGAGAGACTGACAACGGCCAAACGGATTCCTTGTAGTCATTTCTAAATACCGAGGATAAAACCAAATAAACAGTATGTAGGATTATTCATGCATTCCTACAATCACGTAGCTTGTTACGACGTAAATTGTAATAAAAACGCAAATTGTAATACTTGCAGCGAATTGTAATAAACTTGACGTAAATTGTAATAAAAACGTAAATTGTAATAAAAATTGACGTAAATTGTAATACCCAAATTGTAATAAAAATTGACGTAAATTGTAATAATTTTCGTTCCGGTAAAATGTAATAAATATTTACGTAAATTGTAATAACAGTTTTAATCACTCGCAAATACATGTGTGTTTGTTAATAGTCGCATTTCATACATCAGATAAGCTTGTTAGGGCGATAACTCAAGAAAGAGAAGATGGATTTTGTTCAAATTTGGTACCAAGGTATATTGGCGAGATTCACCGACACAAGTGAAATGGAGTGACCTTGAGATAGTTTTCAAGGTCACAGCAAAAATCTGAGGATTTGGCCAATATAAAGATTGTTAGCGCGATAACCCAAGAAATAAGTTATTGACAAATCTTAGCCAAATGACGAAAATGATTTTCGTCCTGATATATAACCGATATTACTGTCCTCTGTATCATGTCATTTCGCAAATATCTTAAATTTGTGTTGTGTAGTAATGTTCCAAAAGAAACTTTTAATTTCGATGACACTCATACTAATATTATCAAGAGGAGCTCTGCGCGTCCGTATATTCACAATATTATCCGACTCATAACTTGTTGTCCAATTGTGATCAGTATTGGCATGAAAGAGAATGATGTGTCATGATTAACAATTCTGAAAGTATTATGAACATATTTTTAAATTGAAATATGTCCTGTCCAGATCATAATTATTTCATTTGCGTGATAAGTACCACATTTGGCATGGCTATGTAAAGAATAGATCACTTAAAGGTGTAGCATGCCACACAATTTTAAGTATATTTCTTAAAAGTGTTTCGTTATTAGTAATTAAGAGTGATTTCAGTTTATGCTAACTAGGTCTTTGACAATATACAGATGGCAAATATTTTAATATAAAAGTTTAAATGTTGTAAACAAATATAAAGTGATACTCATCTTCTACTCCTAAATTACAGAATGGACAGCTACGTTCCGTTACATGTATGTATATTCAACAATCTACCTTCATTATACTTTAATCTTAGTAATCTACATCTAAATTTAATCAAAATCTTACTCAGTTTTCTATTAACAATACATGATAAATATTTTCCAGGAGCAAAAAGACTCTTACATTTTCTATATATACACTATCGTGAGCTATAATTCAATGTGCATGTCCATGACTGAAAAACACATATAGATTGCAACAAACTTAAATTCTTTTAAAAAGGACACTTTTTCACCGACTGTCTAAGAAATCCCGGTATATCCATATCCATGTGAAAAAAGAATATTTCTTACAAATGAAGCATATGTGTTATATCCCCAGTTATCATAATATATTGGCATCTTATAAACTTTAATGGAATTCTTTCTTCATTCATACGAGTGATTTTAACCAGCATGTTTGGGTTTTACACATTGTATTTATAAAAATAGCGTACCTTCCACACTCACCGTAAGCAATAACGGTAGGAGTAACATTTAAAAATCTTTTACAAGTTATGAAGTGGACCTTTTCTATTCGATCAATGCGATTCGCATCTGTGACGATTAGTAATAACTTCCATTAAAACTTGTTTACCCTCTTAATGCAAGATCATTGATGCATATTGTTGTAAAACGTTAAGTGCAGATTTATTCTCTTTCATTTTGTTTTTCCATGAAACTATATTTGAGAGGTATTGATGTTCCGTGGACCACTTGATTTATCCGAAATATAAATTGTTTGATTCGCCGTAAATATCCAGTTTGAAGCACACATGTAAGGAAGGGACATCACTCTAATCTTCAGACGGCAACAAGTAGGTATCAGTCTCATGGTAAGAAAACAAAAACGTATTGATGGGATGAAATGGCCATGGATATCAACAACGTCATATTTCTCTTGTTACTATTGTGCGGGGTTGACACGGCAATAGGAGATGAAAACAAAAGAAGTAAGTTCACGCATACCTTTGATGAAGAAACCTACATTACCATAGTGAAACTTTTACAAGGCAAATTTAACGTGCCAGTTTCCAAAAGAACACGTTGTCAACGAAATGCTCTTGTTCGGTTTTGGCGCAGGAGGGATGATTTTACACTGGGTCCGGAATCGCCCCCAACTTTGTATTTTTGTGGAAAAAAGATTGTCAAAAAACTCAGATATTTCCAAAGTTGTGAGGAAGAATTTTCGTTGTCTGAAATCAGCAGGGTACAAGAAAATTTGGCATCAGACGGCAGATTCTGTTGCTGGTTTAACGGAAACCGTTATACGGAAAGAACTATCGAGCCGGAAACGTTACGCCATACACAGGACTAGATTCGACAACAAACCAATGATTCAGCCTGTCCGAGTTCGCGAGGTTCACGATCAACACCAAGTAGATCTGATCGATTTCAGTAAATGTTCAGTGTTGTGGAAAGGAAAGGAATACAAATACATTCTGTCGATTATTGACGTATTTAGCCGTTTTGTTTGGTTGGTTCCACTGAAAACGAAGTCAAGTTGCGAAGTTGCCCGACAGTTGGCTCGGATATATGAAGAATACGGACCACCAAAGCGATTACAGATGGATAAAGGGCTTGAATTTAAGGGAAAGGTTAATGACATGTGTAGACTATTTAAAATAAAGACTATTCGTAACAGACCTTACCATCCTCAAAGTCAAGGCAAAGTTGAAAGGTCACACAGACAGCTCAAACGTAAAATAAGTTATGACTTTGTTGCCATGGGCAATAAAGGTGTAAATTGGGCATCCCAATTAAATACTTATGCTAGAATACTAAATATGGAAAAAAAAAGGAAAGACTTGCTTGGCAAACTCATTTTCAAGTTTACTTTGGACGAAAATCAAATTTTGACGTTAACGTCGAAAATGTGTGTGAATCCGATTCCAGCGTAGGCCAAACCACCATAAACGATAGACTTGAACGTGAAAAAAGCGCACAACAAATTCGAATGAAAGCTCACAAAGCGACAAAACGTGTGGGTGAGCAAACAAGTAATAAAAGACACCGACTTACAAAAAATCCAACATATGATGTTGGCGATGATGTCGTCATCCGTTACGGCAATATACGTGGAAGTAGAACAGCACGATTCAAATATATATTTTGGGCTAAAGTTATATCGCGAAACTTAAGAACATCTATGTATCAAGTGCGATTTATGCATCCCATGGATGGACAAACGTTGGCATGGGTGCCGATCGAGAATATATCTAGTGTTGTTGCTGATAAGGCAATAACAGTTTTACCCATATTCAATGTATAATTAAAAAGTATTCCAAGATATTTGAATTCAGAAACTATTGGCATTGGAATGTCGTTATAAGACCATTTTTCGCCATTAGCGATTGGTCCACCCCTTCTAAATACAACAATATTTGACTTATCAATATTAACATCTAATTTCCATTCTTTCAAGTAGTTCTCCAGAATGTCTTATTGGTTCTGTAAATCTACCACTGAGTCCGATACTAATATCACGTCGTCAGCAAACAGTAGCATTAAAATCTCCAAAATATCAGGATATAGTTGTACACCATGTTTGCCTTTATGAATCATTGCATTTTCCAATTCGCTAATGAAGAAGGAAAAGAGAATAGGGCTTAACAAACATCCTTGCTTCACACCCAGTGGGCACTCAAAATAGTCAGTGAATCCCCCATTGCTACGCACACAAGCCTTTACGCTGGCATAAATACCTCGTAACATAAATAACATTTTCCCATCTAATCCCGCCCGCTTTAAACAAGCCCACAATTTCTGTCGATTTACAGAGTTAAATGCTTTCCTAAAGTCAATAAATGCTACATATAATTTACGTTTTCTTCTTATTAAGTACTTTTGCACAATTGCATACAATGTAAAAATATGATCAGATGTGGAATAACCTTTCCTAAAGCCAGCTTGTATTTCAGGAATTTTATCTCTAATATTAGCCCACATGTTCAGTCTTTTGTTGAGGATAGATGTAAACAATTTACCAATACTACTCGTCAGAGATATGCCTCTGTAATTGTCAGGGTTATTGGTGTCACCCTTCTTATGTAGAGGTACTATGATAGACTGTGCCCAGGTTCTTGGAAGGTATCCAGTCTTAAAAACATAGTTAAAACATTTATGTAAAAATGGCAATATAATGTCTTGGGAAGCTTTTAACATCTCCACTAAAATCTTGTCCGGACCAGGTGATTTTCCGTTTTTAAGATTTCCTATGGCATCGACAATTTCGGTTTCGGTTATTATTGAATCAAGGATTTCAGCATCAAGTTCTGTATAACCACTGGTCTCCAAACTAGCCGTATCATTACATTCATATTCTTCATGAAAATGTGAAAAGACAGAACGGAAGTGTAACAACCACTGGTCAGTTGTTATCTTACAAACCACATTATCTTTACTTTTCAAGGAACGAATCTCCCGCCAAAATTTACCAGAATTTTGAGTGAAAGTGCTAAGTTTTTTCAATCGGAGATCTCTTGTTTTGCTCTTATATTTTCGACATGATTCTTTATATTTATTTCTCAAAGTACAAAAAGTCTTTCTGTTGTAGTCGTTTCGTGTAAGTCTAAATTTCCTAAGCGCCCTCCTCGCTTCACGCTTTGCAGACCTACACTCGTCGTTTAAGGGTTGGCGTCTTAAAGTCTGGCATCTAAAAGCTGGTCTTTTCATACATTTGGCTGCATCCAGTAGATGACTTACGAACTGGCTAAGAGCACCATCTAGATTAGTATCTATATATTCAGTTAAACTGTGAAAAAAGGCATTAGCTTTGCCTGTTAGGCAAGCTATAAAGTGATCTGATAAAGCACTGTTCCACCTGTACGTTTCCGCGAGATTAAGTGTAATGCCTGGTTGTTTATCTGACAGCGAATTAGGAGAGTAACAAAAAAGCTCCAAGGGCTGGTGGTCAGATTCAAGACGTTGACCCACATTTAACATAGCTATTATGTCGAAAAACTCAGCTGAAGAGATAAAATAGTCATTTACACTACTTCCTTGTGCACTTATGAACGTAAATTCACCTTTAGCATCGCCAGGTACTCTGCCATTAACAATGAACAATCCATATGTGTAGCATATATTTAACAATTTTCGACCAAAAGCGTTTATCACACTATCGCTGGATTTCCTCTCGCTGACAGGATCATTATCCCCATCAATAAAGGAAGAACCGATAATATCGCCAGCCTCGTTTTCAGCCTCAGGTGAACACGGATTGTTCTCACTTGCAGTTCTAGCATTCATATCACCACAAAGAAGAATTGCACAATTACTAAAGGAAGAAATATTTTCAAATAGGAATTCCTCAAGCTTATCGAGTGCACAAGAGAAGTTAACTGTGTGATAATAATTTGATCCCGTGGGAGGGATATATACGTAGGTAAGTATAATATCCTTGGTAAAACCAAAAACACTTTTGCCAATCTTTATACAAATAAAGTTGTCCACCCCCATCGTGAGTATCTGGAATTGCTCACTGAACTTCTTCTTTATACATACGCATACACCACCGCATAAGCGACCATATTTTGCCAGTTTAACAGCAGGTACAAAACATATATCGAAGTCCGCAAACCAATGCTGTGGTGTTGTACTAAGGAAGGTTTCTGTTAGACACACAATGTCAAATGAACTTATATAGCTAGCAAAGTTTGGGTCTTGATATTTACCTATGAGTCCGTTTACATTCCATGATAGAATGCGCAAGTTTACCCCCTCATTGACAGACGTAAATGTGTTGCCATTACAAAGGCTAAAGTCATCAACGTTATCATTTTCACTAGTATCGCTGTTAAAAGTTTCCTGGTTACTGACACCCGAGCCTTGGCCACACCCCTATGGCTGTGAATTCCGTTCTGGCGTAGTGCGAGAGCTAGGGCGTCGTGCTGTCAGCGTTCTTCGGGTTGTAGTGGATTCATCGAGTTGATTTCGGGTTTTACGATGTGTATCCGGTTCAGTAACTAATTTGCCATACTTGAAGTATCCCCTGAGACCCGTACCTTCAAGTTCCTTGAGCTGCTGTCTTTGTCTGGCTGTTAGATCGCTAGAGATTCCGTATCCTGCATTCTTTAGTGACGTTCTCGCTTTGAGTGCCTCAATTTTGTCTTCCGTGCCCTTGAACTTGGCGATCAATGGGCGTGGTCGATCGGAACCTGGACGTTTAGCCCACAGTCTATGAGCGCGACTAAGATCCGACGCTTGCCACTTCTTTATCTTGACGAATTTATTCATCAAGTTGACCACCTTCTGTTTGCACATCACATAATCCTCATCGCTGCATTCGGCTACACGTTGTCACGTCGGCTAAATGCTTCGAGGCGGTTAATTTCATCATCAAAATCTGAAATCTTCGTCTGCATAATGTCAACTTTTTCTGATAGTGCATCAATATCGTCGTACATAATGCTGCTACTATGTTTAACTTCGCTTATTTCCTTCTGAATTCCGCTTATCGTCACCTCCATCTGGTCACATTTAGACATAAGCATTTGCACGTCGTTGCTAAGGGAAGTAATCTGGCTTGTTAGGTCTGTTTTGACATCACGTAATTCCTTAAGGATAGTTTCTTGTACTTTCTCCAATGTTAATGGGCCTGGATTTAGCTCCATATCACCTGAGCACAAAAGTTTCCGAGATATCACACCGCTGGATACAGGTAAGCCGTATTGGAGACACCGGTTTGCTGCACGAGGAACACGTGCGGAAAGTGGGGCACAGCCACATTCCAAAGCTGTGACGTCAGTGACAATATTATCTTTGAACAACCTTTCCTATGGGAAAAATGCACCCGAATCTATATTGTTCAGATTGTTCAGCACATTAATCACAAGTTGGGAAAGCAACACATGGATGGATAATAGGATTAAGCAAACCAATACTCGGAGATGAACGTCCGAACCGGGGACGAATCGTGAGTACTCACTGTTGTTGTTCAATTCGACCTGACGCGTACCCGGGGGTTGCCTGAAAAGCCCAATCGAAGCCCTGTACTGTTCCAGAGATATCATGATGGCTCTAGGATTTTGTTTAACACATTAGACACGTCGCTGGAACGTTGTTGGCTTATTATACGTGACGGTGCCTCACTAAGTGCATAAACAGTGTGGGAGCTCAAAGCCGTGCGTCCATCTTTGACAAGGGCAGATAATGGGAAGTCACACGACTTCACACGAGTACGGTAGTTCACCTAATGAGACACACCAGTACGGTAGTTCACCCGATGAATCACACGAGTACGGTAGTTCACCTAATGAGACACACCAGTACGGTAGTTCACCCGATGAATCACACGAGTACGGTAGTTCACCCCATGAGACACACCAGTACGGTAGTTCACCCGATGGGTCAGACGAGTACGGTAGTTCACCCGATGAGTCAGACGAGTACGGTAGTTCACCCGATGAGTCACACCAGTACGGTTACCTACCCGAGGAGGCAGGCTACGACGTTAATCAACCCGAAGTAGACACGTGGAAATACAAACTCCAAAGATTCTCATGACAACAGGCATCAAGCTCAACTTTTTGATATACCGGTAGAAATACTGAGAAATATTATACACTGTGCTCTAATTTCAGCTTCAATGATTTCTGCGAGAATGTTCTGTGAAACATTTAATTCATTTATAAGAGTTTCCAGTTCCTTTAGAGTCATAACAAAATCAGTTAAAGTCAAAAGACCTCGTATATATTGCCCTTTAGATACTTTGCCGACTGTTGTCAGTGTTCGCAGGTTGATCATGATATATGGGAAAGGTAGTGGAGTTGCGATAGAGCTGAAGAAGCTGATATGCCACAAGAAATGGATTAATGCTTGGTTGTACCTTGACTATAATGGCTTGGGCTGGTACACAGTGAAGGACATGTTTTGGAAGTGATGTGTGGCATATATTAACGGTATATGTATTTGCCAGACATTTACAGTGTGTCAACTGAGACATATCTGTACTAGATATTATGTTGGATATCACAGTATGGAAAACACGTTATACGAAGGTCTTAACATAGATAATGTTCCATTATGTTTATATTACACCAGTTCCATTTATATCTTTTAGTTGTTCTTAATGCATTTTATGTCCATTCGACCATGATCATGCTTTTGGTCAACTGCAGCAACCACAGTGTTGTCTTCAACTTCATATTTCAGTCACTAATAAGAAGAAAAGGCAGAATGGTTACGAGGTATTTGGGCTAAGTGCAAGAGTTTGTTTTCAACTGTAGAGTATTTTCCTCAAGTTATTTGAAATGATTTTCTTCAGCCTTTTTTCAAAGTTTCTTGATCGTTTTAGTTTTAATACTTTTTCAGTTTTGATACGTGTTAAACATATGAAAGTTTTTATCAAGTGTTCAATTAACTGAATTGGTTTATATTAATATTTGGTTTCTCAGTTTATCAATAGTGCTTTGACTAGTTTAATAGAAGAAGAAGAAGAAAAAAAAAAAAGAAGAAGAAGAAGAAGAAACATGATCTTTTCAAGTGTCTAGCGATAAAAGTGTAATCATTGGATGATTCAAAAGATAATCGTCCGGCCATCTTGGGCCTATTAGACACCAGTGATAGTTGGTGCAATATATTAAAAGCAATATAAGTGCTAAGTTAATGCATTTAAAATATATTGTTAAACAATAACATTAAAATATTATATAAAACAATAAATAAAGGTTGTTATTCCAAAACAGTTTTTGTTTTGTCCACCGAAAGGTGAATCTTCTTAACCCCCACTTGCGAAACGTGGAGTGTGGGTGGGTAGATGGGCATTGTTGGAGGCTCCGTCTGTCTACCGTATACATTCGTCACAAACTGAAGTTGATAACAATAGAAAAAAATCCGTTTTTTCGTAAGATTTATTTCTTAGGTGTATTTGCGGGATGCCCGACACCAATCGAATTTGGTGACCATGGGATCATTTTAAAGGTCACAGGGAAGATATAACGGTTTTGCACATGTCAAGATTGGTAGGCGAAAACTCAAGAAAGAATTCATATATTTTGAGCCAATCTTATGTCAAAGTGTATTGGCCGGATTCCCCCAGCACCTGTTGATTGGGGAACGTGTGCTAATTTTAAGTTCACAGCGACAAATGTTATTGTTTGGTCTGACCTTTTCGGCGAAAACACAAATAGCTTACTTAAGCACCCCCCTGACATATCTCACGATTGGATGAGCCCCGATCTTAACCCTTTGGAGCATATCTGATGCATGTTTGGTCGTCGTGTGCAACAAAGGGATCCAAAGGGATCCTCTATACAATAAGAGTGAAACTGATGGCATATCATCACTGGAGGACGATCTCTCCGTCATTACTTCTGGAACCTTACTTCTGATCACTCAAATAAACACGTCTTGATATGTGGTGACCTCAGTGCAAGACTCAAAGACTTTATAGATTACATACCATCTAGACTTTGTTCAGGACTCTGATGATTATCCCAGTGATGATTTTGATTTGTTGAGTTAGTGGACATGTGCAGTATGCACATATGGTGCTTAGGCTATAATACCTGGGTAAGACAAGTAAGGTGAGGTGAGGTGAACTTGGGTTTAACGTTGTGCTTGAGAATATTTCGCTCATATGACGACGTGCATGCGTGTGTATGTGTATGTGCGGCTGCTTGTACTAGCCCAGACTGAAGTTGGTTTTATAGTGCTAGCCCACTGAGATACCATGCCGCAGTGAAGCATGAATACCCCACTCAGACACATTATACTGACTCCGAGCCGACCAGTCTTTGTTGTACCCATTAATGCCGAGCGCCAGGCAGGGACCAACAAGTACCATATTTTAACGTCTTTTGGTATGACGCGGTCGGGGATTGAACCCGCGACCTTCCGCTCTCCGGGCGGACGCTCTAACCACTACACCACGGAGGCGGTCAAGACAAGTAAGACACATACTGTTTCAATATGAATTTGGTTTTGCTTGGCTAAATGTGGAATAGTGTGTGTATCTATTCAGGCTAAGACTAGGAGATAACTTAAAAAGATCTTGGTTTTCATCATTACTTATATCATGTGCAGAAATTGATTAATTCCAAGATGTAGAGCTGCGCACGCTCATTAAACACAGTGTCATTTTGCTGTATCATGGGCCAAACGCCTTATATCGGCCAGACAGTTTTTATACACTAATAAAAACTGTCTGTCCGAATTGTATCATTTGTTTCAAGGACTCGATCATAAGTCGCCTTCTAAATACAGCAATGACGTGGAATCTGCCTTTGTTGGAAAGTTTTCCTTAAATAAAGACTTCGGGGATAAATGGAAAGTTATATTCGTGCCCATATCATACTATCTTAACGGCCTAAATATCGGCATATGCCTTGCTCTGGTTCAGAAAATACGAAAATACAGCCAGTTGTGTCGTAAACATGATATGACAAGGGCACTCATATTTATGTTCTATAACGCCGGCTATATTCCAACCATGAGAAATAATAATGTCTAATAAAAGCTACCAACGTCCCACTAGATTCCATGGGAGCAAACATCACATTTATTTTCGAAATCAATAATAAAATGCACAACTTCACTGCCAGCTTAAATACATGATAGTTTCTAATGCTGTATGTTAGACATACCCGTTAGAAAGACACACACAGACACAACCTCTACATGTATTTAAGTATGTTAGATATACCCGTTAGAAAGACACATCCTCTACATGTATTCAAGTATGTTAGATATACCCGTTAGAAAGACACACACAGACACATCCTCTACATGTATTTAAGTATGTTAGATATACCCGTTAGAAAGACACACACAGACACATCCTCTACATGTATTTAAGTATGTTAGATATGCCCGTTAGAAAGACACATCCTCTACATGTATTTAAGTATGTTAGATATACCCGTTAGAAAGACACACACAGACACATCCTCTACATGTATTTAAGTATGTTAGATATACCCGTTAGAAAGACACACACAGACACATCCTCTACATGTATTTAAGTATGTTAGATATGCCCGTTAGAAAGAAACACACAGACACATCCTCTACATGTATTTAAGTATGTTAGATATACCCGTTAGAAAGAAACACACAGACACATCCTCTACATGTATTTAAGTATGTTAGATATACCCGTTAGAAAGAAACACACAGACACATCCTCTACATGTATTTAAGTATGTTAGATATGCCCGTTTGAAAGACACACACACATCCTCTACATGTATTTAAGTATGTTAGATATACCCGTTAGAAAGACACACCACCACTCCTCTATATATGCATACATATCAAAAACTCAACATACTTTTGCCCAAAAAACTCCAATAGAAAATTCTTTGATTTTTCACGAGATAAAATGAATTTGAAAGTTCTAAAATGTCTTTCATTAGTTTTAGGGATTATTTCACAAACTATAAATGTGTAACCTTCGATTAATGGATACCGACGACATTTGGAGATTTTATATAGATTATATATCAGTACGAATATCGGTTCTAGTCATTTATCTAAGAGCACCCTTGATACTACGGTTATTGTATTTTCAATAAGTATTTATCAATCTGAAGGTGTCCGCACATCCTCGCAACCCACCTTGGTACAATTTTTAAGCAAAATCTGTCAATTGTTTTTTGAGTTATCGCGCTAACAATCTTTATATCGTCAAAATCCTCAGATTTTTGCTGTGACCTTGAAAATTATCTCAAGGTCACTAAAATCAAACAGTGTCGGTGAATCTCGCCAATCCACCTTGGTACCAAATTTGAAGAAAATCCAGCATTTCTGTCTTGAGTTATCGCGCTAACAAGCTTATATGATGTATGACAAGCAACGAACACCAAACACACGCGTATTTACGAGTGAATAAAACTGTTATTGCAATTTACGTAAATATTTATTACATTTTACCGGAACGAAAATTATTACAATTTACGTCAATTTTTATTACAATTTGGGTATTACAATTTACGTCAATTTTTATTACAATTAACGTTTTTATTACAATTTACGTCAAATTTATTACAATTTGCTGCAAGTATTACAATTTGCGTTTTTATTACAATTTACGTCGTAACATAGCTGTAAATCTGAAACTTAATCATCTTCCTTCCTAAAACGAAACGCGATAGAGCCCTATGGAAGCTACACTGCACGTTAACAGTCCTGAAACATATGGGTGTACACGACCATGTATATATGTGGATACACAAGCATGCATTGTGTTAAGACTCTGATCGGTGTGTCTAATTGCAATTACTAAGAGTTTGAAACTGAAATAAACAGAAACGAGGCAACAACACGATAAGTGATGTTGATCAAGTAAAGATCTCATGTTGGAAAAAGCTGATAAATTGGCAAAAGCTGTATAAGATTTTGATGTATCAGAACAGAATGAGACTATATTACCTTCTCCTTCTCACCGTGAGTAAGGTCCATGTTCTAACAAAATGGCAACAGAGGCGGACCTCATCCTTAATAGGACGCCTTCTGTATGGCATTGAGCCTTTTTCTTTCTAAATTACACATACATATATCTCAAAACAGTCGGAGAGAAGAGGTCGGGCATTGCGGTCATGGTGCATGCCTCATTATTATTAATAAATTTATTTCTGCGAATTGTTTAATGTGTAATCAGCTAGATAATGTGGCTTATTTACTGCATTGACCAAAATAAGGAAATCAACATAAGGCGATGTTGGAATTTCTTACATCTCTCAATACTGACATTTCATTGGGTGGACTATTGTGCTGAAGGAATATCGTTCCCCTCAGAATGTCATTCTTGATTATATTAAAGCAAGTGGCAACTTTATTACTTAATACAAGTTTAGATACTTGGAAGGTGTAAAATGGGTCTATAGTTTGTCCGAACACCTTTTAAACTTTTAATGATCAATCAATGAATTCCATCGCATTGATGACGCATTTTGTTCTTCTGCTTCAGTGGTAATTATTTTCAAATATTATCTCCCTTTTGGGGAGAGTATAAATTCATATAACAGGAAGTTCAAAACGAGTCACTTCATTTAACATTACTGAATCATTTATAGGCACAAATATACGCAGTGTTTATTTTTGTTCAACACAAAAGTGCCATCACCATGGCGTAATTACTCAGAACAATTCATTCAGGCTTAAAGTAATTTGTTCTTTATAAAAATATCATACTCTTTCATTTTAATAATGTTTTTCTTAAAAAAGTAACTGTTGTCCCCGCTATGTTCCTTTGTCCCATGCATAATGCTGGGCTGAGGTGTCTGAGGTCTGAGGCTCAGACATGTTGTTTTATGTATGGATAAGGTCCACAGCAAGCTATCACGAAACAAGTAGCGATTGTTCGCAGCGCAGATATGAGTGGAACCAAGTGTTGACTCGCGCAATGAATCGCGTTTTATTGTAGTTGGAAATGTAAATGATCAGAGCGTTAAGGCCACACTAAGGCCGCCATTAAGACTTTTCACGAGAACACAGAATTCAGGTGACTCCATCATGGCGTCCCGGGTCAGCAACATGTCGCCGTTTCCTGTTTTTTAACTGTTTACGATGTATCAATTGCCGTCTATGTCCTGTGAACGTAATCTAATATTGTATTGCGGTCGCAGTGACTTTGTGTTGTGTCACTTGTGTTACTCAATGATAAGGCCTGTTACTTAGCATCATGTAGCCCAGTGTGGAGCATGTTTTAAAAATTATTGTAATTGTTCTTTTTTATTGCAATAATAATAATAATAATTTTGTAGATTAGGGACAGGGTTAAACACCATTATGTAGCAATAATTTCGAAACGATACTGTGTTCGCGAAGCACGTATCTTATTACATATCGTGAGCGAGGGAGTAAGAGAAGTAGGTCTGTTGCATCACTTCTTTTCATTCTTCGCGTCTCGTCAGAATAACAGAAACACACGATAAAGTGATATATATTAAATACTGAAAGGCAACCTCAATGGGATTCAACATGTAATTCAAGATCAACTCATTACAAAAGATATGTTTTATTTATTAAATGTCGATAATAAACTGCAAATAGGTTCACCAATAGTTTTGATACTAGAGTCAGAAAGCAGCTACCTAATGACTCAGTTACTAACTTAACACGGTATTGGCCTCATATAGACGACTGGTGATGTCGGAGGACTTACTCTCGGTGACATGTTGAATTTATACCGCGACAAGGTTGTGTAGATATGTTCATGCAGGACAAAGAGAGTGAGTGTGTGAGTTAAAATGTTAGCGTCCCATCGTCAATATTTCAGCCATATCGTGACGAGAATTTGTTTTTTAAGACTAAATACATAAGGAATAAAAACCTGTCATCGATGGACAGTAGAATAACTAGATTGTCAAAGTTATAATTTACAACTAGTTGATAGCATTTGAAAGAATAGATAAAAACGGGCTATACATCACCAGCAACTGAAGGTAGATCACCTTGCTAGGGACAATGGATGCAGGATGAAAAAGCTACCTCGAGATTCAGATAAAGAGGGTGATTTACATTGAAAATATGCCAGTGCGCTTGCAAGGTTTTATCTCACACGATAACCTGACAAGAGACATAATTTACAGTCTGCATTACACAAGGTCAGAGCTGTCGAGATTCGTGATCCAAGTTAAGGTGATTTAAGACTAAATGTGAGACTGATATATCCAGTGTACTGATTGTGCGACAGTAATAAAAGATCTGTTGAGATTTTTTACTCCCTGTGCAAACAGACAATGCAGCGTGTACCTTAACGGCGGTGAAGATTTCTTTCTGGTACAGCGAATGTTGCAGCGGAGTTATTACTGAGTGCTTGCTTTGAAAGAAGGTGTGTAATCGTTGTGGTGTTTGCCTTTTCCCCTACAAGAGATCAATTCCATTACACTGCACTTAGAACTACCCTGTTAATTGAAGAAACTGCGTGCACACGCAGGGATAGCCTCAATTATCGCACCTTACAGAGACAAGGATAGTCACAACTCAATATTTAATCTGATTTTCCATCTTAAAGTTATACCTGACATTTGAGAAATTATTGTTGGAAAAAAATTTATGATGAGAAAGTCATTTACAGAACTAACATTTAAGGTATGGGCGCAACATCTTGTTATTATAACATATAGAATATACATGTCTCACAAAGACGTCCTGTGTATAATAAATGTTAATAAGCAACCAAATAATAATTGTAATAGTGGCAGTAAATATATACTTTGTTATAAATTGATTATGGAAACTGCTCATGCATAAAGTCAGTTGAAGTATGTGTGCTTGTGACTACTCACACGGCGGGAGGGGCGATGGAATCAAAAGTAGAGAATGTGTACCAAAACTGTTTTATGGACAATTGGTAAGGCATGAGATTAACTTGTTGCGGCTCGTCTTGCCCCATTTGTGGTGTTCTCTATTATAATATAGCTAAATTATTTTCAGTCATTTAAAGCGTATTCAATTGTTACCGTTGCTAAGTAAATTTGCATTAGTTTTGATAGTTATGGCAATTGATTGAAAACTGACAGCGAATAATAAATGTACTGGTGACATATTTCCATCATTACAGCATGACAATGTGTATAAACTGACGGGCAAGATATGCTTACCACTTTAAAAATGAAATTGTCCAAACTTCTATTAAACTAATATCAACGCAAAACATATGGCCAAACAGGACAATGCCTTGTGCAGATAAAACACAACATGCATACTGCATGTTCTTTGCGGAAGATAATAATGCAAAGGTAGGCATCCAAACAACAGGGGTGGACCCAGGGTATGATACAGATGGGTGTCGCCTATGTTATGTCTACAAACAGTGGTCAGGCGACTCGGGGCTCAAGGAATTATAGTTTACAGACCTTACAGAGGACAGTTACTGACAGGTCAACATCGTTGTCAAAGATTGACATAGACGGGGTACGCATGTCGTTGGCAGCAACGTCACTGTCAGAGTGACAGCTCAGCGCTGCATGGATGACATCAAATGTTTCGTCCAAATGTCACGCTCTTATCGGTTGCTGTATGACTAATTTCAAATGTGGATTTCATTGATATTTCGTCCTTGACTCTTTTCTTATACTTCAGGCATATGTCTCTTGTGATTTTTTATCAGACTGTTGTATAACTATGGTAAGGTTTTCCTAGGGCCGTGAACTTGTGGTATGATTCAGAACCGCGATGCAATGTAAAGGGTGTTGTTTTTATATACAATAATGGGTCATGCATATATATATATATATATATATATATATATATATATATATATATATATATATATAAATGATACAACAAAAGTTCGTCTTTAATATTGTGAGGCACAACAATGGGAAGAGAAGCACAGAGGTCTACTGCACAGTGTTCGTCGTTCTCAATGTTACGTTTCCAATGAGAGTCAAGATGCTGCTCACGTGATGGACTTCAGCTAGCAACAGTCCCACCTATAGTTGTGACCAACAGCAGTGCCACACGCACTTTCAACATGATCGCAAACATTAAGACTAAACTGACCATGAAGCGACTCCTGTTTTGTCGTCTTTCGGAGTACAATGTAGTGTGATTAGTGAGTGAGTGAGTTAAGATTTTAAGTCACATCGGCAATATTTCAGCCATATCGTGACTATAAACAAGTTGTCAATTCATCATAAATGCATATAAATTATAAAAACCTGCCGACGAAGGACAGTAAAATCAACTAGACTATCACAGATCTATACTTAAAACTAGTAATTAAATCTAAAATACTTTAACTATAGAGGACGATACAATATAAAAATTGGCTATTGACCGCCAACAACTGAAGATAGATCACCATACCAGGGTTGTAGTGTGATTAAATGATATTTCACAATTCATTCTCGTCTCTAGACAAGATGAATGCAGAAACCAAAGCCCTTCACCCAAACGTACCTGAGCCATGTTATTGTTTAGTATGCTTGAAGAAGTGGGGTGGTTGGGGTTTTGCTCATTCCCACTTGTGCAATGATTCATTGCATAAGTAAGAAATCCATATATGGAAATGCAACAAAACTCATGTCAAACATTGAGTGTTCGAATCCCAAATAAAACATATATTCTGCTTGAGTTTCCTCCCTCTGATTACAGAAGGAAGTAATAGGTCGACATGTTGGCGGCAATTTCTTTCAAAAAGTACTGGGACATGTTGTCTTGGGTGATTTTACGATCCAGTGACAAGTATGTTGGCGTGTGAATCGATCTGATATGTTTTACCTCATGATGATAGGCTATACTGAATAGGATGGCAACGTTCCAGATTGTATACATTTTGTTCTTGTATATCTGGAACGTTGCTTACTGCAGCTTTGAACAATTATCGTCCACTCCGTGACACGCGTATTTCACGGCAATATAGCGATCACAAATGGGATGAATTCTTCCCAGAGTTCCGTAAAATCACCAAGGCGAGCGTTTTAATTCTATTACACATCGTTTCACAACCCTCATGAGCCAATGATCATGACAGCCGTCTGAGGATCATTGTGTTCAGAGGGATACATAAAGTACGTACATTTAGTTTTGTGAAAGCCGTGCGAGTCTGTGTGCTGGCGATAGAGTGCCTAACTCTGAGGGTGTGAATTCGAATCCTGGATGGGGCTCATCGCTCTAAAAGTACTAACTCTCGGCCATGTCAATTTACATTTGTCAGTTGGATACACGGGATCCATTTTGGTGGAAGCTGAGTGGGTTAAATCGCTGACTCCAAGAGTGTGGTTGTCATCATTTGTAATCATGTTGTAAATCGCAAACTGTTTTTGAGGGTGGGATGCTACAATCGTATTAGTCAACGTAAATGACGTTTAAGAAATTGTTGTCATAATATGAATAGTTTATATTTTCGTATGTAAATACAACCATTTTAGCTATACTTTCACTTTACGACCGACCCGTGAAGATCGAAGGCGACTAACGGGATCGAGTGGTCTGCCTCGCTGACTTTGTGGACACATGTCATCGTATCCCAATTGCGTAGATCGATGCTCATGATGTTCATAACTGGTTTGTCTGGCCCAGACTAGATTAGTTACAGACCGCCGCCATACAGCTGGAATATTGCTGAGTGAGGCGTTAAACAACATACCAACCAATCAACAAAACAAACTTAACGACCATATTGGCACAAAAATGCCAAATATCGATCATACACAAATACTCGGAGAGTGAACCAGTATAGGAAGTAAAGTTCAACAGAATCTTCTGCAATACCGAGTTAGTCAAATACATTCGATGTTTGCCTAGAATTTCATAGGCGTTCGATATAATATACTCTTCAAAGAAAGAAACTTGGCATGCTGTTTTGGTGTTTACTTACTGAGTGCATATAATTGATGCACATATGACATCATTGGTCAGTTACAGTAAAATCATCACTATACAAATTCCCAAAACATGATTAAACAGAAAGTGTTTGGTAAAACCGCAGAGGGCTATTAAAGTCACTTGGTCAGAGTGAGTGAGTGCGTTTAGTTTTACTCGGCACTCAGCAATATTCCAGCTCTATGGCGGCGGTCTGTAAATAATCGAGTCTGGACCAGACAATCCAGTGATCAACAGCATGAGCATCGATCTGCGCAATTGGGAACCAATGACATGTGTCAACCAAGTCAGTGAGCCTGACCACCCGACCCCGTTAGTCGCCTTTTACGACAAGCATGGATTACTGAAGGTTCGTTCTAACCCGGACCTTCACGGGTTCACTTGGTCAGAGGAACCTGTTAGTATGTTGAGTGACCACCATGAGCTTCGATAACAGCTTGGCAGCGGTGAGCCAGAGAAGAAAGGTGATGCCGAATACTGTCTTGAGGAATGTTTTGATGCACATGCTGAAGTGCTGTGTGCAGTTCTTGTAGTGTCTGAGGTGGTGGATTACGCTGACGCAAGCGTCGTTCAAGAGTATCCCATAGATGTTCAATGGGGGACAAATCCTGTGATGGAGAAGGCCAAGGTAACAACTGAACATTGTTTTGTTTGAGGAAGACCTGTCAAACACGTGCAACGTGAGGTCGAGTATTGTCATGCTCCGAGGATCACGTTTATATAGGGAACGAGGTGATGTTGAACTGGTCTTCTAGCAAAAGAACCGCCTCCGTGGTGTAGTAGTTGGAGCGTCCGCCCGGAGAGCGGAAGGTCGCGGGTTCAATCCCCGACCGCGTCATACCAAAAGACGTTAAAATATGGTACTTATTGGTCCCTGCCTGGCGCTCGGCATTAATGGATACAACAAGAACTGGTCGGCTCGGAGTCAGTATAATGTGTCTGAGTGGGGTATTCATGCTTCACTGCGGCATGGTATCTCAGTGGGCTAGCACTATAAAACCAGCTTCAGTCTGGGCTAGTACAAGCAGCCGCACATACACATACACGCGCATGCACGTCGCCATATGAGCGAAATATTCTCAAGCACGACGTTAAACCAAATTTCACCTCACCTCTGGCAAAAAATCTGGCTTTCCATAGCCAATTGCGCACTGTCTGGTCGGAGATTCGGATCAGTCCAGAGATTTGGATTGTTGTGGATGATGCGGCCGTGGTGTTTGAACGAAAATGTCTCAACCGGATGTAGCGATCCTAGGCGGCGATGGTAACTCTAGGTTGACCTGACTTGGGTCTGCCATTAACACTCCCAGTATTTTTGTATGGGGCCCATAGGTTTGCAGTGATCTGTCTGGACAGGCTGAAGTGCCTTGCCACATCATGGTGCGATGTCCGAAGGCGTTGTGTCGTTGAGCTTCTGTCAGTCTTTTGATGCTTTTGTCGTCTATAGTGGCTTAACGTAAGGCATGTGGATTACCATTGATGTGGCTTTTTAAAGCTTACAATCATTGGCTTCTCTCAGGGTGATACACAATTTCATGATGCTTGTGCATTTCATGTAGGGTGCGTTTTAGCGATTCACTACAGACGTGAATGTAACGTTACGTTTTTGTTAAACGTTTCTTCTTTCAAACGTTTTGTCGTCTGGAACTATTCCCCTACATGCTGGGATTCAGCATGGTTTGGTTTGTGTCATATTTTTCTAAAACTGAAATTTGTCCTATGTCAAGTTTCTGTTTTGAAGAGTATATTTTTAGTTAAACAAACGAGACTGGTTCTGCAGATCATTGACAGTTTTAGATATGGTCTCAGGTGACATCTAGTGAATCATGACGCGATTTTAACTGAATAGGAATGGGAATGGGATGTTTGATTCTCACAATAAGAAATAGTGAGATCATCTCAATGATGATCTGAATTGAGTTTTCTTCCATCAGGTTGCGTTTTGTTACTTTTTTGGACAGCCGCTCTCCAACGACAAGACTTATTGAGTTGAAGGTTTGTGTGAAAAATTCCAGGTATGTTGATTCAGAGTGCTCAAGATCCCCGATCCGTGGTTTTTCATATGGAACACTTCATTTGTCCGTTTTTATAATGTATTATCATTCGATGTACATCATGTACTTTTCACTTCCGGTAGTGTTACCTCAAAACTTAATATCATAACTTAAAATGTAACGTCACATAGGGCATGATTTCAGCCATATAGGGACGACATATTTGTTTTAATTTTTTTTATTTGTGTATGAAACTGTATTCTTCCAAACATAAAAACCAACAAGTTTTGCTTTCATTTTCATACACAACCTGATCCCGTTAGTTGTCTCTAACGGCAAGCATGGCTCACTAGATATCAATTCTAACCTGCATCTTCACTTTCAATGAGGGGTTGAACACTTGTCTAACATATTCCCTTTTGACACACTTCAACCGCGACAGATAAAATAAACAACCGGTCTGCCAATAGTGAACAATATGCACGACTGTTTAAAGATTCATAAAATCCTCTACCCGAAACTGAGTATCAGATACAGGCATCCAATCATGTTCCTACAATCTTCATACATCTGCCAAGGATTTCCGATTACGCTTAAAAACTAACACAGACAAATACCTTGCACAATCTTAATACATGCATTTTCTTCGTAATAGTTATACTCTGCAAAAGGTTCTTTTCCACCAAATTCCAAATAATTTATTGAGAAGAAGCCTACAAACCAAACGGGGAAAATAGGAACACTTGTTAGGACATTGTTTGCATGTCTCACGGCATTTAAACCCTCTGGTGCACACCATGACCCTTAACATGACTGGGGTACAAAATTCTCAATAGCTATAATGACCATCGTTTACGTTGATGACGGCGACGCAAGGACGGTGCATATAGGCCATAAGGTTCTGGATGTTCTGTCACTCGTCCTGCAACGCCTGGAGGAGTTCCTGTAGCGTATGCGGAGGTGGATCCCTACTGTTCATACGTCAATCAAGGACGTGAGGTCTTTGGCTGTCGTGCTGGAAACTTCTGCCGTTGGAATTCAATAGCGATAAGGCGACGTGGCAGAATCTTGACTTTGTATCGTAAGCCACTTAGCACTCCTGCAATGCAGTACGACAACCATGATGAATACCTGCCCACACCTTAACTTTTTCTCCACTGAATCAGACACACCGTTGCACACAATTTTAGACGTAACCTTCGTCCGTGCGGCTCAGCATGCATTGGGACTCGTCACTGAAAATAACTGTTTGAAAAACTAAAGTTACTCAATTCCAATCTTTATTAACTTATACTAAACAATACATGATTGATTGTTTACTCGAGCCCATAGTGAATAGTACATAAAATACAATAATTTCACAAAATAACAGGATCAAAAGAACTTACACCTGGCAAGAATCTTAATTCTGGAAGTAACAAACCATTACTTCCATTAGAGTTACTTCACTTGCTTGGAATTGTGACTTCAGTTTGAAAAACTAACGCACTCAATTCCAGTCTTTATTAATAAACAATACAAAGCCTTAATAGAAAGAATACGAAACATATTAATAAAACGTGGTTTGCAGTCATTTAGAGTGCCAAAGCCATAAACCATAGCAAAGAAGTTAACAGTAGAATATTAATGACACATACATGTATTGAGAAGCGAAAGTAGAAACTAAACCAGAAAATAGAGAACGAATTCCAACTGTTTATGGCTCAAAGTCAGTAGAGTCTGTCCCAGTTGTCCTCACTGTGTAACAGGTAATTCAAGTATACTATCAGCCGTAGTGACATCTTGCCGTGAGTGTACGTAGTGCTCGTAAAACACAGATTCGGTTATCTATCAATATGTTTATAGCTGTGTCCGCCCTGATAGCCATGTCTGCGCAGAATTAAGTAAACCGTCTCATGTCATCCGTTGCGATAATGTATTCCTTCAGAGTAGGTACAGGATCTGACTGCCTCCGTGGTGTAGTGGTTGGAGCGTCCGCCCGGAGAGCGGAATGTCGCGGGTTCGATCCCCGACCGCGTCATTCCAAAAGACATTAAAATATGGTACTTGTTGGTCCCTGCCTGGCGCTCGGTATTAATGGATACAACAAGGACTGGTCGGCTCAGAGTCAGTATAATGTGTCTGAGTGGGGTATTCATGCTTCACTGCGGCATGGTATCTCAGTGGGCTAACACTATGAAAAAACAGCTTCAGTCTGGGCTAGTACAAGCACCCGCACATACACATACACACGCATGCACGTCGTCATATGAGCGAAATATTCTCAAGCACGACGTTAAACCCAATTTCACCTCACCTCAGGTACAGGGTCTAGTTCCTTGTTACTAACAGGTTGAATTGTTACATTGACACCCGCCCCATCTGTACCGTTCTTTGTCCCGTGAAACTCACTGTCTAGTGAATCGTCATCCTAAAAACGGTGTTGATTTAGCCCCAAAATCATCGTCGTGCCGTCTGGGCTGTGCACAACGAGTGTGTGAAATAATCACTGGCCCGCTGGCCCGTAGCTAGTAAAAACACAGTCGGGCCAGTAAATCTCCACAGTCACTGGCCCGACTGGTTAGTGAATTGTCATGAGGTCATTTGATTTTTATGATGTTTTACCTTTTAGTAAACATTTTGCTCAGTGTCACCATTCAAATTTCGTGCTAGTGAATTATTTTGTGGGCTAGTAACGTTTAGGCATAGCTAGCCCGACTGGATAGCACAATTTGGAAGTTATTTCGCACAGCACCTTGAGGCGCAATATCTAACAGTTGCAATACGACCACTGGGGACAACAGAACCAAACATTTCCCGTTCAATTCACCTCGGCTCAGTTTTTTGATTGCCCGGTTACCTTAAGCACAATGTAGTAACTCTCTGTACAGGAATAACTTTAGATTTCTTGCGATCCGTCTTGGTTTCGGATGTTATTAGCGCGTCACTAAACCTCCTGACGTCCATGTTCTCACTAAAATTCTGAATGCCCAACGAAGAGACAAGCAGCCGCTGCTAGGGTACATCTTATCTGAGATGTTGGTCTGTCCGATACATAAGCTAACTGACTAAGAAATGACACTTAAACTGATCTCTCAACTCTAGGAAATGATGCCCGGACTTTTGAACAGTATATCAGATGTTTCTGTAATATCCTATTATACAAGGTAAGGGTACTTCTGGCCAGACACAGTCGAAGTTGGCGGCTACAGCGTTCTGACCAGCCCTCTGACAACAGTCTGTCTTCCCACAGAGACGCCACCCAAACACCCTCCATTTCACATTTTTGCATGGTTCCGGTGTCGTATTCTTCATGATGAAGGTTTCAACTGCTGATCGACTATTATCTTCAGCAGCATTTGAAACCACGTCTGTCTCGGCCACCATGGCGCAATCGGAGTTGCATGCCCCTGCTGTCTTTCGAGAAAGCTGAGTACCTGACTTATCGCCCGGAACGGAGGGTTGACAAAATTGTTCAGTGATTCCCAATCTTACTGCGCTAACGCATCTACCCCCGAGGTCATGGGATCCCAGATTCGACTGTAATATCTGGGTACCAGGTAGTTTACCATACTCGCAATCCGATCTACGTGATGAGGACCCTATTTGTGGTCTAATAGTGTAAACAGATTGGGGTTGGGCTGCCATTCGTATTTTGGGTTGAGTCGCGATATGTTGTGGGCGAGTGTGTTGAGTATCCCTCGGACGTGCTCTGCTGATACCCTGACGTTCAGTTCTAACAACCTCGCCCAGGTACCAGCTGCGACCTTGTACAGCAGTGCCCACCAAGATGATTCAAGTAGGCAACTGCTGTGATGTTGTCGGAAAGGAATTGTCGTGCTTCCCAGCGATGTCGTTCTGAAAGGATTCTATAGCAATAGGGATAGTGAACAATTCCTTCTAATTGGATGGTTCGTGTAACTGGTCGTCCCAGAATCCTTGTGACTGATTCTGCTGACAGACCAACCCCCGAACCCCCATCCCCCAAAGTGATTTTGCATCTGTCCATAACTGAGCACCTATAGGGCTGGGTAATAATGATCTGCTGTTCCACGCTCCGACCGAATGAATCCACGACCTGAACTCCTGGCGACGTAGTTTTATTGTGGGAACACGTAGCACCGGCGCTCCTGTCGGATCCTCCACAGATACTATGCAAACAAGATAGACCTTTCTAAGACTAGGTGTGAAGGAGACATTCTCAATGTTCAACTGTCAACCTTATCTTATCTGGAATCAGAGGTAAGCTCCTATCAGTTATCCACTCAATGTATATTAATGTAAGGTCGTGTGTCAATGTCAATGGTTTTTGTAGTCGATATTTTGAAAATAATTTAGGCTTAATGCAAGGGGAAGTGTTGTCACCCATTTTATTCTCTCTGTTCATTAATGACTTTGATGAGGCTTTTCTGCAAGATAAATGCGTTCCGTAAGAGTGCAAAACTCTTAGTCTTTTTTCTTGTTGATGTACGCTGACGATCTGGTTTTACTTTTTGGAGTCAGTCGATGGTCTCCCACAGATGCTCAATACCCTATCAACTTACTCCGAGAAATGGGGAATGCAGGTTAACACCCAGAAGACCAAGATTGCTGTTTTCCGAAACGTTGGTAAAGTTCGGCCTGATGAGATATGGAAGAATAATCATGACGTCATTGACGTACAAGATAGTTTTACATATTTAGGTATCGTATTTAACTATAACAATAAGTTCACAAATGCACAAAAACAGTTATCTTGTCAAGGTAGAAATGCCTCATTTGCTCTAAATAACAACACACAATCCTTCAACCTTAATTCTCAAACGATGTTGTCTGTTTTCGATTGCTATATTGGAAGTGTTTTGTGCTATGCGTCTGAAGTATGGGGCTCTCATAAGGCTGAAAATATCGAAAGATTACATTTGGATTATTGTAAACGGTTATTGGTGTGTCACAAAATCAAGTTGAAATTGTATGGTTAATGCCGAACTTGGTCGTTATCCTTTGCGCTTCAAACGGATGTTCAATATTGTCAAGTACTGGAGTAAGCTGCTAGGAACTGTTGAGCACTGGGCCATGAAGGGCCACCTCCTCGTGGTGGGTGCTGGGTCACGCTAAGCGCCCTTCAACCCCGTTGTGGACCTTTCCAGGTATATTTCGTCCACCAACCCGTTTGCCGTGGGTTGCGCCCCTGTGTCGGTGGAGGACGGGAGGCTGGTGGTTGAGGGCACTGGTTCCAGGAACAGTGTTCTTTGCCCAACACACCACTTCGCCCCTTTACTTCACCTAGACGGGTGGTAGAATGGACCCGGTTCTACCAATCGGCTGGTCACGCCGAGCCCTGTGCAGTATTTTTTGAGGGCATTTGCACAAATCTGAATTTTTCAAATTATTAATTTAGGGTTTTGGCTCAAATACATTGAACTTTATTACTTTTGACTGTTAAATAACCAAGTCTATATTTGCCTAGAGTCAACATTGCCCAGAAGGCGGTGGCTCATGGGCCAATCCGGTAGGAGATATCTTTTTAAGATATATACCTGCTTGAGTATGCCCTCCTAGTATCCCTGGTGTCGTCTGTTGGAGACCCACAGACATAAGACATCGTCCTTGTTGACACTCCATGGTGGGTGGGGAGCTAGGAGGGTGAATCATATATATTATTATCATGGCACCCCACACAAAAAAACGTTCCCACGAGTCAGATGATTCGTTCTCGTCGGATGATGAGGCTCCCGTAGCTCTCATAAATACTGAAAATTGGCCACGTTTCGTTGTCATGACAGCACCTGATGGTGGTCCTCTGAAGCTAAACCCTTTTGCAGTAGCAAAGGGCATAGAAGGTTTGGCCGGGGATGTAAAAGAAATTAAAAAACTGCGATCTGGTTCTTTGCTCATTGAGTGTAGGAAGCAGATCCAATCACAAATCCTGCTCTCAGCCACATCTCTAGCAAATATTCCTGTTGAGGTGTCCCCTCACAGATCATTAAACAGTAGTAAAGGCATCGTCCGTGACACTGGACGTTGCCTTTCTGATATGACTGAGACCGACATCGTGAAAGAATTGTGCTCCCAAGGAGTTACTGGTGTAAAACGTTTCACTGTCAGAAAGAATAATGAAATCTCTAAAACTAATACATATCTGTTTACGTTTTGCCTCCCCACACATCCAAAATCACTAAAAGCTGGGTACTGCAACTTGAGGGTGGATACTTTTATCCCTAATCCCTTGAGATGCTATACTTGCCAAAAATATGGCCACGGTTCTAAATCGTGCCATAATCAAGCTGTTTGCCATCGGTGTGCTGGGTCATGTGAAATGCTAACCTTTGTGACAAACCTCCCGTATGTGTCAATTGTTCTGGTTCCCATCCATCCTCCTCGAAGGAATGCCCTACCTGGAAGCTTCAGTCTAGGATATCGCGTTTGAAGCATGAACGTAACATTACTTTTTGTGGAAGCGAAACAGATTGTTTTGGCACAAGAACAATCAGGCCCGAGCTACTCTGCTACTGTTTCTGCATCTCTACCTGTCAACAAAGCTAAACCCGTTTCATGTCATTCAGTAGGTTGCCAGACCGATTACACGTGGGCACATACCTCTGCGCCTACCTTGATATCTGTTGACATCCAGCCGAGGCCTCCCCAAAAGACAACCAGTGCACAAACTACATCTCAATCAAAAACAGTTATTCAATCAAAGGTATCATCTGAGAAAGATACATCTAAATCTCAGAAACCACCATCTCAATCTGAAACAAATGTAAAACAACCAGCGAATAACAAAACAAAAACGAGCAGTGAAACGTACAAAAAACATCAGAGTAATAGAACCCCGAAAGGGGCGAACAACCAGATCCAGATTTTTAACAAGTTTGGATCTCTTGAAGACATGGATGTGTCCGACCACAGCCATGATAGGACACATAGCTTGTCGCCTTCAAGAAAGGTGAGGGGTAGATCTCCAGTCTATCCTCCGCGGAACAAATGATGTCTTCGCCTATAATTCAATGGAATTGTAGAGGACTCAGGACTAATTTAAACGATTTACAACTATTAGTCCAAGATTTTAATCCGTCAGTATTCTGCATTCAAGAAACGTATCTGAAACAAACAGATAACTTTGATCTACGTCAGTTTAACGCGTATCATTATTTTTCTCCTCCTGGTGATAGAGCTTCTGGTGGAGCATCAATCCTGGTGAAGAACAATGTTATCCATAGCCCTGTTCCACTTAAAACAAATCTTCAAGTCGTTGCAGTTCGACTTACCTTACAGGTTGCTTTTACTTTGTGTTCTTTGTACATCCCGCCTTCATCAACTGTTCACCTTACGGATCTGCAAGCTCTCTATGATCAACTACCTAAACCCTGTTTAATCATGGGCGATTTAAATGGCCACAACCCACTCTGGGGTGGAACTAATACAAACGCCAAGGGTAAATTACTGGAGGATTTCATTTCAAATAATGACTTATGCATTTATAATGACGTTGACAATACTTATTTGCATCCTGGCACAGGAACATATTCAGCTCTCGATTTATCTATTACTGACTCCAACCTATTGAGTGAATTCGAATGGTCAGTCCACGACGACCTATGTGGAAGTGACCATTTCCCAACAATACTAACACCTGTGAATCCATCTGACGTTCCTCCATCATCAAGATGGAATTTTAAAAAGGCTAACTGGCTTTTATATGAAATTCTGTGTGCTGAACAACTGAAACCTGAACTTTTTAATGATATTCCTGATGCCATAAAATGTTTTTCAGATAAACTAAATGACATAGCTGACGAGTGTATCCCAAAGTCCTCTTCAATTCCTCACGTCCGAAAACCATGGTTTACAAACGAATGCAAACAGGCTAGAAAGGCACGGAAGAAAGCTGAACATTACTTCCGTCGCCATCCTATGGTCCACAATTTAGACAAACTTAAAATTATTAACGCTAAAGCACGGCGTACTTTCAAGCATAGTAAACGCCAATCGTGGCGAAACTATGTCTCAAGAATCAATTCGCGCACACCTATATCAAAGGTGTGGAATATGATCCAGAAAATCAAGGGTAAGGGCTCTAAATCTAGCATTCACCATCTCAAAGATGGGAATCAGTTATTGACTGATAAATCAGATATTGCAAATAAACTTGGTGAGACGTTGGCCAAACATTCTTCCTCATCTAATTATGTACCTGAATTCCAAAAATATCAAAAACAGCAGGAAAAGAAATCTCTTAATTTCAATTCAGATAATGGGGAAGACTACAATGAAACCTTTTCGATACATGAGCTTCATACTGCTCTTGATCAGGCTCATGATACTGCTTCAGGGGCTGATAACATACATTATCAACTCCTGAAGCACTTACCTGAATCATGTTTAGAGACGCTCTTACATATTTTGATGACATTTGGACATCTGGAAATTTTCCTTCCTCGTGGCGTGATGCTATTATTGTTCCCATACCTAAACCTGGACGGGATCATACAGATCCCTCTAATTATAGACCAATTTCACTCACTAGCTGCGTTTGCAAAACCATGGAACGCATGATCAACAATCGACTTGTTTGGTACTTGGAAACCAATAACCTTATAACTAATATACAATGTGGTTTCCGTAAAAACCGTAGTACCATCGATCATTTAGTACGTTTAGAGTCTTTTGTGAAAAATGCAATAATTAATAAACAACATGCAGTGTCGATCTTTTTCGATTTAGAAAAAGCATACGACACGACATGGAAACACGGGATTTTAAAAGATTTACATGACTTTGGATTACGAGGCCGTTTGCCTCAATTTATATCCAACTTTTTAATTGACAGGCAATTTCAAGTCCGAGTGGGTTCAACCCTGTCTGACCATTACAATCAGGATCAGGGTGTCCCTCAAGGCAGTATTTTGTCTGTCACATTGTTTAGTATCAAGATCAACAGTTTATCGAAGGTTTTAAATGATTCAATTGATGGATCACTTTTTGTGGATGATTTTAATATTTCTTGTCGTGGTAAAAATATGCATACTATTGAACGGCAATTGCAGTTGTGTTTAAATAAAATAAATAAATGGTGTCTTGAAAACGGCTTTAAATTTTCCAAGTCCAAAACTAATTGTCTACACTTCTGTAGAAAATATAAGCCGCATAAAGATCCAGAACTATCTTTAAATGGCACTCCCATCAAAGTTGTTAAGGAGGCCAAATTCTTGGGTCTAATCTTCGACTCCCATTTAACCTTTTTGCCGCATATTAAATCACTTAAAGCCAAATGCCTGAAGGCACTTGATTTGTTGAAAGTTGTTTCCAACTCAAAGTGGGGAGGGGATCAAGCTACCCTGCTCCACCTATATCGATCATTGGTCCGCTCGAAGCTTGATTATGGCTCCATCGTATATGGTGGAGCCTGCAAAAGCAACTTAAAACTTCTTGATTCTGTCCACCACCAAGGCCTAAGACTTTGTCTTGGGTCCTTTAGAACCTCTCCTATTGATAGTCTATTTGTTGAAGCAGATGAGCCTTCTCTTACACAACGTCGGATAAAATTATCCTTACAATACATTACTAAACTATATTCTAGCGAGTCTAACCCTGCATTTAACTGTGTCTTTCATCCCGTCTATGAGGATTTATACAATAAAAAACCTTCTCTTGTTCCGCCTCTTGGGCACAGAATTAAGCCATTCCTGTCCGCTGCCGGCATTGAGCTGGGAAATATAGCTCCTTCCCGTCTTCTTTCTTCTCCTCCTTGGCAACTGGTTAGGCCTGAAGTTGACCTTACTTTGACACAGTTTAAGAAATCGGAAACTAATGAATTACAATATAAACAAGAATATAATCAACTAAAAACTAAATATAATACATACAAATCCTTATTTACAGATGGGTCCAAGGACGGTTGCGCGGTGTCATGTGCCACGGTCATTGGATCCAGAACAATATCTTCTAGAATACCTGATAACAGCTCTATATTTACAGCAGAAGCAAACGCCATCTTAACAGCTCTTAAATATATTGAAAGACATCCCAAACATAAACAATATATAATATTTTCTGACTCTCTTTCTTGCCTTCAGGCGATTAAAAATCTCTTGCAAACATCCACTTTTAATTGAAATAATCGAATTATATAATGATCTTGCTACTGGCCAATGCGACATCGTCTTTTGTTGGTTACCCAGCCACGTTGGCATTTCTGGGAACACAATGGCTGATCTTGCTGCTAAGGCAGCACTCAACAAATCTGTGACACCACTTCTTATTCCATATTCTGATTATAAAGCTGGCATTAGAACTTACATCCGTGATCTGATGCAAAAGAAGTGGGACAACCAAGTAGGTATCAATAAATTACATGAAATAAAACCCTATATCGGTTATACCTACTTGGGTTGTCAGTCCAGATTTGAAGAGGTCATCATGCGACGATGTCGTATTGGCCACACTAGATACACTCATGCATACCTATTGAAAGGTGAGGATCCTCCGTTTTGTATCCCTTGTGATGAGAGAACCACGGTCAAGCATGTCCTGCTTGACTGTGTTGAATTCTCCATCATAAGGGGTAAATACTTCAATGTGAAAACAGTTAAGGATCTTTTTAACACTGTTAATTTTCATTTAATTATTGGCTTTTAAAAGAAATTGATTTAATGAATGAATTTTGATTAATATGTTCTGTACATATATGTATTTTAATTATTGGTAGATTTGATTAGTAACTTAGATTGTGAGTGGCAGTGCCCTCAAAGGGGGTTGAAGTAGCGTAAAATTATTGTCCTCCTGAGAGGGTACGTAAGTCCCAAAACATTTCAAGTAAATTTCAGCCTACCAGGTTTTTAATCGTAGTATTTTTGTCATTTTAATGTATGGCTAAATCTCAGTATAAACGCCAATGGCTGAAGGGATGGTGTAAATCCAGCTAGGGTCCATGCAGGTAGCAAAGTAATGTAAGCCCCCATGGGCCTTAGTATGGTGATCTACCTTCAGTTGTTGGCGATCTATAGCCCATTTTTACATTGTATTGTCTTCTTTAATTGGAATATTTTAGCTTTGTTCGCTAGTTTTATATTGATATCTGTGATTATCTAGTATTTTTACTGTCCTTCGTCGGCAGGTTTTTATAATAACTATATATATTCTATTACAATGTCAAATGTTCTCGTCACGATATGGCTGAAATATTGCCGATGTGACGTTAAATAATAACTCACTCACTCACTCAACAAATGGATTTCATTTCTATGTTTGAATTGATCCCAAAAGCATAAACCGATACGGCCACTTTGTGTGTAAAGATACATTCTTGAATTCCCCAGTGTGACAACGTAACGCCGTGTGCATCAGGTCGCGCGTGGGATAAGAGTGAATGAGAGTAGAGCCACAACGTCCGCAGGTCTTAGAATATGTGAAGCTTCGTTGATTTCATCTGCCACTTCGAATGTTGTCAGTACAATCTTCATGAGTCAAGCGACGGTGACAGTAACTTTTCTTACTGAGTGCATATAATTGTCGTAACATGGCACTTGTTGACTTTTTTGTTGTTTCTTAAGGCTACATTAAACATTATTCCAGTTACATAGCGACGATCTTTAAATATTCAATTCTGGATCAGACAATCTTGTGATAGACATAATGATTATCTATCTATTTGGATACAATGCCATGCATCTACATAAGTCAGCGAGCTGCACCTCCTGACCCAGGCGGTCGCCGTAGCATAAAACGGCTTGCTGAATATGAATTCTCCTAACCCGGATCTTCAAGGCTGTCTTGGGAGTGAACACCTGTGTAACATATCCCTTGTTGACACCACAAACTGCAAGAGATCAAACTAGACGAATCGGTCAATATTAAAGGTATAAATGACTGTTTTCACCCCGTAAAATCGCTTACCTGTAGCTCGGTATCGGCAACAGGTATCTAATTAGGTTTTATAATCTTCATACATGTTAACTGTAAAAGGAATTCTAGATCCTGAACATACACTTGGATTTCATATTACTCTGAAGAAGTTACCTAGGTAAAATACCTCGAACATTAACATCACAGATATACAATGTTTAGTCGTATGGTACAAACGTGTTATTACTAAGACTATTCTTAATTATTCAAAATAGTGTATTTCCCTGGCTTAAAATTCTTCATAAATAAAATAAGGCAACGAAAAAATAGATTCATTAATTTTTTACAATCTATCCGTCTGTCCCCGCTACGTTCTTCCTTCCCACATATAACGTTGGCCCAGACATGTCCTCAGCTGTTTGGATAAAGTCCACAGTAAGAAATTACCACAGTAGTAACACTTGTGTGTAGCATAGATATGAATGAAAGCAAGTGTTGACTAGCCTACTCAGTCAGGTTTCACTGTGACTTGAAATATGATTGAACAGAGCGTCCAATACTCGGAAGAAAATTAAAGACACTACTACGACCTAACGTGTAGCTTCGCTTTTCCCAACAGCAAAAAATTGCATTATATATCCTGTTATTTGTAATATTTTCGTACTGTCGGGACGTGGTGTGTCGTTGTGTGTTACAGGGAGCGAAGAGACCTGTAAGCTAGCAACATGTAACCCATGTTTTATAACCAGATTGTAATGGGTTGGGTTTTTTATACTCCAAACCATAATAATTAATTAAAGGAATGGACAAATAATAATTGTGTACGTTTAGGACAATTTTAAGCAACAGTTTTGGAACGATCTTGTGTTCACAATGTACGTAGATTCTTTAATATCATGAGGGAGAGAGTTAAGTAAGGGATGTGGGTTGTAGCATCACTTAGAACAGTTATTCATATTATACATCTGTATCTGACAGCTTTAAGTGGAAGTTACACTTACCTCGTCTTACACGTCTCGTCGGACTCACCGAAACAAACGATACAGTCATATACATTCAGTCATATACTAAACACAACCTCACCCATGTACTCGAATTCCATTCCGTTATAATTATTATGGAAGTTTGATTTTGTTCATTTAATGTCTGTAATACATTGCCGATAGGTTGACCAGCAGTCTTGATATTAGGGACATGAAGCAGCTATACAAACACGGGTTAACCACATAGTGAGTCGATGAGTGAGTTTAGTCTTACATCACTTTTAGCAATATTCCAGTAATATTACGGCGGGGGACACCGCAAATGATCTTCATACATTGTGCCTATGTTGGGAATCGAACTCGGGTCTTCGGCGCCACGAGATAGCACTGACTTGGTTGACACATGTCATCGGTTCTCAATTGCGCAGATCGATGCTCATGCTGTTGATCACTGGATTGTCTGGTCCAGGCTCGATTATTTACAGACCGCCGACATATAGCTGGGATATTGCTTAGTGCGGCGTAAAACTAAACTCACTCACTGTTTCATGTCGCTATGTATTAACAAGGATACAAATATCAGGCCACGTTGTGTAGATGAGAGTTAAGAAAAAGTGCATGATTTATTGTTGTAAAATGTCTGTTTTATCTCACATGATAATCCCTGTACAGAATTTACAGTCAACATAACAGGACTGTACGACAGGGAAATGATCTGTTACGATTATTTACTCCTTTGTGTAAATAGACAATGCAGCGTGAACCTTAACGACGGTGAAGATAGTTCCATGGGTTGAAGCGAATGTGATTTATTTATTACTGTGTGCCTGCTTTGAAAGAAGGTGTGTAACTGTTGTGGTGTTTGCCTTTATCCTTCAGCTCCTTCACACTGCACTAACTGTGTTGTTTCGTCTTAAAGTAATACCCGATAATTGAGAAATTATCATATACAAAGTCAACTTTCTCAAGGCGACATTACAGAAATAATATTTAAGTACACAGCTAAAACATGCCTTTATCATAAAATAAAGAACACACAAGTCTGAAAAAGAAGTCCCGTGTACAATGAGTGCTGTCGATGAGCAACTGAATAGTAAAATCATACAATAGTGGCATTTAGCACACGTCTGGTGATAAATGCAAGAGGCCAACAAGTTTTCAAATTGTCTCTGATTTTGGAAGGTATGATACTTTTGGTAATTGATAATAAACTGACATTCTATTTCCTAGCTACGTCGTTTAGTATGATCATCTGTATGAACTGACGGTTAAAGGAAACTTGAAATAAAGCTGTTAAAAAAATTCAAAACTAAAATTGAAACTAAATTTTTTAAAGCCAATGCAAAACACATTGTCAAATACAAGACATCGCCAAAGAGGACAATATCCTTTGCACAAAGTGACACAGTCATGTCCACAGAACGCTCGTGAAACGAGGAGAAGTAAATACAGCCATAGTTGGCATCCGCACAGCATGGTGGGCCCTGGTTATGATACAGATGGGAACCGGGCAGACATGAAACAGACGAAGGACAGGTAGATCCGGGGTAACGTTGTTCACTGAAAACTAATATTTGCATACTTTGCATTTCCGGAATTGATTCCGGACGGAAACATCAAAGCGCGAATGGGGAATATAGTCAGTAAACAGACAGTGTCCAGGGGACTCGAGGCCCGGGGGAAAAGGGCTGAAGACCTTACAGGAGACAGTTACTGACAGCAATTAACATTATTAAAAAGATTCTTCAAAGTTTTAACATCGAAATAATTTTCCCTTGACATGGAAACATAAATACAGTCAGGCAAAACATGCTTGACCATGGTTCTTTCATCACAAGGGATGCAGAATGGAGGATCTTCGCTTATTAACAAATACTCATGAGGATACCTGCTGTGGCAAATGTGACATCGTCGCATGATGACCTCTTCAAATCTGGACGGGATGTTTTGGAAAATACACGAAAACGAACACAAATACGAACGTGAACACCAAAGTGAACTTTTCTTTACAAAATCACATTTTGCGAAGGCCGATCATGAAACGCCTATCTCGTTTACTTCACACTCAGCCATCACAAATACATCACAGAATTCCTGATACATTTTAGACTCAGATACCAAATAGTCTTTGTCACCAAAACCAAGTGTCCAGATGCAATCAGTCGAGAGATATTGGGTGTGAAAATGAATGCTTTGTACGTAAGACTGAGCTCGTTTGAAATGTAAACAAAGTAAACTTCAGATTGTTCACATCCATTCATCTATTCGTTGCATGCACTGGCTCAATACATTTAGAAAATGCATGAACAGAGTACATGTATCTTAGCAAGAAGGGGGATATATATACAACTCAGTGATTTGATAAATTCATCATCTAATTGTCAAAGTTTCCGTGCAGAGTATAGGATGGATATAGGATATACGTCTGTGATCCTTTCAATGTTTTTGTTTCTTCGAGCAATATTTGCAAAAGACATTTAGGGTTGTAAGCCATAAGTGAGATAAAACAACGATGTGTAATGATTGGATATTTTCGCGTTTCTCACAAACGATTCACACTCATTTTCTTCGATAATACATGTATAATCAATTTATATTCCAAACAATGTGATGAAAAGAGTGAGTGAGTTTGGTTTTACGCCGCTTTTAGCAACATTGAAGCAATATCAAGGCGGGGGACACACGAAATGGGCTTCACACAAAGTACCCATGTGGGGAATCGAACCCGGGTCTTCAGCGTGGCGAGCAGACACTTTAACCGTTAGGCTACCCCACCGGCCCGTGATGAAATAATATGAAACTGTAACTATATTTATACAAGACTTGTAAAAACATATAAGCCATACCATGTCTTTCTTTGGACAAACCTTACAAAATTATTCTGATTGTTCCAAACAAAAGTATCCACCATTGTACATGTTTCGTTGCATACTTACATGTATGAAGAGAAGTAGCCACATAATCATAAGCAAACAATGGTCTTATCCTAAACATATATTCGTGTGTTTTGAAATCTTCTTTTTCATTTTAATTGATCCCAAGGAAGGGCGTGTTGTCCACATTAAGATACACTGTCAAACAGTTTGATTGTTTTTTTTCTGTTCAGGACATTACTTAAATGGTAAAATAAGTAACTTTATGTTCTGTTAACTTCAAATTCTGACAGACAAACTGAGACCTTTTGTACAATTAACTCAGGGACGATATATACTAATCAACCTACCAATGTCGTCTTTCTCCGAGCTAGCTCTCCATAGTGGTGTTTGGTATGAAATAACATAAATGGGAAAAAATTAATCTTGTACATTTGTAAATGTACTGTGTAAGGTGTGACGTGATCCTTTTTTTTAAACTACTCCTTCTTATGATGGGCACAAAAAATAACCAACTGTAATAACTAATATTATCGGGTACATGGTAGGCGTTGCCCTGTATTATATTCATATTTAATAGTCTATTCCGGAATATTTATCGTTTTGAGACAAAAGGACTGTGATTTACAACACATTCAACTTTAAATGCCACACGATAAATCATAGTTTACGAGTATCATTGTTGGATTTCACATTACATTCTATTTTCATCTGTGCACGGACATGTCTAAATAAGCATATCAACGTTAGCAGGTTTAGAATGAGTCAAGCTTTGTGGATTTCATCTGTCACTCAGAGTGTTATAAGTACAATTTTCAAGCTTGAGGTAATTATATATGTTGCACTCTTACGTCACAGTAATGCTTGTAATCGTCTATAAATACATTCGTAAAGGGCATTTGTGTGCTTTATCAGACATCAGTGATTGACATACTGGGTATCGCTCTACACAACTGGGACACGATGACATACATCTACAAAGCCAGACACACTTATCATTGAGCATGGCTTGCTGAAGATCAATTTTAACCCGAATTTTCAAGGGCACGTTGATACCCCCTTAAGCGCGTGAGATCAAACAAGACAAGACCTTCAATAGTAAACATATATATGACTGTTTACACATTGGTAAAACCACTTACCTGTTACTATGCATCAGAATGAGGTATCCAGCCATGTGATGTACATCTTCATACATGTTAACTGCAGAACAGATGACGACATTGAACTTGCACATGCCTAGGATTTCATATTACCCTGACGAAGTTGCCCTGACAAATACATTCTATAAACTTAAGATTACTGAATCATTTAAAGGCACAGATATTCACAATGTTAAGTCATTTTTGTGCAAACGTACATTTATCATGTCTGGGTGTAATCATTCAGAATACTTTGTATAGATCCGGCTTAACGAAGTTCGATCTGGCAATAACACAAATAGATTCATTCATTTTTAGAAAATATCATTTTGTCCGTCCACGATTCTTTTCCCAGATATACTGTCAGGCAGAGTTGTTGAGGTATCTCAGGCCCAGACATGTTGTTATCTGTTTGGGTAAAGTCCACTGCAAGAATTACGGCTTTAGTAGCACTCGTATGCAGCTTAAATGTTACCAAGTGTTAACTCGTGCAATCAGTCGTGTTCTGACATGTAACTCAAGAGGGTGTTAAATGCTCGTATAAAACACAGGACTCCACTAAGACCCAACACGTATCTCCTCTCTCGACGACAGCCCAGAACTCAGGGTCAGGAACAGGTCCACGTTTCACGTTTTATAGCCGTTTGTGATGTATTAACTGCTTTCGGTGTACTTCTAAGTACCCTGGTATGAACCTGTGCGAATACAGCCAGGGATAAGCTCACATGCAGCACCTCACTCATTGGTGCAGGTAAAACACAGTCAAATCAATCACAACTCTACAAAACATCTGCTCGTCCGTCTTAAAGTAATACTTTACATTTGAGCATTATTATATGCTGGCAAATTCAACGTACGTAGAGCGCATTTTAAAAATACATATACTATTAGTGTGCATTAAAGAATCACTCTCTCCATGAAAAAGTGAATGAGTGAGTGAGTTGGGTTCACGCCGCTTTTAGCAATATTCCAGCAATATCACAGAGGGGACACCAGAAATGGGCTTCACACATAGTACCCATGTGGGAAATCGATCCCGGGTCTTCAGCGTGATGAGCGAACGCCTTAACCACTAGGCTTCCCCACTCTCCATTAAAGAAATCTGGTGAAGAATAAATGTTCTTAATGAGCACCTGATTGAGTACAGTAGCTGCACTTAACATATTTGCTGGATAAAACTATTTCAACTCTTATCATGAGGAACACATATGAGAGATATAGGTTGTTCACCCACAGGTTTTATTGACGATTGTGAACGAAGTCGTGTGTGATTTGTGCGTCTTGTCGGGTTTGAATCACAAACCGGTTTCAATACAAGAAGCTTATTCCTTATGTTCTCTCACATGATATGGCTATGTTAATTCCTTTCACTTATTCAAGGTGTTTTAAATGGCATCCCTTGCTGGTTCATCTGCTTTAGTTTTCAGATGGTATGTTTCAGTCTCAGTCGGCCATATTCGGCCGTCCAGACGTTTTCGTTCAGTTATCTTTTTAGCTGACCTTGTTTCAAACGCATTGAAACGTTTCTGTTATCATGTTGTTATGTGTGCAAGTTGACACCTTTAAAGAAGGTAGGCACAATGCTGCACATGAAGCGCAATGAACGTCGTTATTGCTACTTCTTTAAAGGGACACAGTTGGTGTATGATTTCCTTCTATGTGCAGTAGAAACAGTAAAAGTCTTTTATGTCATAAATATATATTTGGAAAGCTTTTGGTATATCTCCTCTTGTCTCTCACACAGCAAAAGTCAGTGCTTTATCCCGTGAGGTCTGTGATGAGTCTGAGAGAAATCTACCAATGGGAAAAGGTGACAGACTGGTCTCTCCACATGCTTTCTGTGCTAGTGGTAAGTTTTCTCCCAAGACGTAACCACGTCTTTCGAGTCAAAGATAAGGACAACAGGGGACTACCATACAGAAACGGCAATGTACTTCGTGGTCGGGTCAAACATTTGTTCGTCCATGCTTTTGGTCCTGCCAGGTCCCATGGCCAATGTCACGTATCACACTGTGCGGGTATATCACTCGTCCCCAGTAAACCGGGACCATTGGGGTCTACTACTGTGAAAACATAAAGTCTAAATCTGCTACACGGTCATTTTTCAGTTAGTGCCATATCTGAACTAATTTTCTGCAAGATATTCACACTTAGGCACGACCAGATTTCTCCATATGTGTCCACATATATATGACCACCGATTCCGTGCTGTAAACGTTACAGACTCCCTACATATGTACGATCTTTCTATTCCAACTGAATTGCGTGATACGCTCAGGAATTCGTAGATCAAACACAGACCAATCGAACTATGGGAGCGAATTAATTTGGCAAATCAAATCTAATATATATACAAAGAGTGTAATTAACATTGTGAACTGCTTATTCATCTGCGTAATGATATCAGTAAAAGTTTTAACCAACAAAACTAATCAAAAATAGAAATATCAGTTGATAGTTTTCTACCCGACAGCAATTGTCATAGTTAACAGAATGAGTGATATGACCTTGTCTTCCCAGGCAAGCACAACTCTAGATGACAAACCTGCATCATCGTATATGGCTGATATTACATCAAAGGTAAAAGTGTCACTACTTCTTCCTCACCATTGTGACTGGAACCCAGTAGAGTTGATATGGTGTATCGCCAAAGGTGACGTTCGACTAACGCACACAAATTGTGGGATGTTAAAACGATGGTAAGTAAATCCCCTGTTCAAGTAAGAGTGGAGACATGACAACGTTGCGTTACCAAAGTCATCGACGAGGGTGAAGATGCAAGTCACGTGATGGACTTCAGCTAGAAACATTCCCAACCCTAGTTGTGACCATGAGTGAGTGAGTGAGTTTAGTTACAGGCCACCTTTAGCAATATTACAGCAATATCACGGCGAGGGACACCAGAAATGGGCTTCACACGATGTACCCATATGGGTCTTCGGCGTAACGAGCGAACGCCTTAACCACTAGACTAACCCACCGCCCAGTTGTGACCGTGACCATGAGCAGTGACACAAGCACTTCCGACTACGAGAGCAGTGACATGAGCGCGCCAAATTGTGACTAAAATTATCATGAGACGACCCCTCTCATGCTGCCCTTCAAAGTAAGGTGTTTACACAATATTTCACAGTTCATCATTGTCATTTAGAGACAAATGCACTGCAGAACCTAAGCTCCATACCGTAACGTACCTGAATCATTGCATAGTTTAGAATGCCTGAAGCAAAGTGTTGCGGTTAGGGTTTAGGGTTTTGCACCTTCCCGCTTTCCAGAATGTGTAAGAACATTACATATGTAATCCAGGCTCACCAACGCGTTATCAACTCCGTCAATGATCCATAACTTATTAAGAAGTCCATGTATGGAAACATATCAAAGATCATGTCACAGGTGTATCCCGTAAAATTCCTTCCCCTTTCTGATTAAAGATATACATGGGACGGGTGTAATTCCTTTACACGTGTGTTATTTGGGTGATTCTACGACGCAGTGACAATCAAATGGGCTTGTGAAACGGCCTTTAAATATTCTGATATGTTTGCTTCTTGATAATGGGTTTAACTGAAAACGCTGTGGCATGATGCTATGATCTCTGATTATATACAAATATATTTGGAACGTTACTGACTGCAGCCGTGAACAGTTTTCACCGATTCAGTGACACATTCTACAGATCACGTCAATAAAAAAAATTTTCTTTTAATGTCGTTTCTTGTCTTATCGAATTCAACCAAAGGCGTGAAAATGTGTCCTGGTTGTATAAATATTTTACAATGGAGCACGTTAAGTGTTAATTGTACTAATGCACAAGTTTAGATAAGATTTTTATGTCGATCATATCACATTCGATGGGTTATACATGCATATATGCAGGGTATGAAACTCCCAGAAATTTCAGCCAGACCACAGGGCTGGTTAGATGTAAAACTTTCCAGCACTGACCAAAGTTTACCTGCTCACAAAATGTCTTCATTTATACATGTCTACGTTTTAACCCGACAGTCGGGCAGGTGAATTTGAGAATATGGCATTCCGTTTTGAAAATAACCCGTCCCGGTCGGTCGGTATTGCGAAACGCTGATATATGTAAAGTTAGATTTTTTAGTGTTAATGTAGCATCTCACCGAATAGGCATTGGCAGATTGGCCAACAATTTCTATTGACCATTGTATTTAGAGGGACACACAAAGTACCTGGACCAGGCAACCATTTGTCAGACTTCCAGTTTTGTGGTAACCACGGCTGCGTGGGTTATATAGTTGACTCTGTTTACTTGCGATTAGGTTTTGAGGGTGTAGGTTCAAATCCTGCATGGGACTATATTCCGTATTTTCTTCTTGTTGGAGACTTATAATCGAAAATGATTGAACTGAATAAAGAGATTGCTTCTGGTAAAACGGCATGATCTTTTGGTGTTACCCCAGCCATGTTTACATCACTGGTAACATCGATGGCTGATGCCGAATCTAAAGCAACACTCAACAAAACTGTGACTCCACTTCTATGGTTTAGAGTGATTATAAATCTGTAATTAAAGCTGGCTTACATATGTGATCTAATGCAACAGCAGTTGAACACTCAAGTATGTATAAATAAATAAAACAATAAAACTACAAGTTACACCTACTTGGACTGAGGAGGTACTTTGAGGTAATTATAAGACGATGCCGTGTTGGCCATGCAAATGATTATCTATGGAAAGGTGAGGATCCTCCATTCTGTATGTATCCCTTGTGAACGAATCATGGTTGAGCATAGTCTGTTTGACTATATTGATTTTACCATCATCACCCCGCAGGGATGATATTTCCTACCATCAAGGCATGTATATTAATATCACTCGTGAATGTCCGGGTTAGAATTGATCTTCAGTAACAATGTTTTGTCGTAAGAGGTTCCCGTTCCGCATATCGATACTCATGTTGTTGATCACTGGATTGTCTGGTCCAGACTCAATTATTTACAAACCGCCGCCATATAATTGGGATATTGCTGAGTGCGGCGTAAAAACTAAACTCACCCACTCACTATATTAATATCATCATATATTCAGGATCTTTTCCTGATATCAATTCTCATTTAATACTTAGATTGTTTTTAAAGAATTTAATTTGATACAGCTGATATATGTTCTAATAGGTGGAATGATTAAATCACTTTGACTATTAGTGGCAATGCCTTTAAAGGGGTTGAAGTTGTGTAAAAACAGTTGTTCGCCAGATAGGGGATGTAAGTCCCATTTCATTCAAAGTAAATCATAGAATATATGTACTTTTATTGTTTGGCTAATTTGTGCAAAACTCGCCTACAACTGGAACGATGGTGTAAATCCAGCAAGGGTCCATGCAGGAAGCAAAAGTACTCAGTCAGTTATTCCCCATTATCCCTTGTATGGTGACCTACCTTCAGTTGCTATAACCCGTTTTTTGTATTGTATTGTTCTAATTAGTAATTTTAGTGTACTTGTAAAATTACATGTTAGAGCTTAAATTTCTAATTTTGAAAATCTAATCATTTTACTGTCCTTTGTCAACATATTTATGATAGAACTTATATTTGCCGAAATATTGCCGATGTTCCTATAAATCGTACCTCACTCACTTCAAAATTCGCGAGTTACGCTAAAGTGTACATGTAAACTACAATAAATTTCGATTCTTTGTTCCTGAATGTATGTCTATATCTCAGTATTGAGCAAATCGCTGTTTTGTAATAGTAACATGTAACGTTTCATCCAGGTAACTGTTATTATGATGGGTCAAACTAGAAACTTCACAATCATATATTAAATAATATAAAAAGAAAGAACTGAAGAATCTGGTATAGAGTTTATCATATATTTGTTAAGGTCGATAGGATGAACTGAGATTAATCACAATGCCAAACATCGGTTCCATGTGGTTACAGAATTAATCAAGGAATGGTCAAGGCGCATAAGACATTGAATCTAATGTTCCAAACGTTCAGTAGCGTATATATATGGCCACCCCGTGCGTTCGCAACTGCCATGCGACGCCACCTCATTTACTGCCTGATGCTAGTAAACGTGTAAACATATTATTGGAGAGTCGGCGCCGTTGTTTCTGCAAAGATTCTGCAAATTCTGGGTTGGTTCCTGAGATTGAGCATCCTAGATGTGCTGGATTAGATTGAGATCAGGTGACCTTTACGGCCAGTCACGAACGTTGTTTCATGCATTCTGCATGTAATTCCTGGTTAAGATGGCTGTATGGGGAATCGAACCCGGGACTTCAGCGTGACGAGCGAACGCTTTAAGCACTAGACTACCCCCACCGTCCCTATACACATGTACAGTCACCTGAAATATCGATAGTATCATATTATTCGGAGGTACGTAGAACCCAGTTCTGTCCCTCGGGCTACCCAGAAACCTTTGACCGTTGGTTGGAATCTCTGTCGACTGATAATGTTTGTCTGTTTGTTAGCACTAATCATATTATCGTGAGGTTTCACCAAAGAGATCAAAGTCAGCATCATCTCGTGTTCACCACTTACATTAAGCTCGCACTCCGTGATGTAACCGGAATAGTGTCTCAAGCGGCTTTGGAACCAAAAATATTCACTCACTCGTCACATCACCTTAGTATTGTTATCATAACGGAAAAACAAAACATACAAGGGCATTGAGTGAATATTACAGTTTATTTCTGTGGATCAGCAATCATCGACGGTAGCTCAACACAAAATGCACAGGTATACAGCATGGCTTGAATCATGTAACCAAACTCCATATCAGTGTTCAAATGTGTAATACTTTAACGCGCATCAGAGAGTTTAGCATAAATTTTTTAAGCCAGTTCGAAAAATGAAATTTCATTTCAGTCGAAAAACGTATTTACAAGATCACAGCCTGTTTGTCAGTAGAAGCTTACGTCATACAGAGCGATCACGTAAATAGTGAATGTTTTCATATTGCATGGGCAGATGATTACATGGGTCAACCCAGGTGTCGGTGCATGATTAACTGGGATAGAATATACAAACAGGAGGGATGAAAGTAGATTTCATATCATTCAATAATAATCAAATACTGAGGAGAGACACTTCAGATCTTGAAAAAAGATATATATATATATTTCACAGACTAACTGGAATAAAAATCTAGAAACAGCAGCGATGAAAGTCCATTCAGCAGTATCTAATATAATCATATGTTGTAGAGAGAAGGACACTTCAGATGTGGAAAAAGGATAACATGATATTCGCAATCCAAAGCTTCAACATATCTTGACACATGTTGACATCTTGCTACAGGAACATGCTTGCAACGATTGATACGATCAGTGACGTCAGAGCAAAGGCCACGTGTTCACCTCCACCTGCAAAGAAACAAATGTCACAAATGTTCCGTTCGTTGATGTGATCTTTCCGTCGAAATGTATCGACCAGACAACCTAACCTGATCAACATAGTGTAACATTGTATTTTTAAAAGAGAAACAACTTAGTGACAATGTATCCAGAACTCGATCCACAGTTTATGTAGATTTATCTATGATATCAATTAGATGAATTAACCTCACAATGCTAAATGTGTGCTGAGTATACAATTAATTAAATATAATACTGTAGAATCCCCTGTGTATCATGCATTGGTCAATCTGATTCTTAGTAGGTATGTCAACGTGATTGTCATGCTTTGCTCAAGGATCCCTTCCATTGTGGACTCTCTGTTTTACCATACATGTAAGCTTTTTGGTCCCAAACGTGAGGATACCAGGAGTTAGCGATCGAAAGATGATCGGATACTGCCGCATCGGTGTCCCCTGCCACCAACGCATGCAGTCAAGTCAATACACGTCAGAAATATCACCCGAACATGCAATATAATGTGTAACTATGATTGCAATATGTCACGGGTCAGATTAAGAATTGATACTCAGTCATATCTCAAATATTCTTATCTGTCGGCGGAGACTTGGCACATTCATGAAAATGAGGTACATGGACGTTGAGAACTTAATAAAATATAGAAGGAAACTTTCGGTTTTCCAGGGTAATTGTTATTTCATTCTTAAAATATATTTCACTCAGCCATTCTCAGTTTTTGTCACACTAGAGTCCATGTAACTCAGCATTGAATGTATGTCTAAAGTTCATCGACTCACGTGCAGTAATTGGAATCAGTGGTGGTGTCTCCCTATGCACTTGAACGTGGTGGACGCAGCTTAAAATACATCAGCAGCACAATGAACATTCTTGCCTTGGAGTGTAATGTATATTCGAACTTAATACATGATGCAGTTTAATCTAAAGATTATAGGTAGGCTCAATTCGAATATATCAAAGAATATATGCTTTGAATTATCTACCCAGACACCATAATTTCCGTCATGATATTTTATAAGTCACTTAAAAAAACCCAGTGAAGTCATCTGTTTTGTAAACATTGTGTATTCTTAAATTGGTCATGCACGGTGAATCTGGAGCACTCGAAACAAAGTTAAATTCACATGGACGTATATGAAGATGTGAAACTGAAACGTTCTCAGCCATCCTTTGAATAAACCAAGTGACGATGATAACACGTCAGTTGAAAAAGAAACCAACCATTGTGAAATGTGGATTTATACAACAACTAGATGATTGAAAGTGCCTACCTGGCAATCAGTTGTTGCCAGTGCATTTCTCGCTGTTTCAGCAGCCGTTACAATTGAGCTTTTGGTACTAGTGCTGTCACAGCCGGCAGATTTTGCGGTTCTCAGGCAGCTCAGTTCAGTGTTGTAAGCGCTGGAACAGTTTAAGTGGACATAGCAACACTGAATTAAGAGCCGTTGGAGACTTGAACAGGAGAGTAGTTAAGGTAAAAAATTGGTCTGATAATCTAAAAGTGTATCGAATGTAGGGGGGGTCCCTCGTCGGTACAGTGAGCAAGACCACAGAGCGAATTGAGTTCGTGGTATTCCGTTGTATTGTGTGGACGTGTAGCAACAATTTCCTTATTTTCCACAACGAAAATTGATTTGTTTTAACTTTAACCCTTAACTTCCTACGGGAATATACAGGAATATACTGAAACTATCCATGCGGCGTGTGTGCATGCAAAAAACGAAATAGTGATGACTGGTCATTCTTTATTACCTAATTAGAAAACGTAAGTGACATACACGCATTGTTCTGCAGGCGTCCCTTTCGTTGCTGCGTCAGGCTCCCCTGACACAGGCATGTGTCAATAAAAGCCAAAGACAAGAAGACATGGTCATCAATATCCTCCGCCACAGTGTGGGAGGAGATGTTAGGGATGTGCAAGATAAAGCATATATAGAGAAGTATCCATCACCACAAATACAAATCCATTTCAAAGAAAATAGATTGTGACGATATGTGCGTATGTTACCAGTGTCGCTGCATGGAAGCATGTAACATATATGGCACCAATTTGAGGACACCATGCACTAAGCTACGAAATGCATGAAAAATTCCTTGACTCCATAAAAAATTGTAACACGGTTCCTGTGTAGCTCCACCACGACATTCATGTCCTGAAAACACATACCAAATCTGGTTTCCCTATCTATCTCAGTTTTTCAGCTTGATATTCCATGCTAGATGAGTGAGTGAGTGCGTGACAAAGTTTTGTTTTACGCCGCACTCAGCAATATTCCAGCTATATGGCGACGGTCTTTAAATAATCCATTCTGGACCAGACAATCCAGTGATCAACATCATGAGCATCGATCTACGCAATTGGGAACCGATGACATGTATCAACCAAGTCAACCAAGACAAGCACGGGTAAATGAAGATCAATTCTAACCCGGATCTTCACGGGTCCATCTTAGATGAAAGTGATACGACTGTATCGTACATGTACCATAGAAGACATCACCAGTCGTTTGAACTAGCTTCTCTGATTAATATAACTTCAACTCATAATAATTAGAACGTGTGCCTTACTTACACTTAAAATATTCTCTGATACTTTAGAACGTGTGAGATCAAGTAAAGTGACCTGAACTGTAAAAATTGACAACAATTTTTTAAAAAAACATACTCGTCCATTATGTTTGAACATTTCACGAGCTCAATTAATTACTCACGTGCACTTCTTGGCATCAGTGAAGATGTCTGCTTTTGCGGCATCAATCTCACATTGGCAAGCGGTGGTGACAGCTGATGATATAGGAAAATGTTTAAATTAGTCCTTAATGTTACATCGAATGTAAAGTATTACATTAAGAACGGGTTCTTATCTGTGTAAAAACATAACTTCATTTCAGTGACACATCATCCACAGTGTATCTTGTTTGCATTTGTTGTTTTTGCTCTTAAGTAAACTTGGCCTCCACAACACCATAAAGCAACAAATGGGCAATGATAGCATGATAGTAATAAAAATTAAATAGAATAAATAGTAATAAAAAGTCGAAAGCATTCTGCAGGCTGGAGTATCGAGCGCTTTCATCCTGGGTGCCGTTCCACTAACCGATCTGATCTAAGATCAATCTTAGCAAGTTACGCCAATTTTACAATCGTCTTAGCTAAAAGTTACAACCGTTCTGTCGTAACTGGCGTTTGGGTGTTAGTAAACCCTACCACAGTTACCTATTAATTATGGTCGTTCCACATTGTTCGGGGAGATGGTAGCTCTGGCACTCCACTCGCTTGGTCCGTTGCAGGATGCTAAGTCAAGGAGGGTTCGGACGACCGTGACTCCTAATTAACCACATAACATTCATGTACTGGCACACATACATTCAAAGATAAACGCAACACCAAGTTTATACTCACATAGTTTTTACTCTGTCTCAGTCCATCTCTCTAACTACAACTTCAACATCAGACAGGGCAGGTTCGTACCACACGGGGCAACTGAGTGGCGTGGACTGGCTTCCGTCACTAAAAAGCGCGCACCACCCGCTCAGTGCCCAACCTGTCTTTTTATATGGTTCGAGCCTGGCCTGATCTTGATCACATGTTTCAACTAATCGTTTTGATTAGGTTAGTCTGTATCCGACCTTGCACTCATGAATATTACGATTGGAAAAGTACCGGTAAGAATCGATCGGTCAATCTCCTCTTTGTTGTTTGTTTCAATGTAAGATTAATCTGTTATGTCTTTCACAACAAATGTGTTCTGTCTCTCTTTCCATAGCCTACGGCTAAACGCCATTCTATGGAAACTTTCCGTCCCCATACCGTGCCTAACCGTTATGACTCATGAGCAGAACTGCAAATCTAAATACGAATCTGATGTAATTCTCTCATGTTTCTTTGGGATGCATTTTTACCTTATAACAGTTCCACTAACCGATCTTAGGCCGATCGTAGCCGGTCCCGATCTTACGATCCGATCCAAGCTTAGATCGAAACTCTTTCGTGCGAGAGATAGAGGAATGCGAGGCACGAGTTATCTCCCTTTGCATAGTCTAGCAAATGATGGAAGTAGTTTACGAACCAACCGAGTGAGTGAGTGAGTTTAGATTTACGCCGCACTCAGCAATAGTCCAGCTATATGGCGGCGGTCTGTAAATAATCTAGCTTAGATGCATAGCGTTCACTAACATTAGCGTTCATGTTAGTGAACGCTATGTATCTTAGCTATAAATAATCGAGCCTGGACCAGACAATCCAGTGATCAACAGCATGAGCATCGATCTGCGCAGTTGGGAACCGATGACATGTGTCAACCAAGTAAGCGAGCCTGACCACCCGATCCCGTTAGTGGCCTCTTACGACAAGCATGAGTTATTGAAGTTCAATATTCTAACCCGGGCCTTCATGGGTATTTTTTCAACCAAGCCTAAAAGTGAGCAAAATATTAGGGTAGTGAGCACCTTGGTTTCAGGTGCAAGTGCGTGTGAACGCTGGGTATCAGGCATAATATAATAATAATAAATGCATATTTATAGTGCGCCTATTTCACATCCTGGGGCATGCTCAAAGCGCTATGTACAGATAATTTACACGAGAGTATTTACAGCCGAGATTATAAGTAATGTTTTAAGGTAAAAAATGCATCCCTAAATCAGTAAGAGAATTACATCAGACTCCGTATATAGATTTGCAGTTTGGCTCATGATGGATAACGTCTAGACGCTGGGAGGAGACAAAGTCTAATAGAATGGCGTTTAGTCGTAAGTTAGAAATATATACGTCGCTTGAGACAGAACCCAATAATAGATCAATAAAAATTGGGGGAGTTACCGAACTGTATTTACCGATAATTTTCCAATCATAATAATCATGAGTGCTGGGATGGATATAGGATTAACGAATCCAAACGGTTGGTTGAAAGAGGTGATCAGGATCAGGCCAGGCTCGAACCATATAAAAAGATAGGTTTGGCACTGAGCGAGTGGTGCGCGCTTTTTAGTGACCGAAGCCAGTCCACGTCACTCAGTTGCCTGTGTGGTACGAGCCTATCCTGTCTGTTGTTGAAGTTGTAGTTAGAGATGGACTGAGACAGAGTAAAAACTATGTGAGTATAAACTTGGTGTTGCGTTTATCTATGAATGTATGTGTGCCAGGATGACAGTAACAGAGATGTAGTAATTGCTTACAGTGGTCGTGCTCTGTCTAAAGCAGATATACTGAGAACAGGTTTTAATCCTGGACTTAAAAAATGTTAATTGTGTCAGAGCTTTTAATATGTGCCTGAACCTTGTCAATCAGAATAAACAAGGCGTGAGGAGGCATCCTCTATAACGTATGTAGAATCTGTCAGTGGTCTAGAATAACACGCGGCCTGCCTTTAGAATCCCCCACCAAATAAGCGCACGTGGAATAAAACATATTTGTATCTTTTTGTTTCAGAACATTGTTCACTTCACGGCTGTCCCTATTCTTAACCATAACGTTGCAATATTGTTGTACAAATGTGTTACACCGACTCACTCGGTTGTGTTCCCATGACGACAGTGGTCAGACTGGCCTGACATTTGTAAGGCTTCAGTGCAGTGTTTGTTTACATCACAGAAATATACAAAGTTATTTCATGGGGTATTTTGCTCGCTCTTATTTTTCACATAGAATAGGAAAGCCATCATTTTGGTTTCTCTACGATTGAGTTTAGCTATCCTACGTTGGTCATGAGAAACTAAGACTTTGAATCTTAACTTTACGATTGACTTGGGTAAGATTGGTTAGTGGAACGGTATGCCGATCGTAACGTCACGCTAAGATTGGGATTTTAGGGGTTTACGATTGGCATTGGGCTAAGATCTGTTAGTGGAACGGCACCCTGGTCTCTACACCGGTAGCTAGGGTTGTTACACTGGTTGTACCATCACAGGCCACGGCTGTCTTTCCCTTCAAGCAAGTGATGTAGGTCTGGGTGGCACTATGGACAAAGCAAAGTGATGACATCACTTCAGATGCAAGAGTAATTCATACTACGATGTAGTAACAAAGATTACCTTGTTAACAGATCCGTATATGTGAAGTTCGCATATACTCAAACGTGCAATTTTCATCAAACGTCCTCAAGATTATTCACGTAGAAGAAAGAAACAATATGGGAATCAGGGAAGATTGAACGTCACATTAAATATATTCCAGCATATTGTGAAGGATGCGATTAAAAAAATGGGTTTATATCTTAAAACCTGTAGACAATGAACATTAAAACATATAGAATGTCACAGATTTGTATTTAAAACTATCACGTAACCTTATCAAGATAACACAACATTCTAATATACAAAGAGGCTTTACATCGTTTACTTTACATGATGACGCAAGCGATCATGGATACAAGTACCCCAGCTCGGCTGGGTTTACATCATCCTGTCAGGTGTTGGCGAATACTGACAAGTTTAGCCAAACATTCAAAGAAAGCATGTTTATGATGAAAACACAGGAAGACATCTGTGGACCCAATACTGTTAACTACTTCAAGGTACAGGCACAGACAGTCTGTTTGCAAATAGTTATTTAGCAACACTATTTTTAGGGCATAAATAATATGGTAGAAGTTGGACAAATGGAGATTAAACAAATATAAGTTGCGATAACACAACAACGGCAAACAATATGTCCTACCGGTGGAATAGTGAAATTTAGTCAAACTATTTAAGATCGCAGAGGCATCTTTTTCAGCACCTTTTAGTAAAGTCTGTTCCTTTGACTGTGGAAATAGTGTGGACCTTTTATATTTCCAAAGTGAGCAGGCAGTGATTACAAGTGGAATGTTATGAGAAAGCTTACAGTTTATTTGCGTTTGTACTTCTTTTAAAATATGTATTATCTCACAACCTAATGCGTTGATAGGGATATTCATTACAAAGATAAAACATATTTTGTATTAGAGGTGATATAACATATGAATAATTCCGCTTTGACATTAAGCGAGTAAGCAACTTACCCAGAAGAATAACAACTGCTGCAACTTTCAACATGACTGTGAACATTAATGCACGATGTGGACGGAGACACTGCGCCAATTAACAACGCGTCCCTCTTTATGTAATGCCCGTCTCCATAGTACCCTAATGTTGTGTCACATGACCTGACAACAACTGACATTCAGTGTTGAGCATGTAAAATTAGAACATATTTTTTTAAATGAAAAACTTGATAGAATGCAGAGTCCGCAGTTTCGTTGTAAATGCCGTTTCCTATCAACCTGAGATCAACAATTGATCAAAAGGTGTGATCAAGGGTGTGCTGAAGACGATTCTAAATCTGAGCAAAGTATGATATCTTTTCGTCAGTAATCTTAGTATTAAATTGCATGTATTTTCTACAAGGATCAGCTTGTATATTGAACACATTGAAACAAAAGCACCAAATTTATTTCCATACTTAGCATAATATATTTCTTCCCAACCGAGAGATTTTTTCTCGATTCCGACTTTATCATGTTGAGCAATTGTTAACGAATCATTATAAACAAATTATGACGTTTATATGACGTGAAATTACGTTACATCGTAACATCTGTTAGTGACATTTCGAAATGTCCTTCACTTTGGCATGTTTGAGCTAAAATTTTACGATGCCCTTTGAAATGATGACGATAATTGTTTGTGAAGTTTGTTTTTGGCGTGTGTGCTTATATTTGCAGTGTGACCAACATTGGGCAATATATGCACAACCTATTGATGATTTACAATTTATCAACTTGCGTAGGGTTGACATTTGATTGTCCGCCATTCGGCCTGAAGAGCTACCACACTTGAGCTTGGTATCAGGCGTACATCCAGCGCCCCTGAACACCCCACATATAGTCTAGACGTGTTTAAGGCATCAATAAAACAATTACAATCATATTGTAAATACTCCTATTAAAAATAATTCAAGATATTTTATTTAATTCATGATATTTGGAATTCAGTTATACCTATGTACAAACGCATTAGAGATATTTTCAATTCAATCAGAAATATACTTAATATACTTTCCCAAAAAAGAAACGCATCATGAAAATAGCAATTTCATGAAGCAATGAATTAAACCGTGATTCATTTTGCAAAAGGTTTTGCTCTGTTTATGAGTCCTATGGTGTTTATATTTTGAAACATCACAACAAAACGCACCATCCGTAAAAATACCCGTATTTAACAGCATGATTTTCAATTTCGGCGTGTAGTGTCACAGAATACACAATTCACATGCAATGCACGTGAAAGTTGGGGATCAGATAGTCTCAATGATGGGTATAAAAGGTTGATCGCTGTCTGTCGATTATTCACTGTATTTGGAATATTGTTGACAAACGCAAAATGTCACGTCTAAAGTTTGCTTGAAGCTGGCCAGTCTCAACGTGCAGTTGCCCGACGCATGAATGTTCACCAAAGCACCATTTCACGGCTCTGGGAGAGATATCGCAGGCAGAATTCGGTAGCAGATGCCCCTCGTAGTGGGCGACCTCGAGCGACCACTGCGGCGCAGGATCGCTACATCCGGGTACATCACCTGCGTCATCTAACAGCTACGGCGACCAGTACCGCTCGACAAATGCCCGGATTGAAGAGGCTTTCTGCACAGACCGTCAGGAACAGGTTGAGAGAGTTTACGTGAAATAAGATTTTATTTTGGCCCTGTGCTTCGACAACAACATCGTCGACATCGAGTTCAATGGTGCACCAACCTTCAGGCCTGGAACCTACCGAATTGGCGTAGAATCCGGTTCAGTGAGGAATCACGATTTCTATTGGAACGACGCGATGGAAGAATGCGGGTGTACAGACGTCGACGTGAACGTGTCGCCGACGCTTGCGTTACCCACGTGGACAGATTCAGCTGGGACAGTGTTATGATGTGGGGAGAAATCACCTGCCGTAGGAGAAGTGATTAGGTGATGATCCAGGGCAACCTGACAGCTCAACGGTACTGTGGGAGTTGTCTCAACAGGACAATGTCAGGCCCCACACTGCACTTCACACTAGAGACTTCCTCCAGAACCACAACATCAATGTGCTCCCCTGGCCCTCAAGATCACCGGAATTAAACCAGATCGCACATCTGTGGGATGCCCTGGACAGACGGGTGCGACGCCGTAACCCTCAGCCCCAGACACTTCAGCAACTCGCACAGGCACTACAGGCAGAGTGGGCTGCGATTGGGCAACACGAGATTCTGAGACTTATTCGTTCGATGTCGAGGCGATGCCGTGCAGTTCTGGATGCCCACGGTGGTCACACGAGGTATTGACTTCAGCGCAACCACGAGTCTCCATGTGACACTCAAACTGACTTTCCTTGAGTTGGTGCCAAAGACGGATACGTCTGCATTCCCAGTGTGCAATTTCGCTATATTTCATTGACTCATAAAGCCTACAAGATGTTTCAAAATAAACAAAATAAAAATACAGTTGAAATTCCTATATGCGTTTCTTTTTTGGGAGAGTATACAGTTAAGCATATCTTCAATTTCTTAACGTTACAAGCATCACCAATAAACGATCACCATTATTAGCATATATGAACAGGAGACTATGAAAGAATGTTAAAATGTGCTCTAAAGCTCATAATGGTCAATGGCACGCGACAACACCACACACAAAGTTCGAGTATCATTACTGACTGAAACAAACACAAATACAAGATTATAACATGTAGCTTATTTGTCATATGGGATGATCAATAATGAAAGGTATGAATGATTGCCATATATAATTTTGTGTAAGCATGAATCTTACAAATGCTTGTTCTGTCTGAAGCACAGTTTCATGTAGGTTATATTCCGCCTGCTGTTATGAGCTGGTGAAATGATTAATCTTTGTTTTCAATTGCAGCTTTATGCCCATTATATATGTGACGCTGTCCTTTTAAGTACATGGCATATATTTCAGCAGTACTGTAAGATATGCTGTGACATGTCCTACGCCATGAAGGATACTCATGACACCTCTTGTTTCGAGCACAGATAAGAAGATAACTCCCACAACGATTCTCGTAAACTAGGAGTTTTTGTGACACGTTATTGTGTGTTCAGAGTATGAAATAGAAGAGTGATTGTCAAGAGACAAGGCTGGTGAAAGTTATAGTCCGCTTTTCTTCGATCGGGTATGATGAATTGCCAAATAACTTAAAATCCGAAATAATCTGAAAAATGTCATAACGTTATACAACAATTAAAACCATGTAGCCAAAAATATCTGTTATTTGTTGTACTGTGAATTCACTTTTCCCAAATTTGATTTAATTTCCAATTCATCGTTCTTATTTGTGGACAAACATTTTTCACATAGCCTATTTCAGAATGACTGAAGATTTGTATATTTTATCTGTCAGTAGGAATACTGAAAGTACAATTTTCATGTCACAGATAAGTCAATATGTTGCACTGCATTAACACGAACGTCACAGTAATAATGTTCCAGCTTTAGATAATCAGAGACTGACATCACCATTATCGTAGGTCAGTTCAAATCTGGATCTTCACGTGTAATTAGTAAGAAAACACCCATGTAACACATTCTCTGTTCGTGGACATCCTTAAACCGCAAGAGATCACACAAGACAAGGCTGTCAATAGTAAAACACATATATACTCAAAAAACGCATAGGTGTATTTTCACTACATCGACGGACCCGATGGTGAAATAACGTTCGATTCTGGATCTACAAAACTGGCGACGTGTATGGTTCAGTGACGAATCACGCTTTCTGCTTCTGTGCCGTGACTGAAGAGTACGTGTCTATATACGTCAAAATGAACTGGAGTGAGTTATTAAGATTAGACATGGCGATAGCACGTTTGTTTTAAACGACTGAACAATGTGTACATTTGTGCCTATAATTGATTCAATATGTTAGTATAAACTGAATCGTTTGGAATCGTCCTGTCACTTGGATTAACATCTGACAGGAAAGTGCACGTGTTACTCGTTTAAACCAAACGTGCCATCGCCATGTCTAATCTTAATAACTCACTATAGTTAGTCAATTTCATTTTTTAAGTATTTCGTTCTTTATTAGTAATAAAGCAATGCAAAATAGTCTCATTCGTTTTTAAAGACAATATCCGTTTGTCCAAACGACGTTCCTTCTTCATGGGCAGAGTTGTTGAGGTACCTCAAACCCACACGTGTCTTTAGTCCACGCAAGAAATTACGAAACTGGTAGCACTTGTGCGCAGCGTAGATATGTATAAAACCAAGTGTTAACACGCGCAATGCGCCGCGTTTTTTTGTGGTTGGAAATATGATTGAACATTGTGTTAAATGCTTGAAGGAAAACCAAGGACACCAGTAAGAGCTAACGTTTATCTAACCTTTTATTGAGAGCAAATAATTCAGGTGACACCAGCATGGCGTCCCGGGTCAGGAACAGGTCGTCGTTTCCTGTTTCGAACCGTTTATGATGTATCACTTGCCTTCTATGTCCTGTTAACGTAATATAATAGTGTGGTATTGTCACGGGTGGCATCGTGCTTGTTGTGTCGCTGTCTGTTACTGGAGGCGACAAGGCCAGTTACTAGAATGAATGAATGAATGAATTAATTTCCTCTAGATTTCAATCCGAAGATAATATACATATTTACATAAAATATTCACAACAACATATTCACAAGATAGGTACACACATGTACAGAGCAATGGCAAGGAAAGATCTAAAATACACACTTGAGTGAGGATACCATGAGTGAGGATACCATGGAATACAGGTATTTACAAAACAGGACAATCATGACATTTCATCTATTTGCTCAATAACCGTTATTTCACCTCCGGAAAAAAAGAGACAGCACTTATAGTTTGGAAAAGAACTGATTTCTGTGGTAAATAATGTTCACAATGTAGAATTACATGGCAGGCATAGTCATTACAGTGTCTTTCACAGAGCTTACAATATTTTGAAACTTTTGCTCGAGAATTGATTCGTACACAACATTGTAAGATGTCTCTATATTGTAGATAAGCATACATCAAACAATAAAACATTGTAGTCTATGTACACCAAACGCACAGTGGGTTAGGCGGTATCCGGACATATCCTGTCTCACACAGACTTGAGTAACCCATCGTACAGTTTCAGTTTCATTAACACAGTTATTAACTATTTCAAGCCATGAGGATTTACATAGAAACTTCCCAATTTCAAGATGGTCACTGTTTAAGATGTCTTGTAGAAGCGTGTCAGATATACTGTGGCGCCGTGGTTTTATTTTGAAATGTGGCTTATTTGTCTACATTTATGTACATAGCCATCCATACTCCACATACTGGCAAAATATATGCGTGCTTTAGACCAATTCATAGTCTCTACCATGCAGAATAGGTAAACGTTCACACCCATGGAAACGTGTGTGGAGTACCATCCTCCTCCATAGTTCTACAGAGGAGGATGGATGGAGATCTGTACTGTTTAACCCGAGATTACCTATGGAGTTTGCAGATTGTCGTGGTTTTTGACAATATGCCAACAGTCTAGATTTGGAGGATAAATCAGAGGAAAGCATGATACCTCAATAGTTGACACTATCACTTATAGCAATATCTGTTTCGCCAAATTTGAAAGAATAATCACCTTGGCCTTTCTTAGAATTTACGGAACATAATTCAAGTACTCTCTGAACCGTTATATGTAAGCAGCCACTTTCAAGCATAGCTATACCCAGTGTCAAGTGACGACTGCAGACCTTTAAGAGAAGTAGAAGTGTAGTGTCATCAGCCAATGAAGTACAGAGGGTATCAATACCGTATATGCGAATACCATTGTTTAAGGTTCTAACTTTACATATTAAATCATTGATAAAGAGTAGAAAGAAACAGTAGGACAAGACCCTTCCTTGTCCGACACGCTGTTGTATACCATATTCATTTGATTTTAAGCCACAATATTAAGTTTTGGTATAGGAGCTGCCACATGGTGCCTTTTATACCCATTTCAGATAACTTTAAGAAGATCTTTTTTCGCAAATATAAGTAATAAATGAAGTTGATAAATTGTTAATTTGAAGATTCGAGAAAGTTGTTAACATCATTAAGCAGCAGCATTTTAGTAGTGAGTGAGTTTTAGTTTTTGCCGTTTTCAGAAATATTCCAGCAATATGACGGCAGGGGCACACCAGAAATGGGCTTCACACATTGTTCACATGTGGGGAATAGAACCGTGTCTTTGACGTGACGAACAATTTAGTAACCGTCCCAACAATTTAGTAACAAAAACAATTTTGTGGACTGAAAGGCAGATCACTCATTTACTGGAATTTACTATGCAATATCAACTAACTGTCAAAATTTCATTTCATTCATTCAATCCCGATAATAAATTGTAAAAATAGACTGATCACCTGCCTTGATATTAGTCATGAAGCAGCTACATTAATTCTGATTAACCTGTTACTGATGACTTGTGATGCAATAGGACTAACTCTCTGTGATGTTGTAAATGTAGACCACCACAACAACATTAAATTCACCACGAGATTTAAGATAAAGAGCATGGTTTACAATGAAAATATGCCACTGCAGTTGGACAATCTTATCTCACGTAATAACCTCAGCGGAGACATAATTTACAGTCAACATTACACAGGGACAAAGTTGTCGAGATTTATGATCCAAGTGAAGGTGTTTTAAGACTAAATGTGAGACTGCTATGTCCAGTGTACTGTCTGTGCGACAGAAAAAGGATCTGTTGAGATTATTTACACCCTGTGTAAAAAGACAATGCAGCATGTATCTTAACCACCGTGAAGATAGTTTCGTGGGACAGCGAATGTGAGGGTTTTATTACTGTGTGCCTGCTTTCAAAGAAGCTGTGTAATTGCCTTTCCCCTAAGAGATCAAAACAGTTAAACTGCACGAACTAACCTGGTGCTTAAAGAAACTGCGCGTATCCAGGAAGATCAAGTACTGGGACAGAGAATACGATGGGCTTATTACTGTGTGCCGGCTTTGAAAGGAGGTGAGTTAGTGGAGTTAGCTTTTCCCCCTCAAGAGTAACTCCGTTACACCGCACTAACCACCCTTGTACATGTACTTGAAGAAACTGCACGTATGCAGGAAGGGATAAGCTACACTTTACACACTCGTGCAGGTAAAACAGACAAGAAAGTAAATAGGCACACCATTGCTTTATTATAAAATAGAGAATACATACGTCTTAGAATGATGTCCCGTGTGTATTAAATGTAAATAAGCAATACAATAGTGGCATTAAATATATATTTGGTGATAAATAGGGCTGGTAAGTAGGTCACTACTTCCGGTGACAAACAACGTTTCATACCTTTTTGAATGGTCTCATGGTTGTCAGTTGACCATAAGGAACCGATAATCATTGAAGGAATAATAATAGTTCAATCCAAACATCCCCAAATTAGCCAACTATTACGACTGTCAACATCTGTGACAGCCAAACATGGTTGTACACTTGCTGGGTTCGAACCACAAATCGCTTAGTGTAAAAGTCATGAAGCTCATTTCTGGTGTTCTCTTTCATGATATGTTCAAACTTTCCATGAATACGTTTCACTCATTTAAAGCGTGTGTATCGGACCAGTTGCATTTAAACGTCAGTCAGTTTCAGTCATTCCTTTTTTGTATTTGTTGTTATGTCGTTTTAGCAACTGCCTTCTTCCAAGCAGTCTGTGAATTTGGAAGATCTGATATCTATGTGCGCAGTGTGTTTACTAACGATGTAGTTCCTAGATAGATCACTTTAGTATGGTAATTTGTTTAAACTGAAGGCCAACAGGAACCTATCACTGTATAAAGGAAATTGTCAAAGTTCAATCTAAAACACATCGTCAGGCACCTCATATTGCCAAACAGGACAATGCCCTATGCAAACTGGAGATATGTCTACCGCACGGAAAATGTGATGTAATGTCCTGACAACGCGGGTGCGCCCTGGGTATGATACAAATGGGAGGCACCCATGACCACTTGTTGCTCCTGTGGCGCGGTAAAAAAAAAACAACCCTGATACAAGTTTACACACATACCTGGCAGGCATCGGATAGACTAAGAACGGTTAGATACAGGGTAACTATGTTCTCTGGAAACTACATGTAGTAATTGCGAACATCCCTTGAAACAATTCCTGTTAGTGACGTCATCAGTGACGAATGCCTCGGGTAACATAGTTGGTCCAAAGGCAGTGGCCTGTCGACTCAGGGCTAAGAGAATGAATACTTACAGACGTTACAGTTATTGACAGTACAACATCGTCGTCATAGATTGAGATGGTCCCGGACTGCATGTCGTTTGTCCGAGTGACGTTTCGTCTTCACTGATGAAAACAATTAATGTCTGCTCAGAGCTGATGGAAGTGTTATCTCCCAAAACTTCCACATGCCAAAACCTCTACAAAAAGTCAAGGCAGAATTATGCACGTACCTATGGGTATAATGGAACAGCCCAGAGGTGGGGTAATAGAGGGAGTAGTTGGGAGTAGAGGATTAAAACAGGTTCAGTAACAACTTGTTATTTATTAAGTAAGATGAAAGAGTTGTATGTGTGTGTATACAGTAACAACATGCTCCAAGCTCACCAATTCAGTGGAGTGGTAATTTTAAACTTTTAATATTAATTAACTAATAGAAACTTCATCCCACATGTGAAGTCCACACGCACCAACAGACTCAGCACCAACAACAACTTAGAGGCATTCCACAGCAGAATCATCCAGACCTTACCCCATCGCCATCCAAATATCTTTAGATTCACTGAAGTGATTAAGAAGATTGAGGCTGCAGACACGGCAAAGATTGCTCAACTTGAATTTGGAGCAGCCCCCACTCACAAGAAAGCGTGTCTACAGGGAGACATAAAATCGACTGATGAGTCTGAAGGACAAGCTGCTCACCAGGCAGGAAACACCACTGGACTTTCTAGATGCTGCTGGACACCACCTAAAACTTGACTAATGACATTAGAAGAATCAGACATTATGTTGTGACATTTCAAATTCAAATCAGTGCTGACGTTATTATATCTGTTTTGTTACTTCAAGTTCCTTTCAAACACTTGAAATTTCAGGTTTTTCAAAGAAACTTGAAGCAACGAGAAATCAATTGAAGTAACGAGAAAATACTCCAAAATCTTGAAGTAATGAGAATATACTCGAAGCAACGAAAACATAATTGAAATAACGAGCAAATAATTGGAATAACGAGAAGATACACTCAAGCTCTATCCAGATATTCGAAACAACGAAAAAGGTCGCTTAACAAATATTGCATGCTACAAAATTGGCGGCATTAGCGTTTCCTAGACGACAGGGGTCTACCACGCAGAAATGAACTCCTGGAGTGGGTGAAACGTATCTTGGTCGCTGCATTGCCTGTCAGGTCCCTTACTATCGTGGAAAATGCACCATATCACAGGGTGCGGATATGTCACCTTCCAGGGCTACATAAATACAACTCTAAGAAATCTTCACAACTACCAAACTTGCACCCGCGAATAAGCTCAATCGTTACATCAAAGGAAAAGGTCACGGTGTCTTTGACTTCCCCCTTACCATTGCGATCTGAATTCATTGGGTCCCCAAGATGACGTGATGTTTGACGAACGCACATAAAAAGATGATGTTCAGATGCTGGTAAATTACTGCCCTGGCAGAGCTGTTATCCAGTATTCTAGAAGATATTATCCTGGTTCCAATATCCTGGGATCCATCTGTAAATATGGATTTGCATGTATTATATTTACTTCTTAATTGATCATATTCTTGCCTATAATGCAATTTGTTTGTGTCTGAATTTTTTAATATGGATAGTGTTAGATCTACGTGTGGACTCACTAATTGCCAAGGAGGAGAGGAAAGCAGGCGAGAAGGAGATATATCTTGTAGCATAATGTAAGCGGCATGAAGGAATGCTATTCTTATTTTCACAGGCAGAATGAGAGAAGACAAGAGTCTTGATGCTGGTCACATGTTAGACCTCCGCTAGCAGTTGCACCATCAGAAATGGCGCAAGTACGTCGAGGTCTGGGACATGAGTGCGTAAAATTGTGACTAAAAGTATCACGAGATCCCTCTTATACCGTCTTTCAAAGTACGGTGATTATTCGATATTTTACTATATCAGTTCCTTTTGAAGACCAGCGGACTGCAGAAACACAATCAAATCGATCAATGACGTGCTTAATAGGTTCCGTTTGATAACATCCATGAGAAAGGTATATGTCGACATGTCGGTGGTTTTAAACAGTACGGGAACCTGTCTTAGAGATTGAGTGATTTTACGACGCATTGACAATCAAATGGGCGTGTGAAACGGCCTTAAACGTTCTGATATGTTTGCTTCATGATAATGGGTTTAACTGAAAACGCTGTGGCATGATGCTATGTTTTCTGATTATATACATATATATTTGGAACCTTACTGACTGCAGCCTTGACCAATTATCACCGACTCAGTGACACATACCACTGCTCATGTAAAAACAGGTATGTCGGATGGTGTCAATAATTTTGTTTATTCTTGTGTTATTGAATTGAACGAATGACGTGAAGATGCTTCATGGGCGTATGAACATCATACACTGGAGCACGTGAAGTGATAATTGTACTAGTGCACAATTTTAGATTACATTTTTATGAATACCATCATATCACATTCCATTGCATGTAAAGGTAGAATTTTAGTGTTAATGTAGCATCTCAACGAAAAGGCATTGGCTGATTCGCCCACCTTTCTTTTTATCATTGTATTTAGAGGGATACACAAAGTGCTTGGTCAGACTTCCATTGTGTGGGTTATATAGTTGACTCTTACTGCTGGCGATTAGATGAGGTATCTAAGCTTATGGGTGTAGGTTCAAATTTAGATGCGGATCAGTAACCACAAAAAAACGATTATGCCATTTTGACCGGAAGAAAATCTCTCTCTCTCTCTCTCTCTCTCTCTCTCTCTCTCTCTCTCTCTCTCTCTCTCTCTCTCTCTCTCTTCTCTCTCTCTCTCTCTCTCTCTCTCTCTCTCTCTCTCTCTCTCTCATGCAACAGAAGTTGAACACTCAAGCGTGTATAAATAATTAAAACAACAAAACTATAGGTTACGCCTACTTGGACTGGGGAGGTACTTTGAAGAGGTAATCATAAGACGGTGCCGTGTTGGCCATTCAAATGATTATCCATTAAAAGGTGAGGATCCTCCATTCTGTATCCCTTGTGATAAACGAATCATGGTTGAGCATGTTCTGCTTGACTGTATTGATTTTTCCATAATCTCACCACAGGGATGATACTTATTTACCATCAAGTCTTCTATATTAATATCACCCGTGAAGGTCCGGGTCAGAATTGATCTTCAGTAACCCATGCATGTCGTAAGAGGCGTCTAACGGGATCGGGTGATCACCGGTTCCCAAATGCGCAGATCGATGTTCATGATGTTGATCCCTGGATTGTCTCGTCCAGACTCAATTATTTACAGACCGCCGCCATATAGTTTGGATATCACTGAGTGCGGCGTAAAACTTAACTCACTCATTCACTATATTAATTTCATCATATATGCAGGATCTTTTCCTGATATCAATTCTCATTTAATACTTAGGGCAATACCTTTAAAGGGGGTTGAAGAAGTGTAAAACAGTTGTTTCCCCGAGAGGGTATGTAAGTCCCATTCGATTCAACGTAAATCGGAGAATATATGTACTTTTATTGTTTGGCTATTTTTGGCAAAACTCGCCTACAACTGGAACGATGGTTTAAATCCAACAAGGGTCCATGCAGAAGCAAAAGTACTCAGTCAGTAATTCCCCATGATCCCTTGTATGGTGATCTACCTTCAGTTGCTATAGCCCGTTTTCATATTGTATTGATCTAATTAGTAGTGTCATTTAAAAATTGCATTAATGTTTAAATTTCTAATTTTGATAATTTTGATAATTATTTTACTGTCCTTCGTCGACATATTTTTCATATAACTGATATTTGCCGAAATATTGCCGATGTTACTATAAATCTTACCTCACTCACTCACTTCCAAATTCGTAAGGTGTACATGTGAAGTACAATACAATTCGATTCTTTGTTCTGAATGTATGTTTGTATCACAATATAGAGCAAATCGAGGTTTGGTTATTATTTGGTCACCTGAAAATATGTTTTCAGGTCCTCCAACACAAGAAACTGTGGTTGAGGTGAACATTTTCAGAATGTAGGGAAATGCGACGTGGTTCTTTGCCAATAATGAATACAAAATGTGTCATTGTATGAAAATCCTAAAGAAAAATATGAATAAAATTAAATATGTTCCATTCACAATAGCGGCAACAGAAATGTGTAATGAATCATTCCATTGCAATTAAATAAAGACAAAGCAAAACGGGTTAAGTGACGTGAAAGGTGGTTCAGTTACAGCCTTACAATTATCTGACTTTTGACTCTAAGTTTTCAATAACTTTATATTTTAAGACAAATGAGTAAAACTAGTTGTTTGCGAATTATTCGTTTTCCATATGAACATAAACAGATAAGATTATTACTGGATACCATTCATTTTCCTCTTTGTGATATGTTAAATACAAGTAGAAATCATGTACCACCTTCTATATAATTCTGTAAAAGGGGTTATCAAGACACTCCTGTGATTATGACCGGTCTCGCGTTATGGTATTCCAGATTTCAGCCGAGGAATACATTGAGACTCTTTAACTAAGGAATCTTAATTTTATACCCCTGGATCACAGTCATAAACAGACGGACATTAGTAAGCTCTTTTGCTCTGAAAACGTTCTTTGCACGTGATTTCTCGGTCTTGTAATGACAGATGGATGAGTAAGCCACAATGGATACGTGTAGATCAGTGGTTGAGTCAAGGTTTCAATATCGCGTATAATACGTATAGTCAATCACATCCAATCATTAATCTAGTTTATGTCTATGTGGTCCCAGTAACATAACACCATGTGGATAGACACACTTTGCGATCACTGTACACATGTACATACACCTAAAATATCGATAGTATGCTGATCATTTTATCCGGCACGTGTGACTCAGTTCTGTACCTTGGGCCAACCGGAAAACTATGACCGTTGGTTGAAATATATGCCTGACTGTTTTCGGTTTGTCAACACTAATAATATTATCGTGGGTTTTACCAAAGCGGTCGAAGTCTGCATCACTTCAGGCTTTCCTCTCCCATAAAGTTGACACTCCATGATGTAACCGGAATACTGTCTCAAGCAGCTTTGGTCCATATTTATTTGCTCACATCATCTTTGTATTATTATCATAACGAAAAACAAAATATGCAAATAAAATTTCATTAGTCGAAAAACGTATTGACATGATCACAACCTGTTTGTCAGTAAAAACTTACGTCATACAGAGCGATCACGTAAATAGTGAATGTTTTGATATTGCATGGGCAGATGATTACATGGATCAACCCAGGTGTCGATGCATGATTAACTGGGATAGAATATACAAACAGGAGGGATGAAAGTAGATTTCATATCATTCATTGGTAATCAAATACTGAGGAAAGACACTTCAGATCTTGAAAAAGTTAATTATATATTTCACAGACTAACTGGAATAAAAACCTAGAAACAGCAGCGATGAAAGTAAATTCAGCAGTATCTAATATCATCATATGCTGTAGAGAGAAGGACACTTCAGGTGTGAAAAAAAGGATAACATGATATTCGCAAACCAAAGCAACACATCTTGACACATGTTGACATCTTGCTACAGGAACATGCTTGCAACGACTGATACGATCAGTGACGTCAGAGCAAAGGTCACGTGTTCACCTCCACCTGCAAAGAAACAAATGTCACAAATGTTCCGTTCGTTGATGTGATCTTTCTATGGAAATGTATCGACCAGACAACCTAACCTGATCAACATAGTGTAACATTGTATTTTTAAAAGAGAAACAACTTAGTGACAATATATTCAGAACTCGATCCACAGGTTTATGTAGATGTATTTATGATATCAATTAGATGAATTAACCTCACAATGCTAAATGTGTGCTGAGTATACAATTAATATAATACTGTAGAATCCACTGTGTATCATGCATTGGTCCATCTGATTCTGAGTAGGTATGTCAACGTGATTGTCATGCTTTGCTCAAGGGTCCCTTCCATTGTGGACTCTCTGTTTTACCATACATGTAAGCTTTAGGTCACAAACGTGTTTGTTTGAAACGGGTGTGTCGTTTCCGCTACTACTTACACTTGGCGGCAGTTATCTTGGTATTTGTGTCAGTAAGAAGAGCTGCTTGGGTGAGGGTGGTACACCCAATTTCGGTAGTGGTGGTGATGGCAGAGAGACAAGTCCTTAGATTAGTCAGGACACTGTTGCAAAAACATAAATATATATATACAGGTGCGAATAATGTCCACAACCCCTTGAAAATGAGAACAGAAAGCATTGGGTATGAAAATACTTAAAAGCAGATTGATATTCCAGACACTATTGTACATGTACCACAATAGATTTCCCCAGTCGTTTGAATCAACTTCTCAGTGTCCCTACGATGGTTAAAGTAACCACAGCTCGTGTACATAACTTACTCTTAAAATATTCTCTGATCCGTCTCAATATGTGAGGCCAAGTTAGCTTGAAATGTGGTTTGGAGATATATCGATCATAATATTTCAGCATTTCAGCCTGATTAATTACTCACGTGCACTTCAGGGCATCGATGGAGATGTCTGCTTTGGCTGAATTAATCTCACACTGGCAGGCGGTGGTGACAGCTGAAACCACAGGTAAGTGTTTCAATCAGTACATACTGATAAAGCAAGTGCAAAGTGTTATATAAAGAACCTCTTATACATTGGTTATGGACACAACTTCAATGTTATTGAAAATACAGTGGCACATCATCTGCAGAGTATCTCGTTTGCATATGTTGCTTTTTCTCAGACAAAAGTGAGCCTCCACAACACAATAAAGCAACACAATGGGCAAAGTCAACTATAATATAATTCTAATAAAAGGACTAAGGCTTACTACAGGCTGGAGTGTCGAGTGCTTTCATCCTGGTCTCTACACCGGTAGCTAGGGTTGTTACACTGGTTGTACCATCACAGGCCAGGGCTGTCTTTTCCTTCAAGCAAGTGATGTAGGTCTGAGTGGCACTATGGACAACAAACAGAGATGACATCTCTATAGATGACAATGCAAAGTACAACGTTACCAGTAAGACATAGCTGGAAGTGTTATGAATCCAGCAAACGTGTCAATAGAGTGTTGTGTTTAAGAGACGTATTAATGGATGCACGTAAGTTCCAGATCGAACGAATAGTAACGTATGATGTTAACATTAATGGACTCAAAACATACCATACCTAGCTATGAGGGCACACAACGGATATACAGTATATTTAGTTAAAGATAATGGGATTTGCGATAGTTATGACAACGAATGTACCCATTGGTATTCAAATAAACATATAACGATACGGGTAAGCAACCGATGCTAGGGTGGATCGGGTTGTCAGTCTCGCTGACTTGGTTGAAACGTGACATCGTATCTCAGTTGCGTAGACTGATACTCATGATGTTGATCACTGGATTGTCTGGTCAAGACTCCGTCATTTACAGACCACTGCCATGCAGCTTGAATAGTGTTGTGTGTGGCGTTAAACAACAAACAAACAATGGTATTCAAATATACTCATGAAAACGAATAAAGGAACACATGCAAGTGCAAATGTTCCAATACTCTTTTCCGAGATTCTTGTCAGTCTTTATATTGCACTGTGGATGAAAATTTGGAAATAAGTAAATGAACACTTGTATTTTCATGTTTTCCTTTCATGTTAACTTTCTTACACATACTATTTGCTGTTATGCCACACAGTGGAGGCTTTCGTGTAGTATTCGCCATTCCTGCCCCATCCTAAAAATACATATTTCCAATGATGGATTCCTTTGTTTACACCTTTATCAAATACTAGTACTAGTACTATTTATTACGTGCAAGTATCTGCTTCCTGAGCTGCGCTCTGGTCAGTTTTCCAGAATTCCTTCTGACAAATACAGGTGTCCGTAAATGCTGCAAGTAAACAGGCAAAGAAAAGTGCAGATAAATTTAATTGAGCATGAAATGCCAAGTTTATGTGCTCTTACACGTATCTCAAGGATAAGCATTTCCTAAGATATATGTTAGCATTATTACTCTGAAATCTGTCCATTATGCACCCAATTCACTTATTTCACGACTTTGGGGAACACATTCGATAACAATCATCTTTCTTATAGAGTATAACATATTACACTATTTATCGTCATATTACCTTTCCGCATGTACCTATTTCCACCACCATATGCAACATACAATATGTACGTGATCATCCATCTATTTACATGATATCGTCCATGTTCCAACAATTCATTTCAGTGTATACCCACCCAAAATCATTTGTCTTTTCAAAATACGCAGGTTTAACACATCTTGCTCATCGAACTCTAATTAGTTTCGTGTTGTTCCTTTGCCCAAAATTTGTAATTTGTTAAAGTCACGATATGGCTGAAACATTGCCGATGTGACTCACTCACTCACCCACTCTTTGCCCAATACAACAAACACTCATCTCAATTATTACGGTAAATTACAATGAAGAACCATGCTCCTAACGCACTTTGGATGACACAGCAATATTCAGAGACCCCTGGAAAATGTCAACTAATCCCTGACATCGCAGATCTCTCAAATATATGTTAAACTCAGATTTCAACATACATGTACTGCAAGTATCCCCTGTATAATCTGTCTCTATGGTCGCGGCGTCAGCAGTTGCCGGAGGACACCCGGCGTCACCTTTCCCCGAGGTCTCCAGACAGGTCAGGTACGTCTTCAGTGCTCTGAAAAGATAAACAGTGACTTCGTCTGAACATCTCACATCTCAAACCACAGATGTACGAATTTATGTTTATGTATTTCGCTACATGAGTGCACTACTGCAAATAGAATGTATTTGTGCATTCACATACGTCACAAATAAAATTTCTGTTTCTTTGTAGTGGAATGCCTAAAAAAGTGCTTTTCAGCATCTATTAATGATATTTCGCGCGGATTGTTGTAACGAATGATTTGTATTTAAAGGATATATACGCATGTATACATATATACATCATATCAGCTGGTCATTATTGTCAAGTGCTGAAATGTATCCTCTGCAAACAAGATGTCTTGTAAAATGACTTACGCGCATTTTGCTCCGGCGGCCGGTGTACCGTATGTAGTTTTACAAGTGTCACAGGTTTCTGCCTAAGCTGATGGACAGTAAACTGAAAAAAACTAAGCATTTTAAGAAACATGTATTTCTGATGCACGTGATCAATTTCTTAATATGTTTATATCATATCTCACTGAAGACCTCATCCCACTGCTTTCTCATTTCAAGGCTGCACTACTGCAATTCAGTTTTCTTTGGTCTCCCTCTTGACGAGATCGCTCGTCTCAAGCGAGTACAGCACAGTGCAGCTCGTCTTATGGTGAAGAGACGGAAGCACACTCATGCGACTCCCATGCTGCAGCTTCTACATTGGTTGCCTATCACACTCCGGTGCAAATACAAGATTCCAACACTTGTCCTTTCGGAGATATTTTCGCTGTATAAATGCTATCCATTACTATTATTATTATCAATGAAGTAGACACGGTATATTGATAATGAATTCGCTCACTGTAATTGCAATGTTTCGATTATTAATTAACAATTAACAATCTTTCAACCAGACTTCAAGCTGGTAGTCATAATGACATAACATTGACGACATGAGGCACCACTGCATTTCTCGCCTTTGTCATTCAGCCACCAAACATCTCTCTCACTATCAGTATGTGTCAATGTGTGCGTGCGTGTGTGCGAGCGAGCGTGCGTGAATGAATACAGTTCGCTCTATTCCCAAACGTTCAACTTTCAGATATCCGTTCAGAGTAAACATCTTCCCTTTATCATTATAAAGACGCATTTGATTAAATTAAACCACATGGGGCAATGTGAACGCCGCGTGTTTACCAATACAAGGTTATATCAGTACATCTTGGCCTCTTGACCAAACGATTTCAAGATATCTTCAAATACTTCTGGTTCGGAAAATGGCAGTGACCATATACAACTCGTACTAGCCGAGAGCCTCGATGCGGTCCTATTTGGTCATCCTTAGCTGTGTACTCAAATGTGCAATTTTCAACCACAGTTTGGGTTTGGATGATAATCGACTCTGGGGACAGTGATCAACAAGCATCGACATATCAACCAAGTCAGCGAGCCTGACCATCCGATCCCGTTAGTCGCCTCTTACGACAAGCATGGTTTGCTGAAAACCAATTCTAACCCGGATCTTCGCCTGTTTTCAACAAACGACCCCAAGATTCCTCGCATAGTAGAACTAGAATAATATGTGAATCAGATGTTATGTATCCATTAAGGACAGGTGCTAGGTATTCATTCATGAGTGCAGGAGTTACGATTGAACATCACATCAAGAAAATTCCCGCATATCGTGAAGGATACAATTTATAAATTAAAATAATGTTTAAAGCATAAAAACCTGAAGAACATGAACAATAAAATATCACATATTTGTATTTAGTTCAAGCATGTAATCATTATAATATAACATTAGACGCAAAATTCCAATATACAAAGGGGTTTTACGTCGAATAAAGGTTGTTGATCACACAGGGGTCTCACAATACTTGTCCTCCTGAGAGGGTACGCAAGTCCCAAAACTTTCAAAGTAAATTTTCAAGGACTTTCAAGGTCAAGCTCTACCAATCGTTCAATCGTAGTATATTTGTTGTTATAAATGATGGCTAAAATTGAATACAGTCACCAGCGGTTGAATGGATGGTGTAAATCCAGCTAGGGTCAATGCTGGTAGCAAAAGCACTGCAAGTCCCCATGGCACTAGTATGATGATCAACTTTCAGTATCAGGCGATACTCAGACCGTTTTCATTAAAAATATTGTATTATCCTCATTGATATCAAATTTTAGAGATAGATGCTTGTTTTAATTCTTGTTTCTGTGATATTCTAGTTGTTTCTACTGTTCTTCGTTGATGGATTTTAAAAATGTGAAATTTGTTTGTCATGAATTTGTAACTAATTTTAGTCACGATATGGATGAAATACTGCCAATGTGACTCTAAACTATAACTCACTCACTCACTCGAAGATACAACCACTAACAATCAAATTTCAAATTGATGGTACAAATTATAAACATGTCCGTGTTACGTCCAGAACTACATCAATTAATGCTATTATAAAGGCAGGTTAGGTTTATATTTAGCGACATGTATGGTATAAATGACTGGAAGAAGTTGGTCATGGGGACATTAAAAATCCTTGTATAACCACGTCCATATATTGTATGTTTTATCATAACTTAACCATGAATCGTGTCTGCCTACAATATAAAACGTAACGTTTGTTTTGTAATTCTTTCAACACCAATAGATAGAATAAAGTGAGTGAGTGAGTCACATCGGCAATATGTCAGTGATATTGTGACTTAAAACGTTATAAATTAGCAATAAACACAATTACATTAAAAAAAACTGTCGACAAAGGACAGTAAAATAAGTACATGATCACAGTTAGAGAATTGAAATTAGCAATAAACTTTTAAAATTTTACAAATCGTACAGACAATACTTTATGAAAAAGGACTAGAGTTTACCAAAAATTGAAAGTAGATCACCATGCAAGGGACCATGGGGACATCCCTTTAAGCCGTTGGTGATGATAGGTAAATTTAAACATACCTGAACATCGGAAAATGCTGCGTTTACTTTCACTGGTAAGCTTAGTTTACCATGAATGTTTTGGGACTTACCTACCCCCACAGGACAATACTTTTACCGTACTTCAACCCCCTGTGAGGATACAGCCACTAACAATCACAGTTGCTCAATTAAACTGCCAAAGATAAAATACTTATCTATTTACAAATAATTTATTAAAATTTATGTAACAACTCTATTTCTTTTAAAAATGCAATAATTAAATGATAAATAACATTTAAAATATCCTTAACTGTTTTATCATATATAAAATATAAAACACATGGGATTCGATATGAAAACAAGGACAAAGTCAGAATCGTTCAGTGGACGCTTCTTTTTGTCAAATAATTTACACTGACTGTTGAAATGGTCTGGTCGTTTGTTTAAAGTAATTGTAAAGTCACAAGTGAGCAGGCAATGATGACGAGAAGGAATGTTACAAGAAAATTCTTTTTTTTTAACTTATTATAAAATATATAACGATTCATAACTAAAACCTTTTGGCAAGGAAAATAATGTATTGGATATTCATTACATAAATTAAAACAAACAAACAAACTTTGTGTTGTATTTTGAGGTGATATAATATGAATAATTCCGTTTTGACATCGAGCTAGTAAATGACTTACCCAGAAGAAGAACGACCGCTGCAACCTGAAACATGACTGGAAACGCTAATGCACGATGTGGACGGAGACACTACACCGGAGAGCAACGCGTCCCTCTTTATGTAATGCCCGTCACCATAGTACCCTAATGTTGTGTCACATGTCTTGACAATGACTGACTTCCAATGTTGTCCACGTAAACATTAAAAATGTTTGTAACATCAATATCTGGTGTGGTATGTAGTGTCCGCAATGTAGCTGTGCATGCCGTTTCCCATAAACCTGAGACCTACAATTGATCAAATACGGAGGGTTCGCTGAGTTTCATCTACTCAATGCTAATGAGTAATCTTATCATTGAATAAGGTGGGTTTTTTTAAAACAAAGGATCATCTTGCATGTTCAATACATTCAAATAAAAGCAACTCATGTAATGTGTGCATGGATTTGTCATAGCAATGGATAAATAATACAAGTTGTTTTCTAATAAGTGAAATGATCCTAACCCACTTGTCAAAAATTGCTTATCGCCAACAAATGGTAAAAGACAAACTTGAGAATGGCACTAATCGTAATTATTTTCACAAACGGGTGAAATGTGGAGTGAGCGAGTGGATGAGTTGGATATGACACCGTTTTTAGCAATATTCCAGCAATATCACGGCGGGGGACACAAGAAATATGCTTCACCCATAGTACCTGTGTGAGGAATCGAACCCGGGCCTTTGGCGTGACGAGCGAACGCTACAACCACTCGGCTACCCCACCGCCCCTTGTAAAATTAGAAATGTATTTGACTTGTCTTTTGAACAAAAATGCATGATAACATTTACTTTATATTTTTTTTCTGCAAAATCTTGCTGCACGTAGATCAGCAGTTGTTAACTTAAGACATCAAATGATAAAGATGCTGGAATGTGCTCGACATGATTTACTAGGAACAATACTGAAGGAACTAACGAACTGGTATTGAAGGTGCAGTGACAATAATTATCTTTAAAACTACTTTTTGGCTTGTGTGTCCATATCTGGTATGTGCCAAGTGTTGGGCGATAAATCCACGGCCCTTGATGCAATACACTTCATTACCTTACGTGTGCTTGAATTGCCCACCATTCTGCCTGAAGAGCTACCCGAAGCTTGGCAAAGATGGCGGATGCTGGTTCTTATGCATACATTCACAAATGCTCAATGTGTGTCCTGTTTGGAGGTCAATCCTCATATAAGTATGCTTGGTCGTCGGAGATAATCGACTACATTCTGTGGACAATGTTGTCTGCAGTTGTTGTCTGCAGTCTGCAATTGCAATTGTCTTCTGATCATTCTAGCGAATGGAACAACGACAAATACCAAAAGTCGTCTATGTTTGCTTGCTAGTTAACTCTCCATATAGAATAACCGAATTGTGTAGGAAAACTGTATACTTGCTTGTTTTCACATGTGCACAATAACATTCTGTTATGAAGAGCCTACACTTTTATCAAACAAAGCCACAATATGTTACTTGGCATATACCACCCATTGACACAAAGGTTAATATACAAACCAAACTTGATCACATAATATCTTTAATGTGCAGATGCATATGTACCGTTTCATCTTGCAACAGCTTCGCTCCGCACTCAGCAATATTCCAGCTTTAGTGCAACGGTCTGTACATACTGGACCAAACAATCCAGTGATCAACAGCATCAACATCGTTCTACGCAGATGGAATACGATGACATGTGTCCGCGAGCCGCCTCTTGTGACAAACATGGGTTGCCGAAGATTAATTCTATCCCGTATCATCACGGGTAGCTGCTTTTAGCTGTACATCGGTGACACTAGTTCGTGTGAACTTGAAGTAGTAGGGAAAATATATAACGTGCGTAATGACACTGTGATTTCAGACACATGGATAATTCTGTCGCCATGTGACTATAAACGATGACATGGTATGTTTTGTTGATCGTGCTAATGGATTATTTTAAAATGGCCGGCGTTGTTATGCAATTGCCATGCACACCCGTCCTACATGTTTCTCCTTGGTAAACAGAGGTACGACAATCGAGAGGAAAAGTTGCGAGTTGAATGGATTATGCCAACGACAGCTTTAGTGCGCATATGCCTACCTTTGAAGACATAATGTTCTTTTTATAGAGAACATCCTTCCCAAGGAAACATTTACGTTTTACGAAGATCATGATTTCTGCCTTATTTTCAAGGATTGGCTATGTTTCTATTCGATTGGTTCAATAGCTTCATGGGATCACTTTCGCCGCCAGTGTTTGCTCTTTGTTCATTATTAAAGCAGTGTTTTTTAACAAAATCGTGCCTCGCAGTGTATGTAGATGTGATTAGATAACAAGCATGCTATGGTTGCCGCCGTGGCGTTTATTAACCTAATGTCCTACCAATCAAAAAACCTCACAGTTCGTGAACAAATGTGTTGAGTCATCGAAAGGCTGAACATTGGAGAGGCTTTAAAGGTTATACAACATTCCTCTGTAGCTCACGTAGGTAGTTTTGGAAATTATGCGAGAAGGACGATATATACGACAAACCTGCAGGTACAGTTACAGAATATCGGATAGCTACCAGCCTACCTATTATAATAGGGAAGCACGAGCTATAAAATTCGAAAAATATAAGGGTGCATCAAAATAAAATTATAATAAATAACCATAAAAATCGGATTATTTGGGACGACTTCTGGACAGTAAAACTAACCAACAATTTTGAAAATGAAAGGTAAGTTATCACAAGTACAAATATATGCATGTTTATATACAGAGGTTTAACAGAAGTCAAATGATAAACACACACAGCGCACCTCCGCAAAGAGTTACATGAACATACTCAAAGAAGCATGCAGAATAGGTCTAATACTTTAGATGGCTGTCGTGATAAACACGTAGAGGCGTTGACAACAGTGCGTTAAAGAAAAGGATTCTGACAACTGCATCACTACACATTGCGGGATGAAACGCCTTTGGGAAGACAGTGTAAGAACGCTCATCTGAAATATATTTATGAAGGTTCCGCAATCTGGTGAAATGATTTTCCCATGCTGTAAACCACGAATCATAAAACTTATATCCACCTCTCGAGCAACACCCAACAGGATATCAACTTTTATGCCAACAAACCAAGCCATGACTCAATATCGAATAAAATAGCACGATCAATATAATGTCTGACCCGGGATAGAGAAATATCGGATCGAAGGTGTCATACATATACAAGTCAACAGACCCTGATGTTTCCAAAGAGATGTGGAAAATGTAAAGTTTAAGAGGCACAGAGAGAAGAGAGTGAACGCATCATGTGCTAAAACAAGATGTGCTGATCTGATCGATATGTGTTTTTATTGAGTCGAACTGAGACAATATATCTGTCGAAAAACGTAAACACAATGTTTCCACCAGTGATGTTAGCCAAATGTAGCAACTGCAAACCAAGAAACGGGGTGCTACGGAGTAGTTTACTGTAGGAGGCTGTACGAGGCGATGACAACTGACATGAATCGTGACGTCGGTTTCCAAGGCAGTGACGTCATTACAGTGTGACGTCATACAAATATTGTACTACCGGACAAAACTCTTCCGCAACCTCTTTATGAAACCGGTTTCGGTTTGAAACCAAAATATTAACAAAAATACGCTATTTTGTCAGTTTAATACATGTAAGACGTGGGTAATAAATAAAATACCACACTCGGTCTCATTACATACGACTTATACGAAACTCGTGACCTTCCTATGATAGGAAGGACACTCGTTTCGTATAAGTCGTATGTAATGAGACCTCGTATAGTATTCTCTATGTATTGAACGTCTTCATAGATCGGATTGTCAAACCGGATGATTACTATCGTTCCTCAATACCGATTGTTTCTGTCCATGTAAGATTGTCTACATAGCAAGCGTTACCTAATCTTTGCTGAACAACAATCAAACATATCATCCGTTTTGGTGAAGACGGATATTATATATATATATATATATATATATATATATATACAGAAGCGCTTAATACGCAAACATATTTTACAAATATCAGATACTCTGCTCGTTATACTTTCATGGCTTTTGATGACATAGGTATTTGTTTATTCTTAATGTATGCCTTTCATTCGTCACTATATGGCTGCATTATTGCAAATGTGACATAACTTTTACACACTCGCTACCTCTGGAAATGGCCATACTATTCAAGGGGATTCCAGCTTTACAGCTGACTCAAAGTCGAAATACCGCCATCGTATTTGAGTGAGTTTAGTTTTACACCGCACTCAGCAATATTCCAGCTATATGGCGGCGGTACCACCGCCTTTGATCTATCAGAAACAATGTACATATAATACAAATACAGCACTGTTTGAATAACACTGCCACGTAGAACCATATTAGTAGTAACGTAATACATTTACGTGCACTTTGATCTCGACTACACAAAATAGGGCTTACCAGGAAATGAACTAACCAATCAAAGGTATTCACTGTTATAGGGAGCTGAGTCAGTTAACTCCTGGTTGAGAGTTTTTATTTATGATAGATTTAATTGCCTGTTTATGCATGCTATTGATTCATTCTGTCAGAGAGTGGGTTGTGACATCTTTGTTAATTGAGGTAATACCGTTGCTTAGCTTATCTGATTGTATATTTACTCATGGTTGGTCAATCAGCCTTTGATTGTTCTATCTGGGACCTTGATTCCATGGCTCTTTTCACTCTCCTTAGTTACATTTAGCTGCTGAAAACAGAACTGTGATCTTGCATCACGTTTTCTAGTATTACTTTACCCTTATGTAATGAAGCCTTCTCAGAAGCACAGCTCGGTGTCTATATATTCCGGAAGATTTGATGTCATGAAGTTGATTCCCAGCATACAAATAGAATGGTACTGTAACCACAATCAAATATATAATTATTACCGTATTGTGGTAATCAGTGTTTGACAACTAAAGCTGGTGACATTTACATTCAGAGGCCTTAAATGAATATTCTTTGGCTTTAAGGGTTTTTCCTTGAGTGGCATTTTAAAAGTTGGGAAGTACAATTTTGGGAAATTTTATCTATAACTACTTTTTTTTATTTCATTTCGTGGATGCAACGTTTCAAACCAGATACCGTTGTAACTATCCCCAATCCTTCATCCCTGATTGACAATGGTACAACAACCTGTATCAACGTCGCACTCACGAAATATATAAAGCTGTTATCCATAGAGCTGGTCAATATTTTGAGGGTTTACCTGAAAGTCCCCCACATCTGACATCCTTCAGTAACAAGAATTAATATACTTTCGTGTTAATACAAATAGTAACATTATTCAAAGCCAAACTCCATGCTCAAGAAAGAGCAACAGTAACGGATAAATGACACTCGATTATTTTCAGGTAACTTAATCTAAACAGGCGTCTTTTATGCAACTATTTTGTTTGTTTTCAATATAAAAGGGTATAATGTTTCCTTTTCTTTTGTTTTAAGATGTAAAATAAAAGTTTCACTTACTGCTGGTATTGTGTGATAGGGAATGGCGCCCAGCTGTGGAAATGAGAGGTTTCCTGGCATGGGTCAGGTAAACGCAGCCATTATGTTGAGGACAAATCTCAGAAATTAAAACGAAGTTGATCCGGTACGAGCGGCCATTCGAGACCTCGATTAGTTTTATGATACTCAGTTAGTAGGATATTCTACAATAACAGTCGATTAGATAGGATGGAACACATTTCATTTCACCTACATTTCCCAGCATGTGCAGACCTAAACGACTCTATCAGTTAGATCTGGAGAACAAGGGTAGTATTAATACACCAACTGTATAAAACAACAAACAAAACTAATATCTGGCAGTTTATTGTATTCACTTTCATTACGAGTCGCGTGTTTACTCGACCTCACAAGTTCACAGACAGGTAGGTGCCATCTTGAACAGCCATGGTTATACCATGGGTATATTGTTTCAGGTCTTCGGTCAAAGTTCCTGTAACTGGTCCCGTACTTAATCGAATGTGTCAGTTAGACCTGGAGAAAAGCATGTGCTTCGCAGCACAACGGTCGTATTAGTATTACCAAATGTATACAACAAAAAAAACAAAAATAACTTCTGACACTTTGATGTATTCAATGTTATTGCGAGCTCACTCGAGCTCACAAGTTCACAGGCAGGTAGGTGCCGTCTTGAAGAACCATGGTTATCCCACGCGTATATGGTTTGAGGTCTTCAGACGGTGAAGTCTCGGTCAAACTTCCTGTAAGGTTGATGCCGTACCTGTCGTATATGTGTGAGCCGCCACCTTCCTCGACTTCTTCTGTACTAAATTGTCTACTTTAGCCGTTATGTATTCTGTACATAATTCAAAACATTTTTATGTAACTTTCAAATTTGTGAAATACTGTATACCCTACTCCTTTGGAGCTTAATGAATATGTTTTCATGTAAAATAAAGGATAACAAACAATATATAAAGTTGATTAATCGTGATATCAGTTTGACTCAGTAATCCTCGCAAAGAATCAACTGTGCAGACCACGTAAGCACGTGACAATTTGAACTCCGTCATGACGTCATAGCTGATGATTTGTGTCCAGTGCGCCCGCAAATCAACTGTTTATCCATTCCGGCATCTTTAAGTCGAATTGCTGTGGTCGCTCTATGGGAATGGTTGGTATAGAAATCACTGAAGCCTGCAACCTTGCAAAGACGGCTGAAGGTCTGGGTAAGAGTATGAACGCCAGTCGGGGCGTCAGGAAAACAGACATCTGTCTTAGGGTACCGAAGAGGTCAGAGATAAAACGCCTTGCAAGTACCATTACGTGGCTTGAGAATGCATTAACATTGTTTGCTAATGGATATACAAAATTGTGTAAATAAGGTCAAGGTCGCGACGGTTTCTGTTGCACTTAAGGGCAGTGCAAATATCAAAGCTGCATGCATGTATTTACCTTAGTACTTCAGAAAACAATTTCTTAATATTCATCATCAATGTTCAATATTAGTTATCCATGTCTATTTTTAATGAATTTTGAATGAAATAAATGTAGGTGGCATTTTCCTGATATCTTACCTTAGATTCAAGTACATTTCGTATAAATGAACCAAACATCTCTCTGGCCACTCGTTGTTCTGAGACATCATTACTACTATACGGTCGCACCTCCGGTGTTTAACACCGCGCCTGTTGGTCTTGGATGTGTAAACTAGACACTTTGGCCACTCATTCACATTACCTTAAGCTTTACCGGGGTGTCACTAAGCTGTTGTGGAGAATCGGTTCCTAAAAGAGATCTTGCCCCCAAAATATCCTCTTCTTCCTCTGTTATGACTTTCGCTTCTCGCTTTGTAGTTCCTATCCCCTGTCAAACCAATGCTTTCATTCTGGCACCTAGTATATTTCCCAGGCCTTCGTAACCTTGTTCATTGAAGACGTTTAACGGGATTCCTTTTGTCCGGATATAGTCCTGTAAAGAAGTGAGAATCTCATACAGAGAGTTCACGCGGTATTCTGTCCCGTTCTGCTTTCGAACCTAGGTAATGAATATAATTAAAGCTTGATTCAGATCTGATTCATTGCTGGCCAAAGTCAAAAGGTCACGTTTTGTACTTGGAAATTGAATGGACGCACTGCCCACAAACTCCTGTTGTCAGGTTTTGTCGAAAATGCAGACTTGCTTAATGTCTGACAATGTAGTTCCGAAACGAAACTTATCTTCAAGGTCACAACGACACTTTGAACACTTTTCAAACTATTGGTAACGTGATATCTCATGCACTGTTGTATCCAGTATGTTCAATTATGTCGACAGCCTACATTGGGTGATTATGCAGACACCGGTCATTTCAGGCATCTTGTATCTGAGCAAAAATTAAAAAGTAGTAAATATGTTATAACTATTCCATTCTTTAGCTGCGGGGAACATTGCCATATCAGTGGCAAACACTTGTGAAGAATGTTTTAGTACAGAACATGTTTCGGAGTCCAGTGTCACTGCGTATTAGTTACACATGTGAATGCAATGTTGACTTCGTTTTAAGTTGGAGAAAGTCCTCAATCCGTCGATTAGTTTCGCGAAACCAATCGACAGATTGAGGACTTCCCCTAAAAGACACCCAAAAGCAAAGAAGTGTTCCCTCTTTCCAGCTATACTTCATGCTCACGCCTATATATATCATATGACATCATAAAGGTGGGGTACAAATATAACAGCTGAAATGTGGATGGAATATTAGCTTGTTGCGAGATTTTCATTGTTTTTATAAGCGTTGATGTTGTAACAAGCTTAACTGTAAATACCTATAAATTGAACCAACCGTCAAAGAAAGTCAGTTTATTCCGTAGTGACCAAACCTTTTACGGAGAACATTGCCATTTTATTAGAGGGTGATGGAGATTATGTTGGTGTAACGTTCTTTATTCATCCCTGAGCCCTTAAGCCTCTATTCTGGCCCTCGGCCCACGACCAACGTGTGCGAAACAGCTAGTTGCTTACAGCCACTGAATATCTGGCGTTGTCCTGGCGGTTAAATAACTTAGCACTTTAAGTTGTAATACAGTTGGCATCCTAGTGCCATTAAACCATGTGTCGCACACAAAATAAGAATTTCCGAGCTGTATGTAGAAACACGCCTGTCTACAAGAATCCAAGTCGACGATGTTACCTAGAGAACATTGCATTATATTAAACACTTGTCTTTAAATTAATTTAAAAGACTCACTTCTTGCTTGTCCTGCATGTAAATGAAATTAAAAACACTGACAAAAAAGAGCATTACATGTACCACTATAGTAGCACACGAAATTAAGATTTGTTTTGAACCGGTTTAGATTGCACGACTTTGTTTCGACGCATTTTAACTACATTATCTTTTCCAAGCATTTGGCCCATCATTTTGATAAAACAAACATTACTGACATGGCGACACAACATATACTGCAAACATATATTAAAGTAACTCCTGTCATTTGTTCTGATATGATAATACACATTTGTACCTGTAATAAATCTTTTGTGATCAGGGACAGAAACGGGGAATACATCTCCAGAAGCATCACAAAGCGAACTAAAATCTGTCATGATAGGGTCACGTTTGCAAGGTCTTTAAACGGGTCTTGTATTTACACAGCGAGACTCATGGATCAAGGTCAGAGAGAAATTATTGTGTGTGTGAGTGGGATGTCGGATGCATCCAGACTAAAGGAGATATATGTGGCCTCGGCTGTACACATGTGACGGGAACACAGATCTCAAGACAATTGATATGTACAAATAACCTCATACACTCAACAGCATTCAAGTGCGTACTTTCCTGCAGATACAGTTATCGCGTCATTTCGTTATTTGAATGTACCCATGATGGACACCCACTGACTGTACTTCCTCAGTGGTTGTTTATGAAACATCAGTTAAGGCATAATGATATGAATGTTGACATGTTGGGAAATGTTATTTCAGTTACTTCTTTTCCGTATTAAGGCAATTGAGGCAAACAATCTTGCAATCTTGTAACTTTTGTTATCACGAAAACCACATTGTATATCTGTAAACGGAAATCTGGCGACGGAAATAACTCTGTGTGTGTCTACCCCGCACTTGTTGGTTGCTTTTGGGTGTGCGAGAGGTTATGTGCCCTGGAATCCACAATGGTTCCATATTTGTTTAATAGCTTAATTCCAATCTGTTTTCTAACACTTTGTTCTTGCGAAAACTCTGGCATAGGTTTACTTTTGCTTTTGAAGATTTGTTGAAAGTTGATTGAAGACTGAGACTGGTTAACCGACAAGATGAGTGGGTGTGTGAGTGCGGTTTTATGCAGTTTTTAAGCATTCCAGCACTTCCACGAGGCTTCACACATTATACCTATGTGGGGAATCTAGTTTGTGTAGACATTGCAGGTAACAACATCTGAGGAGAATCGCTTTTGACGGTGTTATTAATGTTTCCTCAGGTTTAGACCTTTTGACACGTTTCTCCGCATCTGATAAACTAATGTTTCGTCTGAATTTTGTTCTTATAAATTGGACACTTTTTAGAGAAAGATCTTTTGCGCAGTTGGTGCATTTTGGAAAATTACTGTCACAAGCCTCTGTTGTTTATGTCTTGCCACCACAGTAAGCCCACGCAACAGACAATGTGCCAGTACTTTAAAAAAGAAATTGACTTAATCGATAAAGTGTTACTATGTGTTCTAATTAGTAAGTGCATTTTAATGTGTTAGAATGCTTAAATACTTTGCGTGTTACTGGCAATACCCTCAAAAATAATTGTCCCCCTGAGAGGGTATGTCTGTATTGTATTCACAGTATTTTTTCATCCTCTGTGATTTTAATAGATAAATATATATATGTTCTTTTAATGTATGGCTAAAGTGCACAGAAATTGCCAACACTTAAAGGAATTATGTCAACCCAGCTATTAGTTTTCGTTCAGTTACTGCTTTTTATTCTATGGAAAATTGAGTTAATTGCCAAATTTTGATGTACATGTAAATATATTATAAACCAGTTAAATATGAATTTTATCTGAAATTGTTTGTGGCAATGCCCTTGGCGAGGGTTGAAGTACCGTAAAATAACTGCACTCCTCAGAGGGAGTCTATCATTAGCGTATGACCTGTTAATCACGATATGGCTGAAATATTGCTGATGTGACGAAAAGTGTAAACTCACTCACTCCAAAGGTTTGTGACCCGAAATGTTAATGTATCTTATGGTAAACTGTTACTTTTGGGATCACTGATCTCACATACTTGTCAGCGGCCTTATAAATTTGGCTAACTGATCATTGTCCATTGTTGTATATGTTTCGCTCAAAAAAACATTGATGGTATGTGTACTACCAAACAATAATAAGCGTAAACGTGATTAGCAGTTACCATGGTCATTGTAAAGACTTGGGTAGTGAAACTCGTAGTGAACGGTAAATGTATATTTAGTTCTTGTTTAATATGTTTCCTAGCATAACGATGGGGGCATGGTAGGCGCCAGGCTAGTGATCCAGCGAGCTTAAGGTGTCGGGATCGAACCCACCTGTTACCGGGTGTAAAACCTTGGAGTCAACTTTGTGTGCAGACTTTTTCAGTGTTGTCACAACCCCTAGTGTACAGTACACAACCCTGTGCACTTAAACGAACCCACGAATCCGTTGGTATATGACCAGATGAATATGTGCAAACACGTAGTTGCAGGTCCAGCAACGCGCAGTAAGCTTGGACAAAGTACTGTGACTATGTGTCCCAGTCCACCCAGCTGTGAATTGGTACCTCGTAAGGATGAAAAGGCACAATAACTCGGTGCGCCTTGTGGCTGCAAAGTTGTAACTATGCTCCCCGGGTAATTGAGACTGATATCCAATGATCGAGGGAAACAATACCAGCGCCTTGAGCATGTTCTGGTTGTGTGGATATGTGGACTATATAAATATCCAGTGCGGCAGTGCATGTAAACTAATGATTCTGAGAAGCAAATCACGTGCGTTTGGCAGTCCTGAAACTCCTGGTGAATGGTAAATGTATATTTACTTCACGTTTAATATGTTTCGTAGCAATAAGATGGCACAATAATAGGCATGACTATTATAGGCATGACTGAACTATGGCTGCAATGGATCAATTACGAGCTGAAGTCATTGCAACAAATGTCTCCAGTATATCTGAAACCTCTTATTGCTTTGCACGTCCCAAAAATATGTCTCCGTTCAGCTCATCTTATGCAGCTAGATGTTCCAGAAACAACAAAAACATTTGTGGATAGAGCTTTTGAGAAGGCAGGACCCGTTCTATGGAACTGTCTCCATCTGGCATCAGGAATTGTACCACATTCAGTTCCTTCCAGCAAAATCTCAAAACACATCTCTTTGCAAAAGCCTACCAGTGATCAGAGCTCGTGAGCAATTTTTCTTGGAAAGAGCGCTATACGAAATACTAGTTTTATTTATTTATTATATGTTTATCAAGCTGTTGACCGATAGATTGGTTACGATCATTAAAACGTAGTGTTAATATAATTGTACAAAGGTTTAAGTAAGGTACACCTGAAACTTTCATCTCTGAGCAAATATAAATTTCTGTCATGTCCTCGAACAGTCGACCCCAATTTCTTGAGATTTATTTGCTGGTGTTAAGATGTCGGCGTGCAGAGATTTACATGGGAACGCCGACAAATGGGGTCAATTAAAAGTGCACCTGTCCACAAGCGATTAATGTTTTTGACGTCTATGCCCTTGTACCGGTTTTGATACTGCAAAAGGTGTCACGGTATCAACTTCAATTGTATAATCTAGAGTCTCAATAACTACAAGACGTGACCAAAAAGATGGCGCAATAATACTCATGACTGCCCTATAACGCTGTTTGGCCGTTTGACTGCTCACGACCATAACAGGATAGAGTTAAAATGTAGAATTAATTACTAATTAAACTACAACAAGATACCAGTAGATTTCGTGAACAGTACCGTTTATTTCAGTGGAACAACCATCATGGCAAGCTCAACACATCATTAGGGTACGGGACACGTGGGTTGAGTCATTTGAGTATCCTGCATATTTTCAAGGTCCGAAAAACAGCTAACAAGTAACAGCTAACAAGGCATAAGCTATCAAAACCTGAACCAAGGATGTAAATTCAGACACATCCCAAGATTTGTATGACCACACATTGTTCGTCAGTGGTTATATGAATTATATATAATCCACGTCATACATGGCAATCAAACAATTTTCATTTTTCCGAAATTACCTTTTTATGAATATAATCATGTGGATGCTCAAATAAGTCAAACCGTTTTTATATGAAGAATGAAGAACACGGACTTAGGAAAACATTAGTAGTCACAGCAGAGCGAACACGAATTTTTTAAAACTATTGTCAGTAATACATATTGGGAAAAGGTGACGCAAATTTCAAATTTAAATAGCATGAGCCTTCAAACACTCATAATGTCACAGTTAGCCACAGCAGATGCTATTATGTTATAATTTTATATAAATAAGAATTTGGAACAAACATTAGCGTCAAAGAGCCTAATTGAGGGACGTTACATAAACAGGTGTACAAGAACTGGAACGATCAGGGACGTCATCGTGTAGGTAACATGGTCGGCAAAACTCCCACCTACAACGGAAGAGGTCATTTCTTAACTATATTGAAAACAAAAGCAAATGTTAAGCATCCTTAATGTCAATGTGAAACGAAGTCCTTTACGTTATGTAGCTGTAAACTGCACTGGAAGATGTTGTTTGAACCAACGTGACATTGCTGCTGATACGATTTCGAGCATTTCCACAGAAACAATGCTGTACCGAATGGTAGCTGGAAACGTATAAAATGTGGACGTAGCAAGATTACAATGGTGATGTAAACACTTTTAGAAGTACATAATATGTATACGTACACTTGGCAGCCGTTATCTTGGTGTCAGTGTCAGTGACAAGATCTTCCTGGGTGAGGGTAGTACACCCAACTTCAGTAGAGGTGGTGATGGCAGAGAGGCAGGTCTTCAGAGTGGTCAGAACACTGAAAGAAAATATAGATATAGTGGTCTGACAAAGTTGATATGTTCACGAGTGGCGCGCAGCAACTTTGGTAACTTTGTCAGACCACGAGATGAAATATACATGTTATTTGACAACATTAAAAAAATATTACATTTAATATATTTTGATCATTGTTTATAAATGATCGAGACATATTTAATCAGAAAGTAGTTCCAGACAAAAGTGATATTCTACTACGTGAAAAAACCCATCTTATTCTACTTGGTATTTCACCCTTAAGAATATGATAAATGAATGTTATTCTCATTAAACCACTTCAAACATTTGGATATGAAAGTTTCTGAGTGAATGAAGACAACCTAAAAGTCACATCGGGTGAGTTACATGGCGGCTGACAGCGTGATCAAAGTAGAAACGTTAGGAGAATGGGTAACAGCTGCTCATTAACAGGAAGTGGACGCAAGTGGACATTTTGTAAAGTCTAACTCCAAGTTCCTGGCCAGGGTTGGGGTAAATACCAGTGTAAACATCACATTAGTTTCACTTGTTCATCAAATTTCAAGACTGATATACTATAATTCTCGATAATTCGCTCACGTGCAATACTTGGCGCTGGTGGATGCATCTCCCTTTGCGGCGTCGACCTCGCACTGGCACGTGGCGCTTAGGGCTGAAGGTATGTCAATAATTAGTTAATATATATGGTTATAACACTGGTGCATATAAATAGGGGAATACGTCATATATGATGTGGTTTATCACGAACAGTTGTTTTATTAGTATTAAGAAGTTGATCGTGTTCTGTTCCATTAGTAATTCCTGGCCAGGTTAAGCTGACCTGACAGAGTCTAACCTTTACAGAATCTTTAAGTGTATGTGAATATATGTATGAGTTGCCTCTCTCAGACATACATGTTTTGCTTTGACTTTATCTTTTAAACTGCGAACTGTGACCGCTGCCCAAAGCAGCGAAGGCACAAAGCACATGAACAAAGCATTCGCGTACTTTTACGGTGTGTGTTCACATTGGTTTCACAATGAAAAGTAGATTTCATCAAAGAGAACTGTTTTACTTATCAAACAATGATCTGTTTGTGCATTTGTCTGCGTACCTGTAATTGCATTGTACAAAGTGGGCATAGAAATACGGTTTTCATCTTATCTGCATTCTCTTAATAAAATCAAATATGACCATCGACAGAAAGACTGTATTCCGTTATGGAAGTTGTCTAACCTGGACAATCGCCAACTGCCAATGCTGCTCTTGCAGTTTCAGCGGTCGTTGCAATGGCGCTCTTGGCGGTAGTGCTGTCACAGCCGGATGATTGTGCAGTTCTCAGACAACTCAGTTCGGTTTTATAAGCGCTATAATAAATACGTAACAATTATGAGATGAATAACATCGCAGGCTAGCAGGGCAGTACACAGATATGCAGTTGTTTCACATTTCAGATGAAGAAATGATGAGGTGTTATTGGATGCCTGCATACTGAAGCAGTTGTGTACTCATGTGTTATTGGTAAGGGATACATGGAAATATATGGGGGGCAGTGTTCTTTCATTGTTTTTTTTAATGTATGTTTGGTTGCGGCTCTCACAGCCGGAAGCTATGAATACACCTTATCATTTAGAGTTTGGTCAAATATAACGTGTTTCAGTACAGATTCTAATTAATACTTTGCTAGGTTGAGCTTCAAGGGTGATTCAAACCGACTCTGCCAACTTGGCTTCCACAAAAATGGAGTCGGATAACTGGTAGACCGGATCACGTACTTTGTGTTCACTTCTGACAAGTATAATTTTGCACGGCTCCGACGACCGAAAACTATGTATACACAATGCCATTTACAATGTGGTCAAATGTAACTCAGGTTTCTCAGTAAAGTACAGGTTCTAGTACTTTTGTCAGGTCGAGTCCAAACTATTGATAAATGACGACTGAAATAACAAACAGAAACACTAACAAAACTGGATCATTCATTCCACAAGCAAAAACTACTTACACAGGTATCGCACAGAAGATACAACAGCCGGAAATGGCTAATTGTACTAACCACCGTGCGCTGACAATGACGATAGAATGAAGGAAGTTACTTTGTTTTTGTTTTCACCCTATCCCTATAATAAATAAAAGAATGTACTCACGTTGTTCAACAACATTGATAAACAAGAGAAAGCAATCACGTAATTTATCACTGGATCAGAAAACGTGAATAACGTACGTGCATTGTTCTGCAATAGTCCCGGTACAGTGAGCAAGACCACAGAGCGAATTGAGTTCGTGGTATTCCGTTGTATTGTGTGGACGTGTAGCAACAATGTCCTTATTTTCCACAACGAAACTTGATTTGTTTGAACTGTAACCCTTAACTACCTACAGGAATATACAGGAATATACTGAAACTATCCATGTAACGTGTGTGCATGCAAAAAACGAAATAATGAACACTGGTCATTCTTTATTACCTAATTAGAAAACGTAAATAACATACGCGCATTGTTCTGCAGGCGTCCCTTTCGTTGCGGCGTCATAGGCTCTCTGACACACGCATGTGTCATCAAAAGCTGCCAAAAATAATAGAATGCCTGGGGTTGAGATTCTATCGAAAACATACATTGTCCGTGACCATACTTTGAGATACATCTGTTGTACCAAGCAAAGGTCCGGACAAAAACACTATATTGTTACAGTATTTAAAAAGAAAAAAGTTATAGTTTGAAAAATATGTCTGTCTTTGAAGCTGTTTTCAAACGACATCCCAGTCAAGAAATTCAAAGTGAAAGTTCCAGTCAGTAAGCGCTCTCCCTTAAAGGTATTGAGAACTCTACTTTCAATAAACGCGCAATCTTACTGCACGATGTTGTAGATGTTACCGACGTAGCGACAGTCGTCTTCAGACCAGCTATGTCAGTGCCGCTGACACAGGGAGCAGTGGTCAGTGGGTAGAGGCACGCATACTCAGCTTTGTAGGCACTGTCAATAACAAGAGACACATATACATAATTACTTCTGAGGCCCCCACCACATCACCAGCCTCTCCCTTAGGGGTATTGTATAACGTGATAAATAGACCTTGTAAATACTTTTAATTTAACACATTCTCTTATCTTTCTCAAGATGTCAGATCAAGAAAGAGGCTTGAAAGTAGTTTTAAAAAATACTCAGCAATAATATTTGAATATTTCTAGAGTTTGGTGTGCTTAATTAATTACTCACGTGCACTTCTTGGCATCAGTAGAGATGTCTGCTTTTGCCGCATCAAGTTCACACTGGCAGGCGGTGGTGACACCTGACAACACAGGTTTTTGAATGAGTACATGGTGTTACATTAAGCTTTTCTCACATACAAGAAAATTCATTGTTGCAGGATTAAACATACATATTTCAGTTTTAATGTCTTCCAACGATATTCAAGCCAAGAAGAATGTCCTCGCCCGTAAGAGCTGTCTTGTAACGGTATTCATTATTCTACATCAGAAAATATGCACGCTTACTGCAGGAGTGAGTCAGTGAGTTAATACTTTAAGTCACATAAACAGTATTTCAGCAATACCGTGATTAAATCAAGTTCTAGATTTATAGTAATTGAAAGTAAATTTTAAAACCTGTCAAAGAAGGAAGTACAAACAACAACAAACAGAATATCACAGATATGAATGCAAAAAGAGTATGTAGAGTATGCAAATGTAAAATATTTTAATTACAGAAGATAATACAATATAAAACAGGCTATATATTGCCAACACATAAGTTAGATCGCCATACTAGGGACCATGGGGACTTACAGTACATTTGCTTCCTGCATGGATCCTAGCTTGATTTACATCAACCCTTCAGCTGTTAGCAAGTTTCGATAATCTAGCCATAAATTGAAATAACATATACACTACGAATAAAAATAGTATCTTACTGCATGATGTTGTAGATGTTACCGACGTAGCTGCAGCCGCCTTCAGAGCATCTATAGTGGTAGTGGCAACACAAGGAGCAGTGGTCAGTGGGGAGAGGCATGAAAACTGGGCCTTGTAGGCACTGTGAATGACAAGAATATAATTACTCACTTATCAGAGTCACAGTCCACGTTAGGTCTAGGTCAAAGTCAAAGATGTTTTATTGTATCAAAGGCCATCAGCCAATATACAAGTGTACATAAATACACTGGGTGAGAATATACTGATTGGTAGATACAGTGGAAATGATAAATAAATTAACATTCATTTAACAATTGGTGGTAATCAGGAGGACTTTTAGAGTAAGGTAATTCAAAATCTGGCATTCCATTAAACAAGTTATTTCTTATGTCCATTCCATGTTTTACAAATAGAGATAATTTAAATATTACATCGGCATCATTCAATGACAAAATAGAAACAAACCCTATTCTACTCATCTTAGATGAGAAACGTTCTGGTATATATTTAGTTCGTATTTCTGCATAATAAGGACATTCAAAGGTAAAATGTATTTCGTCTTCTGTAGCAGAGTTACATAATGGACAGATTCTTTGCATTCTTTCAAGTGATATATTCCGTTCATAATTAATCCTTAGTTTTGACAAGCCAAGTCTGTATTTATTATACATTTAGGTCTGTGAATAGAAAATAGACTGTGAATTTTGCAATTTGTAGAAACCAGCTTCTGGACTTCCTCACGATGGTGAATATAACTTTAACTCAAAATAATTAGAACGTGTAAATAATTTATTATAAATAACATAGTATCTGAGCCTTATCTAGATTTAAGATAGCGTAAGCAGCGTGAAAGTTTATTTGAGAAATACTCGGCCATAATACTTGAACATTTCAAGTACTAAATTGATAACTCACGTGCACTTCTTGGCATCGGTGGAGATGTCTGCTTTTGCCGCATCAAGTTCACACTGGCAGGCGGTGGTGACAGCTGACAACACAGGTTTTTGAATGAGTACATGGTGTTACATCAAGCTTTTCTTCAAATACAAGAAAATTCATTGTTGCAGGATTAAACATACATATTTCAGTTTTAATGTCTTCCAACGATATTCAAGCCAAGAAGAATGTCCTCGCCCGTAAGAGCTGTCTTGTAACGGTATTCATTATTCTACATCAGAAAATATGCACGCTTACTGCAGGAGTGAGTCAGTGAGTTAATACTTTAAGTCACATAAACAGTATTTCAGCAATACCGTGATTAAATCAAGTTCTAGATTTATAGTAATTGAAAGTAAATTTTAAAACCTGTCAAAAAAGAAGGAAGTACAAACAACAACAAACAGAATATCACAGATATGAATGCAAAAAGAGTATGTAGAGTATGCAAATGTAAAATATTTTAATTACAGAAGATAATACAATATAAAACAGGCTATATATTGCCAACACATAAGTTAGATCGCCATACTAGGGACCATGGGGACTTACAGTACATTTGCTTCCTCCATGGATCCTAGCTTGATTTACATCAACCCTTCAGCTGTTAGCAAGTTTCGATAATCTAGCCATAAATTGAAATAACATATACACTACGAATAAAAATAGTATCTTACTGCATGATGTTGTAGATGTTACCAACGTAGCTGCAGCCGCCTTCAGAGCATCTATAGTGGTAGTGGCAACACAAGGAGCAGTGGTCAGTGGGGAGAGGCATGAAAACTGGGCCTTGTAGGCACTGTGAATGACAAGAATATAATTACTCACTTATCAGAGTCACAGTCCACGTTAGGTCAAGGTCAAAGTCAAAGATGTTTTATTGTATCAAAGGCCATCAGCCCATATACAAGTGTACATAAATACACTGGGTGAGAATATACTGATTGGTAGATACAGTGGAAATGATAAATAAATTAACATTCATTTAACAATTGGTGGTAATCAGGAGGACTTTTTAGAGTAAGGTAATTCAAAATCTGGCATTCCATTAAACAAGTTATTTCTTATGTCCATTCCATGTTTTACAAATAGAGATAATTTAAATATTACATCGGCATCATTCAATGACAAAATAGAAACAAACCCTATTCTACTCATCTTAGATGAGAAACGTTCTGGTATATATTTAGTTCGTATTTCTGCATAATGTGGACATTCAAAGGTAAAATGTATTTCGTCATCTGTAGCAGAGTTACATAATGGATAGATTCTTTGCATTCTTTCGAGTGATATATTCCGTTTATAATTAATCCTTAGTTTTGACAAGCCAAGTCTGTATTTATTATACATTTAGGTCTGTGAATAGAAAATAGACTGTGAATTTTGCAATTTGTAGAAACTAGCTTCTGGACATCCTCACGATGGTGAATACTTTTAACCCAAAATAATTAGAACGTGTAAATAATATATTATAAATAACATATTATCTGAGCCTTATCTAGATTTAAGATCGCGTAAGCAGCGTGAAAGTTTATTTGAGAAATACTCGGCCATAATACTTGAACATTTCAAGTACTAAATTCGTGCACTTCTTGGCTTCGGTGGAGATGTCTGCTTTCGCGGCATCAATCTCACATTGGCAGGCGCTGGTGACGGCTAATGACACAGGTCAACGTTTAAATTAGTACATCATGTTACAAGAAAGCAAATGTAAGGCATTATATTAAGAACGTCAGATGTGGCCGGATAAAAACAGCTACAACATGACAAACCATCTACAGAGTATTGAGTATTTATGTTGTACTTGTTGGTTTTGTTATAAGAAATGTTACCCTTCATAAGGCTATGAAGCAACAAAATGAATCAAGTTGACGACAACATAATCTAGTTGGCATTTAAGAATAAAAATTTCGACTGTTTACCACAGGTCGGATCATTAAGTGCTTCCATGCAACACAATTGATAAAGTTAACTGTAATATCATACTAATAGAAGGTCAAAGGCTTACAACATGCTGGATTATCGAGTGCTTTCATCCTGGTCTCTACACTGATAGCTAGGGTTATTACACTGGTGGAACCCTCACAGGCCGATTCTGTCTTTCCCTTCAAGCACGTGATGTAGGTCTGGATATCACTGTGTAGTACAAAACGTAAAGACCTAACCACAGACGCTGGGGCAATTCATACTACAGTGCTACCATCAAATGGAGTGTCATGAAGTTCCCTTTTAAGATCAAGATGGAAAGATATGATGCCAGCAATAATGGACTCACGTCGTACCCTTTTTGGCCTACCTTTCGAATACAGCCCCACAACCTGTACAAATTGCATCACAATATCTTACGACGTAATTTATGAAACTTTGTAATCAAGACCAATGCTTTGTGACGTCGGACTGTTGCTGGATTATCGAGTGTGCCTAAGCTCCTCTGATTATTCTGTCGACTCTATACGCATTGTCATAGTCATTGAGTAAGACATGTGCTGTAGGGAGTTTGTGTGCTAAACATAGATGGCGGCGGCGCATTTTATAGCAAGCGCCAGTTCATGAAAGAACTTTTATTTAAAATTTATATTTCGTATTGAGTGTAACTTATAGGACTAAATGAATTATCAATGGGAACCAATCTACATATACGTTGTTGTATTTTCATTCAGTAATTTGCATCATTCTAACAGGAATGGAGTATATTTAATTATATTTTTCGAAGCGGTAAGAATACATTACACTGGACACGTCATCCACTTTCGTGCCGCTTCGGTCCATTTCCTTTATTTAATACGATTTTTTAGGGGTTAGGTTTAGGACCAATAGCAATTCAGTTCACTCAAAGTATATGCATATTTGGTTGAAGATAATCCGATCCAGTTGCGATAATTCAAACAAGCCAATTCTTTCTACAAAGGTATAGATCATACCTGGAGGCTGTAGGGTGTGGCTGATTTATTCCTAAAAGACGGATATGTTTCAGTCACCGTTTGGTTTGAAAAGGCAATATCGTTCCTACAAATTGAACACTTTTCATTGAATTCTTCACAAAAAGACATGCTGCTGTTTATCCACCATACTCGATGCTTTCTAATTTTCAAAGAAAATCCAACCTTTCTTAAAAGTCATATTTCTAATCGTCGATTCCTATGCTCCGACCATTACCAAACTGTTTGTTACCTGCAAGTATCTGCTTCCCCAGAAGCGCTCTGGTCAGTTTTCCAGAAATCTTTCTGACAAATGCAGGTGTCGGTAAATGCTGCAAGTACACAGGCAATGAAAAGTGTAGATTGACAAGCACAGAAACATATGTCGTTGTTTGTACCCAAACAGACATCTCTAGCATATGCATTTTCTATCATCAATATCTATTATTATCTAAGATATCTATTAGACGTTGTTTTTCAGAAACCCACCCAGCAGGCATTTGTAGAACATGTTTGATAACAACCCCCCATCTCATAGATTATTACATATTACGTTTTCGCATGTATATATTCCCTCCACACTCTGCAACACAAAATGCTTGAGAATAGCTCGGTTTAGATATCATGGATCATGTAAATGACAGCATGTACACAACACCGTGAATCATCTGTCGGTTCAAGATACGTCATATACATAAGCATGTTTACACACCCTGCATGCAATCCATCTATGTAATTCTCATTGCGCTGTAAGTCGCCATACAATCATATCACCAGGAATTCCTCAACTGTCCCCTGAATTCTTTACACAAACAAGCATCAATAAATCCCCAGCGGGTAATCTCTAGAGAGACCCCTCCTAAAAGTCAACTCGTTCTACTGTTCTCTCACAGACGTTTTATATATGTGCATTGTATATTCTGTTGAGGTATCAAGACATACAATAATATATAGAGAATGTCGCCAGAGTGTCTAAAGATATCAATTTTATATCAACACGAGTTGATAAAGTTATAAATATCCGATTCTTTCCGAGGATATTTTTACTCTTATCAAGCAGTGTTGACATATTTGATATCATTAGACACGAGCGTGATATTCTATTTATCATCAAAAGCCACTTCTCATTAGTTTCCAATGAAAAATGTACATCTCGGAACACGGTTCTGTCATTAGACTTGCAGTGCAGCGATGTCAGAGCATTGTGACGTCATAAAGTTCACGACGTCAGGGCACTGTACAAAATCTACTGTCAAAACGATATCTCCTGGGGGATATCATTTGATCTCACTCAAGCAAGATCTCTGTAGAACACAGTTTTGGATGATAAATCAATGTACACTCACTACAGGAATCTGCTTCAAAATCTGTCTGTATGACCTGAGCGTCAGCAGCTGCAAGTGGACACCCGGCTTCACCCTTCGCTGATCCCTCCAGACAGGTCAGGTACGTCTTTAATGCCCTGAAAAAGGATGAAAAATAGATTCGCCTGAACATCGGACATCTGAAACCATAGATACGTGTATGTATTTAAATAGATGTATCTCGCTAGGTGCATGCATTACTGTAAATGAAAAGTGCAATATTTACTCTCACGTGGAAGTTCCATTTGTTTGTAGTAGAATGTTTCAAGAATGAATGAACAATTTGATAAATATTTTGCGCTAATCCGGTAGTGAAAAAATTCAATACAAAGCCACACAGGCATACACACAATACTGATCTTTATGTAATTTCAAAGGGTTTTTGTTACATATGTTGTGTATGGCATACAAACAAGATGTCCTGTACATTATGTAAAATGACTTACGCGCATTTTGCGTTGGCGACCGGTGTACCATATGCATTTTTACATTCGTCACAAGTACTTGCCCAAGTCGGTGGACAGTAAACTGGAAAGGAATCAATGCGAGATTTAGTCTGACAAAATGTTTATCAACTCACTATAGTCCGTTTGGCTCAAATCGGACCGATGAATTGCGATCTAGCTCGAAAACTAATAAATATAAAATACTCAATGAACGCTGATCATAATCAAAACATCATACCAACTCTGTGATGTTTTTGCAGAATTTTGGTCCAAAACCAAAAAAGTTGTTTAACAATCAATCATTAAAATATTGATACAGTTCACTATTTGCTACGAGGGAGGAGTGCAGAGAAAGGGACAGCCAGGTGTTCGAGAACGGATGGAGAGGGCACAGCACAGGTTAATGAATAAATATATTGTCTGTGAACGTGCTTCTCGAACACCTGGCTGTCCCTTTCTCTGCACTCCTCCCTCGTAGCAAATAGTGAACTGAAAAACTCATAAGGATCATAGTCAAGATTTGTTGCCTCGGCAAACCGCACGCCACTAGGTCGGCAATAACCTTTTCTGTCATCTGCGAATCAGATGAACCCTTCATCCGTTTCCTAAACCCGATCAAGCATGCTCCAGCGCACGACAAATTTATATCTCTTATACGAAGGTGTTGCGGTGACACCTTTTTACAGAATGATTTTGACGATATTTTCACTTTTTTATTCACAATTTTTTTTTTTTTACCAATTTCTCTGGCAACTTGGGATATTGACCTTCCCCACAATGTCTCATTCGCAGGGTAAGTGGCCATGTCATGAGCAGTTAAGGCCAGACTACTTTATGCAAGCGAAGGACTCGCCGGAGTTGATGTTCCCTACACACTGCACAAAAACTCAACCAAGTGTCGGTTCAGACAGCCTCCCAATAGCGATAACTAATAGCGTGCTTATTTGACACCGGGTTGACAGAACCTGGTGCGTTTTCCCAGTTGCATATTGGTAACAAAAAAGGAGCGAGAATACAACACATTAGCATGAAGCACAACTTTACACGGCCCTGTTATGGGTGAAGTATGATGAATAAATGACAGGACAGGGAAATGTCGCTGGGTGTAAAGGTCTAAAAGTCTTACGACTCAGGTGTGCACAGGTGTGCACAGGCGTGCAAGAGAATCTCAAGATGTTGAACTACGATCATTCCCACAAGTAAGGTCTTCACGTCACATCATTTTGTTATTCGAGTGTGCCCACGCTGGGCACGCAATGACTGGACATCGGGATTGGGGTTCTGTTTCGACGCTGTTCTATATCGATTACAGAATGCTAACGTGGATGAAGACAGTTTTGGAAATGCCTTTAATAATTTACAAGTCTGCCATTTAAGAAATTTGTTTTCAAGTAGCTGTATTTTGCAATTATTAAACAGACAACTATTGATCTTCAAGAAATTCCACTTTAATTGAAAGTCCAAATGTTATAATTCAATTTGTACTGTTTAAACGTTGAGGCTGGAACATCCACCGTGTCCATAAGCATGCATCTATGAATTATCACTACTAAGCAGTGATAGTACCAGGTATTTGCAGAATGATTTAAATTAATTAGTTACTTTAAGAACTTAAAGTGTATGAAATAAGCCGCCAGAAATATATATTTCTATTACTGTTGTTAATACTAAATAATACTATTTTCATCTCTTAAGTAACAGCAATGGTATAAATACAGTTTGAGTCATGGTATTATAATGTGCCCATGGTTGAGCATTCTTTAAACAGACACGAGATTACGCTCATCTTCAATAGTTATCCATTAACGTATTGCCAATAGTTCAAATGATTTCAATACATTAAACGCCTGTGTCAATGTCTGTTACAAACAAACATTTCTACTGACGTACACGCCCGTTTTATCCGAATATGCATATATCGGAGTTCAAGTATGAATGATAATACCAGTACTCTTGAAACCGTCGCTTAAGCATCATAGTGAGTGAGGGAGTGAGTTAATATTTAACGTCACATCGTCATATCGTGACGAAAACATATTTGACATTGAAATGGAATGTATGTATATTATATAAAACCTATTCATCAAAATTTATCGAACAATTCTATTTCTTTTAAAATTTCAATAATTAAATGAAAATGAACAGTACCAAAAGATCCTGAACAGTTTTTATATTGAAATACTTATCCCTTGTGATGGAAAAATCCATACAGTCAAGCAGGACATACTTGACCGTCATTCTCTCATCACAAGTGATACAAAACGGAGGATCCTCAAGTAGCTGTATTTTGCAATTATTAAACAGACAACTATTGATCTTCAAGAAATTCCACTTTAATTGAAAGTCCAAATGTTATAATTCAATTTGTACTGTTTAAACGTTGAGGCTGGAACACCCACCGTGTCCATAAGCATGCATCTATGAATTATCATTACTAAGCAGTGATAGTACCAGGTATTTGCAGAATGATTTAAATGAATTAGTTACTTTAAGAACTTAAAGTGTATGAAATAAGCCGCCAGAAATATATATTTCTATTACTGTTGTTAATACTAAATAATACTATTTTCATCTCTTAAGTGTCAATGTCTGTTACAAACAAACATTTCTACTGACGTACACGCCCGTTTTATCCGAATATGCATATATCGGAGTTCAAGTATGAATGATAATACCAGTACTCTTGAAACCGTCGCTTAAGCATCATAGTGAGTGAGGGAGTGAGTTAATATTTAACGTCACATCGTCATATCGTGACGAAAACATATTTGACATTGAAATGGAATGTATGTATATTATATAAAACCTATTCATCAAAATTTATCGAACAATTCTATTTCTTTTAAAATTTCAATAATTAAATGAAAATGAACAGTACCAAAAGATCCTGAACAGTTTTTATATTGAAATACTTATCCCTTGTGATGGAAAAATCCATACAGTCAAGCAGGACATACTTGACCGTCATTCTCTCATCACAAGTGATACAAAACGGAGGATCCTCACCTTTTAACAGGTATTCATGAGTATATCTTGTGTGGCCAATACGACATCGTCGCACGATGACCTCTTCAAATCTGGACTGACAACCCAAGTAGGTATCTTAAGCATCATAACTATTTTCCCAACTCGACAGGTTAGTGGAGATTTGTTACTTAATAATGATGTCAAATGTTGTTGTTTTTTTCATTCAAAGCAACCAGGATGTCCACTTCTGAAACACATATCACACAACTGAAGCGAATCTAACTGTTATCAATTCAGGTAGAAAGGAAAACCTACCTAGAAGAAGAACTGTGACGGCTAACTTCAGCATGACTGCCGATGCTTTCCTGAGAACGTCTGTACGTCTAGACAGAGAGGCACTGCGGCGATGATCAGTTCGTCCCTCTATATGTAACGCCCGTCTCCATAGTACCGTAATGTTGTGTCACATGGTCTCAACATAACAGTAACATAATCCCAATAATGTCCAGTATTTATCAATTGCACGTAGAATTTGATTTGACTTGCCGACAACCTTCAAATATTTTTTACATCGGTTGAGTGAAAGACTTTGTATTTGTTGAAATCTTGAAACCAATGTCAACAAACTAAAACTAAGGTAGGAGTTGCTAACGAATCATGAATATGAAGTAGCTGCAGTGTTTCAGTGATTGGGTCGTATGCATCAGGCGTCAAATGACAGCATACCATCGTGGAGAACATGCCATACAACAGAGGGCAACAGTGTCAGCTAAGAGTCAGTCAAAGCCTTGGAAGATATAACACAGAGACACGGAAGATTACCACTGATATCATTATCAGCAATGATTCCTAGTGTCTCTATTAGTCCTTTGAGTCTCAACATCATGTCATAGACGAGTACTCATGTGTCAGCCCACTGGCGAATGCCCAACTTCATTTGTTTGGTGGTGGCAAGACGTTAACACGACGCTACATGCAGGTACACGAAAACGGTTGCAAACAACTCAACGTGCTTGGTAACACCTGCGCTGTTTTTGTTGTATATTTTTGTCATCTAAGAAGGATTGTTTGGGAATGCAGCGATACCACAGTACTAAACAGCGTATGAAGTGCAGAACCACAACATCGCTCATAAGTATGATGGTTTAGTCTTGAATACTGGACTGAAGTTGAGCAGAGTTTTTCAGAGCTGGTTATCATTGTATCTTTAATAACATTCGAATATATTACCATATAGTGTCAGAACAACATGACAAACTTCAAGTCTGTTCTCTTGACTTGCTGATTATAGATATTTTCTAAAAATATCATTCATAAATCCATTTAATAATTTCAATACATACTGTTGGTTTGGTATTCGAATGTTATTAAAGATATACATATAGCGAAACTACTGAAGACTGATAATACACATAAAAGCCTCTCAATGTTGTGTACCTACATGTATGGAGCCCGTGACATTGTCCTGGTGTTTCCGTTTCGCTCATGCAGAAGTGCGTGAATTAACGTCGCATCGGCAATATTTCAGCCATATCGAGACGTGAATTTGAATAGTTTTGTTATAAATACTAAATATAGTCGGAATGAGAAATCTGTTTTCGATGAACAATATAATAACTTAATTGTCACACGTACAGTTTAACACCAGTTGACAGCTTTCCATCAGTAAAAATATTAATCAACAACACAACATACAAAGTATGGCAACACCAGTGATTTTAACCCCCATATAGACATTTATATGCATAATTATGCTTGTTTTGTATGATTATTTGGACCCTTCGAGCGCATCGGAGTAGCATAGTTTGATTCCCCACAACGGTACAATGTGTGAAGCCCATTTCTTGTGTCCCCCGCCGTGATATTGCTGGAATATTCCTAAAAGCGGTGTAAAACTAAACTTACTCACTGTTAACGAAATACGACGTTCAGCAATAAAACATGAGTAAGTGTTGCCATGTTTGCTCCTTTGTATAAAATCCAGTTTTTCGTTCTGTTTGCGTTCAGATTTGTCATTTATTTATTCCTTAAGGGTCAGTTTGTCAAGATAGTAAGTTAAATTGAGGTACGGATAAGTTGCGTTACTTTTGGTTAACTCTTTCAATTCAAAGTACGAGATATTATCTCTGAAGGTTCACAACCCTTCAGTACGACATCTTTATTGACTTTTATTACAATATTTCAGACCAAAACAGAAAAAAAAATATGTCGTCTTTTGCGCAGAAACATTGTAAATGCAGTTGATTTTCATTCTAAAAGGAGATTAAACTCCTTCAGTGGCAGAGTCTTCTTGTCATGCATCTTGCGATCTTTTTTGTACAGGATTGATGCATGCACTATATCATCATGGTCTACTGATTTCTCCACCAGTGTCTTCATGTGCATGGGCATGTAGGAGATAAGCTGGTCACTGTGATCAACGCCAGCCAAGTTGATGATGTATTGTTGTACAGCCTTCGGCTTGTGCTGTGTTCTGCTCCACACGTCAATCAGTACTGGTTTATGAACAGTTTTTTTGACTGGACGCATTTCACATTCTGTGTTTGATTCACTTCTTGATTGTTCATCTTTGTCCTTCGTCCCCACTGCTCTCGTTGCAGCTACTCGCATCATCACAAATGGCAGATAGAACTTGGCTTGAAGACAGATACGCTTTTCGACGACCAGTCATTTTAACACCATGTGGTCACCGAATGTCATTGTTATATAGCACGTGGTTTTAACCAGGGGAGATAATCAAGTAAATCATAGAAAATACACTGTTACAGTGTACACGAATTGCAATCGAAGGACGAGGATACTAAGTAAGGCCAGAAATGCTTGGAAAATGCTTTTTAGCAATTATTTGATAATGATTGATATTTCAGATTCAAAACTCATATATAATCATTTATACCACCACGACCTAATATGGCATATGAGTAATCACGATGTATCATTCCCTAATCATAATGATTACTCGTAAAATATCGAAAAATTCCATGGTAGAAACACTTTAAAGAAACAACTATACTGTGACCCACCTGACAGGCAGACAGGATGACAGCATTATGTAACGCACGGGCAGTGCATGTCAGGGACCGTCTCAAAATATCAAGTATCACTGCTGGTCGAGGACTCTAGCTGAATTACAACAGGGGCAACTCGGCTGACGTTAACGCCGTCCCACAGACGGTATTCGTCCTCGATTTTGAGAACACGGCCTTTTGCCACACTTCTGGGGTAATTTCTCGCAAAAAAAGCATACACAAACTCTTTAACGTCTGAAAGCGTGAATGTGGAATTTTGCGAGCAATAAAATTCGTACAGTTACCCCAGATCAGCTCGAACGGATTGAGTTCACAGTGCCGTATTGGTGTACGCAGAACTATGTGGCCTTGTTTTGCAGCTGGTTCGTCAGTGATGTACTGGATTGGCTTTTTGTGCAGCCGGGTTTTTTCCATGAGCTGGGGCTTTGTTTCTAAATTCCTGTAAGGCACGTAACAGGAAATGAGAAAATCCTGCAACTGAGCCTTGAGATTGCTCTTGGTGGGTGTGATGGTACCTGGGAAACGCAGGTTATGGTAACTGGCGTTATCCGAAATGATAACGCTTGATTCGTCCAGCTGAGGTAAAAGCTGATGTTCGAACCAATCCAAAAATACCTTCCCATCCATTCCGCTATGGTAATCACCATCAGATTTCTTGGCCTCAACACCCAATCAGTCCCTTACTACGGGTACCAGCATGCAAGATGATCAGGCGTCTACCTTTGCCTGATGGCGACACTGGTGCCTTAGAACAGTCTGAAGGAAGCCACATCCGATCGATTGAGTGATTTTTATTACACCAGGTTTCATCAAGGTATATAATTTGAAACCCCAAATTGCGGTATTCTTCAACTGTTCTGAGATCATGGACAGGATTGAGTACTTTTCTCTAAACACAGCTGTGTCATCTCCCCTTTAGGTGTACCTGAAACCCAGTTTAGGAAAACTGGCTCATGTCTCGTTCAACATTTCTTCAAGATTATTCGAAACGGATTAATTTTCAGCTCGTTAGGAGTTATATTAAAAGCTTTCATTAGCTTTCCAAATATGTATTTATCACACGAAGTAGTTTTGTTGTTTATACTGCTCATTGGGACGGTGGGGTAGCCTAAAGTAAGGCCAGAAATGCTTGGAAAATACTTTAGTGGCACGTTAGTGGCTAAAGCGCTCGCTCGTAACGCCGAAGACCCGGGTTCGATTCCCCACATGGGTACAATGTATGAAGCCCATTTCTGGTGTCCCCCGCCGTGATATCGCTGCAATATTGCTAAAAGCGGCGTAAAACTCAACTCACTCGCCAAAAAAACATTTTCCAAGCATTGCTGGCCTTACTTGAAACTGTGAAATATGTTTAGTATGATTAGACGGATTATCACGTTCTTCGTATGGAAACGATGAATTCAGAGGCTACAGCTGGAAAAATCTGGTCATTTGCAAGGGTTGTAGGTGACTGGACGTGATATCACGTCCTTAGGATAAAGTGAAGCAGTGAAAAGTTTACGTCTTATGGAAAGTGTTAATGGTCAAATATACCTCTGCGATACCTCTTTCAATGTGTATATAATGTTCAGCTCCATATTGCTACTTATGTTCAGTCGATTATACATTGGAAACATTGTATTTATCCTCTTGCGTCCACGTCCATTATGTTCAATCGTTTGTTTTGCTTGACGTTAGGAATTTGATGCAGGTGTAATCGCAACGTCGATAAAGTAGGCGAGGCATGCAGTTGATGTGTATCACATTGCAGGTCTATTCATTGGAGTCCTCACAAATAACTTCAAAATTGTTTATGGGTCGTTTAGAGATACTCGCTCTGACACTCACTGTACAACCTTCGATTTAACCAACCTGTGTTGGCATATATTTCTGGAAACACGGGGATTCCTGGTAATAGTAAATAATGTGATTCTATAAGAAATTTGGGTATGAAGATTTACTGATTGGACATATATTGTGTGAATAGTATATTATAGTGACAAAGTTTGCATAATCGTCAATGTTATTGGCCACATGAACACCAACAGAGTCGCAGAAAATTAATGTGTTGCTGTCTGCAAAATTACCGAAACAAAGGCATGGTCAGTTTGCTTTGTTGTTTAACGCCGCACTTTTACCAATATTCCAGCTCTATGGCGGCGGTCTGTAAATGATCGGGTCTGAAGCAGACTCGACTTGTGTTAACCAAATCAGCGAGCCTGACCACAAGCATGGGTTACTGAAGACCAATTCTAACCGGGCCCTTGACGGGTTCAAAAAACTATAATAACAATCATAGCATCAAATATTTGAAATAAATCTTGACATGGTATATTTCAAACTATCTTTGGATATGTGTACAATGTCATAATAGCATTGTTGCTCTGTGCAGCAAGAGTAGTTAGTGCTTTCGTCCAAATAAGTTTATGTGTGACAAAAACCCATATGTCTATATACAGACACAGTTACAATATCCATGCCCTTAAACTTCCATTGCTCATAATGTTTAAGAGGTTCACTATTTCTGAACACCAAAACTTTAGTTGTTTTTGAAATTTTCATTCATGCCTGTGAAACTGCAAAAATAGTCTAAAGCAGGAACCTTCTGTAAATTTAGAGGCGTATCAGCAACAGAACATATGTCTTCAGCAAACATATAATTTGGTATGTCATCAGAAAACTATACTCTGTTTTAAAGCCTATGTATTGTAATATAGAATCATGTGTGTGCGCTGTGGTGATTTTACAAATTATTATTGATTGCCCAGTCGGATTGTTGTTTTCAATGAATTGTATTACGATATTCCTAATAATGGAAAACATGGCGCTCAAATGTTCCCGGATATGATTGAAAATGCTACCACTACTTTCGCTGATGTTGTCACCTTAGTTTCAGACATTATTGTAGGATTACAAAATCAACGTAAGATTTTGGGATGTTACACAAAAGAATGAAGTTTATCAGATAATTACGACAATACAAATATTGCCATTTTCAGAAGGGGTGGGAAAGTGGGTACTAAATGGGATACATCATAAGAATCATTATAAATGTCATGGTCTTTTGTTAACCCATATAATGAACTTTTCAAAATGCAATGACGATTTAGTATCAAGAGCAACAAAAACCCTATTTAACGTTATGTCTGTTTCATATAAATCGGAAATATACAGAACATCATTGAAAACGCACCACTTCAAATTATTAAAAGCACGTGTAAGGAATTAATATTTTTTGAGTGGATAATAACAGATGGACGACTGACAAAAGCTGTGATTGTAATTAATTCCACCCCAGACCACGACACTCCCACCACTCAAAGGTCTGTCTGAACCACACACTCATCGGCATAACGTTCACCACGTCTACGCCAAACACATAATCGGCCGTCAGCATTACGTAGATGAAGACCACGCCATTGTTGTAACCTTTACAGAAAATGCCTGCTAGCCCCCTGTTTACGCTCATTATGGTATCTGTCAGTCAGAATTGGTCCTACGTAAGGACGTCGAGCATGGGGCCCTGTAGCGTGTAGACGGCGTCCCATGGAGTCAGCGCTGATGACCCCCACGTCAACCCCCACTAGTGCAGCATTCCCGGCAGTCGGCAGTGTTCAATCACTGATATGGACAAGGTCAATAGGGCGATCCTGATGAGACGTCGTAACACGGTGTTGCCAAGGTCATTGAAGGTCACGGGTACTGCCTGTCTACTCATGTCGTCTATGAAGCCTAACGATGGTGGAGTGTCCAAGTCCAAGTTGTCGAGCAATATCCCTGCTGCTGGTGCCAACCTGAATCGTGCCTACTAGCACGTTCTCCTTCGTGAGGTGTTAACCTCGGCATCTCTGTCCTCGTTTCACAATCGTTAGTGAAGCAATGAGAATCGGTTCTCATAAACCTGCTTTTAATGTCACAGTCAGTATGATTCTTTAATGAAATTCGCGCTTTTTTCATGGTGTGGCCGCATGTTGATGCATTTTGGAATGAAGTGTCATACTGTGGGCATGAATTGGTTTCTAAAGCATTTTTTCAACTGGACATGCCCTTCGACTTCATGTTAGTTATATTCATTGATCTTGTCATGCTGAAATCCATCGTGGTGGAAATATGGACAATTGAGACTGGTGCGTTTTCAATGATGTTCAGTATACTTCCCCTGAAATATTTTTGAAACTATTTGATTCCCAAATACAACCAATAATGTTATATGAATCTGATATTTGAGGATAACAAAGAAATGATTGCTTAGAAAAGCTTCACCTTTTAGCATGTAAAAGATATTTATCCGTTGGATTATCAACACAAACCTGTATGATTTACGGCGAATGTGGAAGACACAATACGTATAACTTCTCAGACTAGATGCTTAAAATATAGGATATAGCGTATTTGTATACATGAAAATAGAATTCCAATAATTCCAATAATATACTTTTACATTTAGACCATATCGGTAAAATCACATGGGCATCCCATGTAAGAAACAATTTGTTCTCTCACGGTTTTGGATTTATTTGGATTAACCAAACCATTGGAAATATCTCTTTTTATTTTTCATTTTGAAAACCAAGCTATTGATAAGGATTGGCATTCTACCCTTTATGATAGCTCAAGGCCGGGATCGGGATAATTTTATGTAAATCCGCAGTTGAGAATGAAATTCACTTTATGTTAGTTTGTCCTTCGCTTTATATCCTTAATGTCTTCTCAAAATGATTATATTATTCTTAATCTGTCATTATTTATCAAACATTGTATGACACTAAGAAATAAACTGTTAAAAATTTAATACGCTAAAGGTAATTTTGCAATTGCCTGTTATTGTGTTCTCTCTATTATGTGTATTGTATATTATCTGTATATTGTATTATATTATTTGTGAATGTATATTTTATGTGGACCGGTGGCCTTAAATAAACTCTACTGACTTTTGACTTGATTTGGCTTGTTAAGTCTGATCAAAACTTTACAAACAGAACTTGTGGACTACATATTCAGATTACAGAGTATAACGATTGGAAATGCAGTATTACGAATTATAAATTCTTGGACAATCCATTTACACTGCATGGTCTTTAACAAAGACGTGCACAAAAGTATGTCAATATGTGACATCTATTCTGCACGATCAATGTACAAGGTGGCAGCACCTGTAACTGATATGATCTGGGCTGCACAATCGCTGAGTCGAAACGAGATAAATGCATTTTTCCACATAATGTAACAATGGCTCCGTCGAGGCTGAAATTTCTGTACTTTTAGCGCCTTGTTTGGACTGGTTTTGTGCCCACTGATACTGTAACGTTAAGACTGACAGTTTTCAATTTGAGACATACACACCTTTACACATCATTATATGTGCATTGGTATGTTTGTCACAGGGGATGCTTATCATGGGATTTTAATTTATTGATACCTTTTCCGTCAACGTCACTTATAATTAATTTCTGTGTATTTTTTAATGAATTGATCCATAGCTTTTGATGAACGGCGTGTTAAGTCGTTTTGATGCAATCGGTAAATCAGTGTATAATGACAGTGCCAATTATTGTCGTTGTAGTGTTGTAAAACAATTATTTCATGATCAATACTACCAGGACAAAGAATTGGCCTACACGCTGAAGAGTAGTCTTGCTGGCAGCTGAAGTGCTGTAAGTCATCATGATCCCAATAAAGCGGTTTACTTTTCGTTGTTGGCGGTCTGGACCTTGCATTTTGACTGCATCATTGTAATATTGATCATTTTGTTGATAATAATGGATTAGCATTTGAAATGATTACATTTTAGGATGTGTGACATCACGCCAATGTCCTATTGCAACTTGTGACAGATGCGTTATCGTCACTATGATTATGCATGGCTGTGATACGCCTAGTGTGAGGCAACTGGTCATTCATGTCGTTGTTTCATTTCGACTTGGTAACACATTACAGCAGTGTCCAAGAATGACCTAAATATTGGATGAAACTAAGCAGTAGTTGGATGTACTAAAAGAGGTATCTATTCAGTTTCTAGACATAAACTTCCAAAGTGCAAGGCAATGATATTACGGATTTTGTGCATTACTGTATCCAGACTAAATTGACATGATTCATTGGCTCTGTTATAATCAATTCAGTAGTAAATAATATAAATGAAGTAATGTTATAAATGATGAACGAGATATGTGACTATACATTTCTACTAAGTTACTATGATTTGAACGTTTTGCATTGTATTTTATAACCGTGTCTCAGGTTTACATGACAAACGGTATTAACCTCACAAAAAACATAGACGAAAATTGGCTAGATTGTCTAAAATTTCTAATAGCTGAAGGGGTGGTGTAAATCCAGCTTGGGTCCATGCAGGAAGCACATGTACTGTAAGTCCCCATGGTCCCTAGTATGGTGATCTGCCTTCAGTTGCTGGCAATCTATAGCCTGTTTTATACAATATTGCACTCTATAATGAATATGTGTTAGATTTACGTACTAGTTTTATATTCATATCTGTGATGTTCTAATTGTTTTACTATCCTCCGTTGGCAGGGTGTTTTTCATAATGTAATTGTATGTATTATGAATTAATAACCTTTTTAGTCACGATATGACTGCAGATGTGACTTAAAATCTTTACTCCCTCACTCACAAAGACGAAAACCATATTTACGGAGTAAAAACAATTATTTGTTCTTTGTTATTATGATGCACTTTACAAGAAAACAATGTTTGGTTCTTACCTGAGAATCATGTTTTTTCCTCACTGCATTTATGTGCCAATATTCAATGGATATTGATAGGGAGCGAATATGTTTTTACGGCGCTTTTAGCAATATTCCAGCAATTTCACGGCGGAAGATACCAGAAATGGGCTTCACACACTGTACCCATGTGGGGAATCGAACTCGGGTCTTCGGCGTGACGAGCGAACGCTTTAACGACTAGGCTCCCCCTTGGCCACTATATTGATAAGGATGTAATGTACGTGACCACCAATTGATCCTCAAATTAAGATTTTCTAAATATATTTCATTATTAGCATAATGAATGGGGTCGTTTTATTACAATATATCGTTCTTACAACTGCCAAGTTTATCAAAAGCGAGACCAATATGAAAATACACTTAACACGTCACAATTTAATTCTGGACTCACAAAAGCTAACATGGATTAGCTAATAGCGCATTGCCGGGAGACCCACATTCACACGAAAACTCAACCATACCCATTGCCGGTTGAGCCAAACCATTTTCAGCTATTGTTTTCTTAAAAGTGGCTTTCCCGGGATATAACTATCAGCACACCCCAATCCGACCATCTTTCATTATTTACCTGTCATGAGCTATCAGTTGTATTGAAAGCTCTCGCCTATTGTTTCATTACTTAATTGTTTCGCGGATAGGTATGTAGTCACTCCAAATTCACCATATATGCGTGACTGTCCTCTCCGACGTCCGCGGCCACCTCTCAACCTAGCAATCTCGATCCACTTTCTGCTCACTATCAAGCCATCTATAACTTCACCTCTCTCTCCAACCGGCCGTTTTCTCAGAGGTCCGCGCGCCTGTCTTTTCCTTCCTTATTTCACACCAACTCTACCTCCCAACAACTACTGTCTCCTCCGAGGTCCGCGCGCCTCCAGCCACCACCGACCCCCGCCACCTCTCAAGCATCAACCCTAACAAACTCCAAGGTCATTTCTCATCTCTTCTCATCTAATTACATCAACTACATTATTTTTTCTTTTCCCTTCCTAATCACGGCTTTTTATTTATTATCATGTTTGTAGCCGTTTTCATTCAAAATTCACTTAGGTTAACACCCCATCATTTACATTTTTGCGGTATGGTGGTTTATCCCTTATTATAAACATATTAATTATTACTTTAGCTCCCACCTACCCTGTCGGTGTTATTGGCTACAGCCAGAAGCCGACGTTAAACTGATAATCATCATCATATGTAGTCACTAGGCACTTAAAACATTATAAGTTATGCCATGGAACAAGTTATCTAACTACAGTATGACGTGATATTGTATAGTAGGTGATTTGAGAATACAGAAGCACTGAAAAGCATCGTTTTTTACCACCAAGGGCATAACACTGGTGACCCAGTTCAGGATCGAGTGATGACTGAAAATGTCAAAAATGCCGCTTCGCAACAATCTGCGAATGATCCAGAGTTCTATCATTTTTATGTGATATGGCTTCACAGAACAACACAAAGGTACTATCTTGTGTTGGAAACTGTATCTGACATACTGCTTCAATGATACATTGATTCATGAAACAGAACAGAAATCACAGCAAGATAAGCCCCAGTACAGTAGCTTATTTATTAATTTGTTAACGTACAACATGCGAAATAACTCAGTGCAATTGGAAATGTGGCTCGTCAATGGTATGCGTGTACGAACAGATAATATCAAAACATACACGTTGGAACAGTCAAAATTAAGAAATTGTTGAATATGAAATATTACTTTTAATTTGTAATTCTTTTTACATAAACAGTATTGTGAGAACTTTAACTGTATTGAAATATGTCTTGTCAATCCTATTGACATTTGCCAATAACCACTTCCAAATAAACTAAATAGTCTATGCTGCTTCAGAACAAATAAAGGTCAATTAGGGAGCCCCAACTGGGTAATTAAGGAAAGAAGTCAATTCCTGTAACTGTAATTCCCGTCTGCCCGTCACGGCTATTCTTCGCCCGAGGTTTTAGGGAGTTTTAGTATTTCATCTATATGTTTAGATTGGTTATTTTGGTGTTTTAACGGCTGGGGCCCGCTGAGTGAGTCTATTATAATAATTGTATTTTTATACTAATGTTTATTGACTTCGGCTTCTCACAGTTTGTGTTCATAATGTTCACTTTGATCAAAACAGGATTATAGATTTCCCATGTAACTAATTGAGTTACTCCCAGAGGTACAGAGGTGGATACGACGGGCTGTTGGGCTTCCTCTGCTCCCCCTATGAATAACTGACAAGAAACTTGAAACCAAGATCGAGTAAACAGTTAAAATATAAACTCATTGAAGCTGCAAGTTTGCACCTAAACAATTAAAAAAATCAAAACAACACAAATATTTAATAAGAATAAATAACCATCACTAAACTATCGATAGTCACACATACTATCGATGCATCGATCGTTTTTCATTTCTACCATCGATTAATTGCTTTCGGAATAATTGCAATTCATCGATAGTTTGATGCATCATTACAGCCCTATTAATTATATCGCTTAATATATTCTTATGCACATAACTTTGGATCAATCCATTACCCAATAAAGGTTACAGTGCAGTGTACCTGAATGCAACCAACCATAACGTTTGTTGATTTGACGTGTCTGGGACGTCTAACTGATCGGAGGACACCAGAGAGGAAGTTGCATGCAATATTTTTAATATTGCCCTTGTGGATTTCCATTATGATTTGCACACATTATGTTTTGCACACAGTGTACATCACTATCTATGTAATTGTATTATTGTTATGGAGCGACATTGACATGCATGTTTATGTTTGTTTGCCAATCCCGTCATGATTACTTGAAGAAAACATGTTTAAACTATACATTAAAATATCCATAGTATTAATATGTAGTCTTTACATTAGGCAATGAGGAATACACAATATATTCAAGATTGAGTTTGCTTTTACCTTTTTAAAATTGTCAATATTTTTGCTACAGCCGAAAAGATTTACCTTGACTTCGTTATGTACAGGTCCGTGGTTGTGGTCGCTTGGTATTTTAGAAACGATGTCGTTAAGACAGTTGAGAGTGTTAATCTGTATGCAGTCTTTCCGCATGCATTTTCACGAGATCCATTCTCCCCTTTTCCTCTTTTTTACTATGAACATATAACCATTTACACAAAGGTATCTTCCACCACGAAATGTAGGGAAACCTTTGAAGTCTAATTGTGCATTTGCCATAACTGGCAAATTCACTCACATTCTGGTAGACATGTCTTATTTCGTTTCCTGGGTGAGCTGAGTTAACACATTTTACATTTGGTAGAAAGCAAGTGTCCTATTCCCTTAAAACAACACCGTCGTCACAACATCAAACATCCAAGGATTTTTACCTCGACCCAAAGGTCTTACTTACGGGTCTACCCAGTAGACATCACTTGCTTGATAACGGTTTTAGCAGCTACGCCGAAACGGGGTGTCCCCAGTTTGCCAGCAGATATTTTTTAAAGGTTTCAGGTCACTGAACCATGCTAATCTCTTGAAACAACAGGTGATACACTTTTTAGTGTCGTCCCACGAGGCCTAAAATTATTCAATTAGGTAGGTACCGTTCATTAGGCTATGTGGGACTTCATGCCTAACTGGTTTTATGGGATTACGGTTCACCTTACCACTGCGCTGAGCTCGTGAACAGAGTTCACCTGAACTGACACTAACACGAGTGAGTGATTACATTAATGATTGATGCTATGTTTAAACTGAACACATCACTTATCTCGTTGACATATCAATCTGATAAGGTCATAACAGAACTACACAGAAATAACATTGATGCAGTTGCAGGGTGGTGGTTGGGTGAGACCTAAGAAAATCAAATATCGCCAGCTTGAAGAACGGCTAGCTAGACCTCGAGGATAGACTGCTGCAAGATAGTGTCGAGACTCCACTTGCTTACGGTGTGTCTCACCTTGTGGGACTATGAATAATGATGTATGCTTGTGATATTGTGTATAATGTGATATTTCGTAATAATGTATGTTTGTATCATGATGGTAGTGCTAATGTTGCCTAATGGTTGTATTTCATAATACTGTTGATGAGATTGATGATGACGATAATATGTATATTGAAATAAATAATGAATGAAGTCACAGCGTCAATTTTATGGGCAGCCAAAATACCCTGGACCATATTACACACGGAACAACCTGCCCTGCACGCTCATTCATGTGTGTCCTCTTATCCCAGGTAACCCCTGCTGCCTGTTGGGGGTACACCGCCGAAACGCCGCTTACATTATAATAAAGGAGTTGTATATCCATATAACTTTCTCCGTTGTTTAAATTATCATGGTCTAAACAGATATTGCATTATATTGTCATACGAATTCATGAGAGATTTTCAAGTTATTGTGTTGTCATCCACATGTTGATTTAGCTGGTTTCTTCCTCATTTCCAATTTCATCATTCTGAGTTTCACCTCAGTTGAGTATCTCAGTGTAGCTCGCAAAGACAAGGTCACGATGCGGAACGATGACGTTTATTGTATCTCCGCGTTCAGTTACGTAATTTCCGCAAAGCGCCTGCGACAATTTGCGCCGAATAAGTCTTTGTGTCCCATCCGTTGGTCTTGTGTATTGGAGTTAAACAGCCACGACTTTCAAGTGTATTTTGCTTTCCAAATATATACAATCCATTGATCACCCTGGGCTAGGTGTGAGATGTACAGGTGCTCGTGAGGGTGGTTTTTTAAAAAAGACTGACTGCGCTTATCGCGCAGCCAAATATCGTACATTCTAAGGATATCTCGAAGTGATTGTATTATAAGGTGTCGAAATGGTGTTAAATTTTCTTTTGTCCATTAACGTATTTGTCATTCAAAATTGGTGTGTTTATATGTGTGATTGAACAACACTGTTTACTGATATAAGAATAGGAACTTTGACCTTTCTCAAGACGTGCACATTTATGCTCTTGAAAACCTTGTTTGGCAAGATGTGCCTTTCAATTTTGCTATTGTGTGCATGTTCATATTGTATTTCAGTTTTGAACATATGGTTTAAACATATTTATATTCTCAGAGAATCTGGTTTGGTAAACAAGCAAAACATTGCTTTTATTAATACCTCCCCGGTACATATATAATATTACAGAATACACAAGAACTGGATACACAAAAACGTCAAATTAATTCCTATCATAAGTAGCAAACTGTCACTGACGCCTTCGGCTAGGTGGATAAAACGGGACGCAAAAATCCCCGTATACACCGCATCACAATAGTAAACAGAATTTATCTTAACGAATGTTTAAAGACAGACAGACAGATAGACATAGTTTATTAAAGTGTCCCATGTATGTAACCAAGATATAAAATACATATAAAATAAACACATAATGTTTTACATACATCCAGCCTTAACAGGCTTATGAGACACTGTTATCTAGAGGGTCAAAATATACATCATAGACAGATTTGTATAAAACCATATAAATACATAACCTTAGGCTAAAATATCTTAAATCGCCCTTCATGTAAATACAGCATGAAAATCAGTCATATATTTCACTAACATGGTACTGACTAGTCGATTTGAACACCTGCTTCACGGTTCACTGACTGCCGTGGATGCATATTATCAAGGGTACAGCTTCATTAAGCCTTATGCAACCAACCATAAAATGTGCTGTTTAAAGCGGTCTGTCTTTTGGGAGGTCTATCTTATAGGAAGATACCGGTTTTTTCCATTGGGCGGGATATAAATGATTTATTCTGCCTGATGATTTGTACAACACCACCCAAGCAGTGCACAACCGTGCACCCAGCATACATTGTAATTTGTTCGGTTGTAGAAAAAAGTCATAGGAAAAAAAGTGATGGAAAAAAGTCATAAACTCGAAAAAGGTCAGTATCGTTAATGTATTTATTTAACAAGTCATAACAATATTATCATTAATAGCACTACCACATTTGAACCTAACTTATAAAATTAATGTAATCATTCAAGTAAAATACATGACAACAGAAAATGCACTGTCATCATAACACTTTCATCTACAACAGCACTACATCAGTCAGTCTTACGGCCAGCGTGTCTTATATTAGCTGCTAGAAGGAAGCCATTTGAGTAAAAGCATTAACTGATAATCCCATGATCTCATTAATCGGTGTGATATCGTCAAGCTCAAAGCTAGTTAAACAAACAATCATGTGACTTGTGACTATAAATCCCACAATCCCACAATAATAATCTGTTCATTTCTCCTGTTTTGATAAGATCCAATTGCTTACAGCGTCACACTAAAGGAATAATTAACTTGAAAGTGAAATAATATAAACAAAGTAAATAACTGGAGAACATGATGTTTTATAAGTTATTTTTTCTATGTCTTTTTTATCCATGACTTTTTTTCCTATGACTTCTTTCCGTCCACCATTTGTTTAAGGTCACGTGAATCAATCAGAGATAGACATTATTACATGAGGTAGGGTAAATGTGCATTGTACGTGCTTAGGAACCTTGAACTTGCCGTTACATTTAATTATTTGTGTACAGATATTGGTCTAGAATTGATGCAGGGACTCCATTATGTTCTTGTTGACATTGTTGGTAGCTAGAGGTGTTCCTAAGTTTCACAGTTTGGAGTGAGTGAGCAAGTGAGTTTAGTTTTAGGCTGCACTAAGCAATATTCCAGGTATATGGCGCCGGTCTGTAAATAATCGAGTCTGGACCAGACGATCCAGTGATCAACAGCATGAGCATCGATCTGAGCAGTTGGATGAGTGAGTTTAGTTTTACGCCACACTCAGCAATATTCCAACTATATGGCGGCGGTCTGTAAATAATCGAGACTGGACCAGACAATCCAGTGATCAACAGCATGAGCATCGATCAGCGAAATCGGGAACCGATGACATGTGTCAACCAAGCCAGCGAGCCTGACCGCCCGATCCCGTAAGTCGCCTCTTACGACAAGCATGGGTTACTGAAGATCAATTCTAACCCGGATCTTCACGGGTTCGGCGCAACCGGGAACCGATGACATGTGTCAACCAAGCCAGTGAGCCTGACCACCCGATCCCGTTAGTCGCCTCTTACGAGAAGCATGGGTTACTGAAGGCCAATTCTAACCCGGATCTTCACGGGTTCGGCGCAACCGGGAACCGATGACATGTGTCAACCAAGCCAGTGAGCCTGACCACCCGATCCCGTTAGTCGCCTCTTACGACAAGCATGGGTTACTGAAGATCAATTCTAACCCGGATCTTCACGGGTTCGGCGCAACCGGGAACCGATGACATGTGTCAACCAAGCCAGTGAGCCTGACCACCCGATCCCGTTAGTCGCCTCTTACGATAAGCATGGGTTATTGAAGGCCAATTCTAACCCGGACCTTCACGGGTTTCACAGTTTTGTCTTCTTGAAAGGGTACGTAAGTCTCAAACATTTGAAGTAAATTTAGATATACCAGGTTTATAATAGTAGGATACTTGTGTTTTTAAGTGATGGCTAAATTTGTGCACAATCGCCAACTTATGAAGGGACCATGTAAGTCCTTCTAGGGTGGGTGGGGTGAAGGGGTGGTATGGGAGCATTGAGGGGGGCAAGGCAGGCTGAGCGAGTGTAGTAATTGATGGCTATGGGCGGCCTTGACCGTGGAGTTTGTTATGGTTGGTGCTTGAGAGGCGGCGGGGGTCGGTGGTGGCTGAAGGCGCGCGGACCTCGGAGGAGACAGTAGTTGTTGGGAGGTAGATTTGGTGTGAAATAATGAAGGAATAGAGAGCCGCGCGGACCTCTGAGAAGACAGGTGGTTGGAGAGAGAGGTGAAGTTATAGATGGCTTGATAGTGAGCAGAAAGTGGATCGAGATTGCTAGATTGAGAGGTGGGCGCGGACGTCGGAGAGGACAGTCACGCACATATGGTGAATTTGGAGTGACTACATACCTATCCGCGAAACCATTAAGTAATGAAACAATAGGCGTCCTTGGAGCTGGTAACAAGCTAAAAACAAGCCGCTGCATCAAATTGAAATCGCCCAACCGCCCGACCCTGGCGTCGCCATTTTCACCTCAAACAGACATTCGAACTCAAAGTCTCGGCAAGGGCGCCTAGCCACTGGCTCTTCGGGCTCTGGACCCCCCCAAAAAAACTGCAAGTATAACTTGCCTTCTGTAAATATTATCACCTAATTCAGCAAATGTAAATATCATAATCTTACCAATTGTCTTGTAAATATTTCATCTTTGTTCATCAATCTTATATGTTTCTTTTGTGTATTTTGTACATAGTACATGTAACACAACCCCACCCACACCCACTGTCCCCCAACTCTCAAACCCTCTCCCCACCCCACCCCAATCATGTCTTCCCCACTACCTACTACATCACTTTTTTCCACCCCAAACAAAGACTTTCCACAACTTACCTCTCCAAACAATATCAACCCCATACCTATAAACTTCGGAATAGATCTAGACAACCTTCTCCCATCCCAACCCATGGAAATTACCAAACCCCTACCACCACCACCACCACCCACAAAAAAAACCAATACCCAACTAAACAAAAAACGCCCACACATCTCACCCGAAGCACCTCAACAAGCCAGCAAAAAATCATGCGATCAAGACACACCACCTCAACCACAACCAACCAAACACCTACTACTAGCATTCGCTACAAATACCAACACACCCCTAAATCACACCTACTCTACAAACAAATTTGCCCTCTGCCTGAAAAAACAAAACATCACTTACAAGTACATAAACTTCTGTGGCAGAGGGTTCAAGGTAACATTCCCAGACGAGCATTCACTTAACAAAACACTAAAACACACACTCATCGACGGGAATACAATAAAATGGGAGAAACCGAGGTGGCAGACACAAACACAGGGAGTCATTCACATCGACAACAGGGAAACACCAACAGACATTCAAGAGTACATCCACATAGCAAATAACATCACAAACCAACCCAAAATCACAGACTACAAAACAACCATCTGCAAGCAACCCCAACACTCAAATTACCTTCCTCACATTCCAATCAACCACCCTACCAACCTACATCACATTTGGCGCATTAAATTACAAAGTTCACCCCATCCGCAAAAACCCCACACAATGTAAAAACTGCATGCAATACAATCACACTACAGACAACTGCAAAAACTATTCACTTTGCCCAAAATGCGGGTCAGACATGCATGACATTACAGAGTGCACCCACCCTACATATTGCATACACTGTCAAATACAAGGACACTCTGCCAATCAAAACACTTGCCCCATAAAACAGACACAAATATTAAAAATCAACAAGCACCTCAAACAAACTGACCTGCCCAAACCTGCAACTTACAACTACAAAAATAACTACTCGCTACTATCAATTTCATCCTCCTCTCCCTCAAACATCTCCTCTTCCTCCAACACCTCCACCCTTCCTACCATGCCCCACCCGCCCTACCAAATCCATAAACCCGCCAACCTCCATCCCTACCTCCTTCCCAACCACCATCCCTCCCCACCAACCAAACCTCCCCAAACACCCTAACCCACCCCTGCCCCAAACCAACCAAACCCAAACCCCAACCCAACACCAAACACCCACCTCCAAATCCCCAACCCATTAAAACCATTACTCCCTCTTTCCCCCCACCCCACCCAACCCACCCCGTTCCAAAACTGCCCCCACCCACCAAGCCCCAACCAACCACTCCCCACATCCTCCACCAACACACACACACACACACACCCACCCCTCTTTCACCGCTTCCCCTAAACCCCGGTCACTCCAACCCAAAAAAGCCACTACATCTGCCCCCCAAACAAATCTCACACTCACCCCACAAAAAATAAACCACAATTTAAACCTCATTATAGAATTCATCACTGCAGCAATACTCATGCAAAATCCCACAGCCAAAAAATTACACAACATTGCACGCAGAAACAAAATATACCACAAGAGTCTAGCCAGTCTCATCATAGCAGTTAAATCCCTTTCATAAACAACCCACCACTAAGCTACCCTAGCACTTAAAACCCTCCATTCCAAATTTCTGCCCCATCCATGGCTTATTATAATACCCTATTCCAAATTACCGCAGCCATGGCTCTGATACAATGGAATTGTAACGGCCTCCGAGCAAACGGGCATGAGCTTAAGGCACTCATCGCCAAAAACAAAATCTCGCCCCAAATAATCTTCTTACAAGAGACAAAACTTTCACCAAAATTCGCCTTCAAAATCCCAGGCTACAATTATATCAGGAAAGATAGACCCCGGCCAATAAATCTCCCAGGTCCCCCAGCCGGGGGACTGGGAATATTCATTTCAAACAAACTCAATTATTCAGAAATTGACATTCCAACCACTAACCTAGAAGTCCTGGCTATAAAAACAACAATAAATAATAAATTATTAACATTCATAAACATCTACAGAAGACCCTCTATTAAACTTATACCCCAAGATTTAGACAATATCGCAAAATTCTTAACGCCCAACACCTTTATCCTCGGGGACCTAAACTCTCACCATCCATTATGGGGCACAAAACCCTATACTGACAATAACGGCATTCTTCTATCAAACTGGCTAGACGACCACAACCTCATCACACTTAACGATAATCAACCCACCAGATACCCTCTTTCCCACGCCCAATCTCCAACTGCAATAGACCTTACAATCACCACCCCTACATATTCAAAAGCTTGCCTATGGGAGGTACATGCAGACACCTGGGGCAGTGACCACTGCCCCATAAAAACCACCATATCTACACTACTTACACCAGAGTCACAAACAAACCTCCATACTACCCCCACTTCTAGCGCCGAAATCAAATACAATGTACACAAAGCAGACTGGAATAAATTCACCAAACTCTGCAATCAAATCGACCCATCCAACATTATAAACACCGACACAGAAACCTTTAACTCACAGCTTACCAACACCATCATCGATATAACAAATACATGCATACCCACATTTCGGACCACTCAAGCACAAAAAACAGTCCCATGGTGGAGCCAAGACATAATTAATGCCAGAAAGGCAAGGAAAAAGGCCCTCAATAAATCAAAGAGGGACCGTTCGAAATTACATTTAGCTAAAAAACACAGAAATAACACAAAACAACTAATCAAGGCAGCAAAAAAGGAACATTGGAGAAAATTTTGTTCGACCCTGAGGCTAAATCAACATAACTCTAGAAAAATGTGGAAAAAATTTAAAGCCATACAGGGAAATTCCAAATCTATAATTCAACCTAACCTTCCGAACCTCCCCACAAATAAAGATAAAGCTAATGCTGTTGCTGCCCACTTCTCGGACACTAGTAGCTCCACCAACTACACAGCAAACTTCCAAAACACCATTAAAAATCACCCACCCTACTCACCTGAACCACCCCACACACATCTACCTATAAACAAAAACATAAACATTCACGAACTTAAGGCAGCTTTAAAACATAAAAAAACAGCCTCAGCCCCTGGTCCAGATAACATTACATACACAATACTAAACAAACTTCCACCAAACATCCTAAACTTAACACTCACTCTATTCAACCATATCTGGACCACAGGAAACATACCATCTTCATGGAAAACAGCCAAGGTGGTGCCAATCCTAAAGCCAGGGAAACCCATTAACTCCCCAGATTCATTTCGACCCATTTCCCTTACCTCACATCTATGTAAAACTTTAGAGTCTATAGTAAACAATAGACTAAAACACCAAATTCAAACCCATAACCTAATTAAGCAGGACCAGAGTGGCTTCACTCCAAATAGGCAAACTTTGGATCACATTTTACATTTGGAACATGATATAAAGGTAGCCCAAGCACAAAAACAATACACGCTGGCCATTTTTATAGACTTCAGCAAAGCTTTTGACATGATCTGGCACAACGGCCTAATCCAAAAACTACAAGAAAAAGCCATACACGGGCGGATTCTAAATTTCATTCAAGCATTTCTTAATAACAGACAAATAATAGTCAAATCTCACAACACTGTCTCGGACCCCTTTCCACTAGAAAATGGACCCCCAGGGGAGTATAATCTCCCCAACACTATTCAACTTTATGATTAATGACATTTTTCCGGACAAGTGGCCAGAAATTTCTACTGCAAAATTTGCTGATGACATTTCATTTTGGACATCATCTACCTCAGGAAACCAAGCCACAATCAAAACTCAAAGAATGCTAAACCACATCCAAAACTGGGCCCAAAATTGGGGGTTCCACATTAATGTTAAAAAATCCGTGGGCATCCTATTCAAAAAACAAAGAATGCAAAATTATACACCCAAACTTCATCTCAACAACCAAGAAATTAAGTTCGAAAAAGAGGCAAAATTCCTAGGTGTAACTTTCGACCAACACATGACATGGACACCCCACATTAATAACCTGGTCAACTCATGCCAAAAAGATCTAAATCTCATGCGAGCCATCAGCGGCACAAACTGGGGAGCCGACAAACAAACACTTATTAGTACATACAAAACTCTGATACAGTCTAGACTGGACTATGCTGCTCCGGTCCTCCACTCTATCTCCCCAACCAACCTCCAAAAACTCAATTCAATACAGTATAAAGCCCTTAAACAAGCCCTAGGCACTAGGACTGGTACCTCCCACAACACTCTTCTCCTACTCACAGGCATCCCTTCAATCAAAACACGAATAAATCAAACCGCACTCAATTACTGGGCTGGGGCCCAACACAACCCAATCTATAAACTTATCACAACTAAATACACAAACATTAAAAAATCCACTATCAAAAAATTTAAAAACAACCCAAACAAAGCCCCTCTACTCACTCACCTCAACAGTCTGCTTCACTCACACCACCTAAACACCATCCAACACACACCTCCCATAACAAGCTACATTCATGACAAACCCCCACCCCCTACAGATACCACCCTAGTAGAAACACTCCAAAATCTCCCTAAACCCATAGACACTCAAACCAAAACAAACCTCATCCAAACCCACATCAACCTAAATTATCCCAACCACACCCAAGTATATACAGATGCTTCAATCGGCACAAACAAACGCATAGGCATAGGCATCCATGTAAACCAAACACCCCCCCTAACAACAAACCTCCACTATACAAACCACACAAACATTAACACAGCAGAACTCACAGCAATTTTAACAGCACTTCACCTCATCCCCACTTTGCCCCACACCAACACCCTATTACTTACAGACTCTCTCAGCGCCGTCAAACAACTTCAACACAAGCACTCAAAAGCACGTAACGACTTAATACACAACATAATTATACAAACCGAGTCACTCCAACAACTAAATAAAAACATAATATTAATGTGGATTCCAGCTCATACACACAACCAAGGAAATAACACAGCAGACATAGCAGCCAAACTAGCCACCACACAAAACTTTCCACCCATTCAATTTCATACATCCAAAACCGAAATAAAACAACTCATCAAACACCACATAATCAACCAAAACTACCAACACAACCTTAACACAAACAAATCCACCTGGGTCAAAGCAATCATTACTAAACCTATCACCAAAACACTCACCTACTCAAGCAACAAACACATGGACACACTCATCACAAGATTAATCACTGGCATCACAAACCTAAATCATCCATTATTCAAACAAAACAGACACCCAGATGGATTATGTACTCATTGCAATCAACCTGAAACCATTGAACACATATTCACACACTGCCACCTCCAACAAACAAACATCACACAACTACACACCAGCATTCCAAGTAAATATCACAACAACATACAGCTACTTTTAAATCCTCTTAACCCGTCAAATGTATTCCATGCCATAGCCACCTTTATCCAAAACTCAAATTTAATAAATAAAATTTAGAACCTCCCAAACAATCCTCATCATACTACCTCTCAATAGCCTATATATTTAGACCAGGCACCCAAATTTCACTTCTCTATACTTAAACTCTATCACCAACATAAGCCTGCTCATTTAGACCTGGGAAACCAAATTATCTATTTACAGTTGTCTTATTTCTGCTAAAAGGTCCGCGCCTCTCCCAGCCAATCAGCAACCACTAATACGTAAACAAACCTAGCTCCAGCCCTCGTGTACAAAGGTCACGACCCTCAATCCAAGCCAGCTCGCCAACAGTCCCAATACCACCCACACGGCCTTTGCCTTATCGTCTCCTCACCCCCCGACCCCACCACCACCCGTTACAACCCTTTTTCTTTCTTTACTAGGTCCCATTTTATTAAAATAAGTACAGCCTAACTGTACCACCATAACATATCCCCAAACATGCTATACACTTATTTTATACTCACCTCCACCCCACCCCCCCCAACCCTCCCCCTCACCCATTTTAACTATCCTATATTCATTCCAACTCCTCTTATTATTAACAACTGCTTTATTTTTCTCTCTCTCTTTATAATTTCGGCTTTTTATTTTATTTATATTATATTTTTAACTACTTTTATTCTAAAACTACCTAAGTTTAATCTCCCATAATTTACATTTTTTTGGGTATGGTGGTTTATCCCTATTACTACATTATTAATTAATTTATATATCAACCCCACCTACCCCGTCGGCGACATTGGCCACGCTAAAAGCCGACGTAAAACCTCAAAATTCGTTCGAGAGCTTTCATTACAACTGATAGCTCATGACAGGTAATTAATGACAGATGGTCGGATTGGGGTGTGCTGATAGTTATAGCCTGGGAAAGCCACTTTTAAGAGAACAAGAGCTGAAAATGGTTTGGCTCAACCGGCAATGGGTATGGTTGAGTAATCGTGTGAATGTGGGTCTCCCGGCAATGCGCTATTAGCTAATCCATGTTACGGTAAATAATGCAGATTTTTAATATCGCTCTAAATTAGCCGAATTAAGTCAAAATGAATTGAAATTTGTGTCATCATGTTAATAAACATACGCCCATTCATTTACAACATTCAAAAGATGGAAAAAACATGTATTTTGAGTAAAAGTCAATATTCTCGCCCATGGGCCAACATATTTTTCACCCATGGGCGAGATGTTTTTAGTATCGCTCTAAGTTAGTCGAATTAAGTCAAAATGAGTTGAAATTTGCGTCATGATGCTTATAAACATCCATTCATTCATTTACAACCTCCAAAACATGAATTCTGATCGTAATTATACATTCTCGTCGATGGGCCAACATATTTTCGCCCATGGGTGAGATTTTTTAATATCGCTCTAAATTAGTCGAATTAAGTCAATATGAGTTGAATTTTGTTTCATGATACTTATAAACATACACTCATTCATTTACAACCTCAGAAACATGGAAAAACATATATTTTGAGTAAAAGTAAATATTCTCGCCCATAGGCCAACCTATTTTTCGCCCTTGGGCGAGATTTTTTAATATCGCTCTAAGTTAGTCGAATTAAGTCAAAATGAGTTGAAATTTGTGACATGATGCTTATAAACATACACTCATTCATTTACAACCTCCAAAACATGAATTCTGATCGAAATTATACTTTCTCGCCCATGGGCCAACATATTTTTCGCCAATGGGTGAGATTTTTTAATATCGCTCCAAGTTAGTCGAATTAAGTCAAAATGAGTTGAAATTTGTGTCATGATGCTTATAAACATACACTCATTTATTTACAACCTCCCGACATTGTGTTCAAGTCAGATTGTGGCGGATTACGGGAGCTGATTCGTCTAGCGACCTGTCGCCATGAGCGTCTAACAGGAAGTCTATATGTTAGAAGTATTGAAAGCTGCAAAGTGTATTTATTATATCTTAAATGAAAGAAACAAAGTTGAATTTTTGTAAATCGCTCACACATATCCTCACTCTTGGGCAAGAATAATGATAATAACAATATCATTGCTGTCTATATACGTACCTCGCCAGTACCTCGCCAGTACGCCAATATTCAGTATATTTATATTGTATTGGTCTTTGACCTAATAACATTTTTGTCTTGTCTTGTCTTGTTAATGCAGTTAAGTAAGTATTTCGTATTGAAACACATATTGATGTCTATAAACACGATCAGAACCTAGTCACCGTCCCATTAAAGAATATGTTTTTTTTCAGCGCCATGTACAAGTGGGGGGAATGCGTGTGGCAGTCACGGAACCTGCAATACAACTGGCTCCACTGTGAAATGTGACTGCAATACTGGCTATACTGGGACCCTTTGTAATGAAGGTATGTATACTAAATATAGACATAGTTCTGCAATATCTAATGAACGGGTGCTTCATCTACACCGAAGCATCACATCATTTGGACAAACGGACAAAAAAATGAACACCTGATAAAAGTCGTTTGGTCAGTTCGATTAGTAAAACGTTCCTGGTTATCACCTGTAGCAAGATGAAATTACTCAAGCAAAACAAATGACTTTGTCTCTTTTCAGACAGATTCTCAAGCAAGCAGCTTGGGTAGTATACAAATGTAGTAACAACGGGAACATATTTGTGGCGTCAGCAGGTCGTTGAAGTTAAATGACATTATATGTTAAATCTTAATATCACGGTTATGGTAGAATGGAGATAAACGCACTGTGTTGGAACATCAGAGGTATATAGCGAAATTATAATAGCTCTACGCGTTCGGTTTTAAATCAAATTTAGAGCTATTATAATTTCGTAATATACCTCTGATTTTCCAACAGTATGTTTATCTCCTAAATATTCATTTTATAAATATGTTACGTTTGGTTATACACTTTCTCAGTACAGAACAGATTCTAGTACTATTGTTGGGTTGAGTCCCATCGGGGATTCGAACCCAGACCCTCGTGGTCAGGCACCTAATCGCCAGCACATGCCTGACCCGTGTCAGACGCCTAACCCGGCTTCCACAAAAAATAGAAGTCGGACAACTGATAGTCTAGACAGTATTCTTGTTTCCTAAAATCCTTTTAGAAGCGACTGAAGGGATGATGTAAATCCAACTAGGGTCCATTCAGGTACCAAAGGTACTGTAAGTCACCATAATCCCTTGGATGGTGATCTACCTTAAGTTGTGGGCAACCTATAGCCTGTTTTTACATTGTATTGTCTTCTTAAATAAAATAGTTTTACATTTTCACGCTAGTTTTAGACTTCATCTGTGATACTCTTTTTGATTTACAGTCCTTTGATGACTGATTTTTAACAACTTATACATGTATATATTGTGTATGTAAAACCTTTCTAGTCACTATAAGGCGGAAATATTGCCGAGGTGTCGTTTAATTGTTACTCGCTCGCTCAAATGTTCTTGCAACTTCTCTTTTCTTTTTTTAGCAGAATCAGGAGGAAGCCATGTCACATTCCTTTCACAACTGTTCCTGATTCCCATGATCGCTTCTCTGTTCATGTAGTGATCACATTCCCCGCTTGATAACAGAATGGAGACAGATTTCTCCCTTTTCTCTAATGTCAAAGAGACTGTTTCCAAAAACAATTAATTCGTGTGTAATATGTATTAAATACCCTGTGTGATAACAGCATGAAGACAATTATCTCCCTATGATACTATTTTAGACACATCCGGCTTTCTACTCTACTGACTAAGAGAATGTTTCCCAAAACAAATCCGTCGTGTTTGTACTATTATGATCCTATTTATTAAACTTTCTGTATAATATTTCAAGTATGCAGTGGCAAATGTACACGCGTTGTATATGACGGATTGAAGCGTCCGAATGACCACAGACAATAATGGTTACCAGTATCAGTACTTTGCTGACTGACACAATTATTATTAATCACAGTATCACTGTGTTTTCAACTTTTGCAATGATATGTTCCTTAAGAAATTATCGTTTAACGGCAGGTCTTTGATGTTCTTGAAATGAAAGGCATTAGCAGGCTTCAATCCTCGTGTTCTTTACCTAGATGACATGTTGAGCTTCTGACTGATGCTAGTTGTTCCGTCGAAATAAACGGTTTAGTTCACGGCAACTCTGCGTTCGTAATCTTTATTTTAACATATACTATGTTCTGTATTTAGGACCCGTGAAGGTCCGAGTTAGAATGAACAAGAGGCGACTAACGGGATCGGGTGGTCAGGCTCGGTGGCTATGTTGACACGTTATCGGTTCCCAATTGCGCAGATTGATGCTCATGCTGTTTATCATCGGGCTGTCTGGTCCAGACTCCATTATTTACAGAACGCCGCCACATAGTTGGAATATTGCTGAGTGCGCCGTAAAACTGAACTCACTCACTCACTCTGTATTTAGGGTTAACATGTATCGATTATTGAATGTCATGTAAATCCTTAATCTACATGCATGTACGTGAATTCCAAGGTGTCAGTTATTGTAACCTGAGACAATGTGATTTTGTTAGAATTAACAGATTTTAAGATTTTAGATGGCACTTGATAGTTGAATATTTACGGATTTAATCTAACAGTTTGACTGTAAGAATGTTGCTGTGCAATTTATGACCAAAACACATATGGCAAACAGATAAATATATTAATTCAGTCACTCTATTCTTATTTTGCTAAACGATATGCAAACCGCACCGTAACACCTCTATGGGTTCTGTTTTTACTTCAAAATAAGGGCGTTTGTTCATAGAAAATGGAAAAGTCCCGTCATGTGACATGCCTATATCCGCGGCGTGGTCCCAGGAGTCTTCCTGTCTTAATGTTTCAAGGCCTTGCGATACTCATGCATTTTGTCCTTGCATGATTGTCAGTAGTGTGAAAGTTTCCATTACAGGATCTCACTACTACTTAAGAGCTATTTAGCCTGAGTAGAGGCGATTTGCGTATACCCTGTAACAGACAACTGGAAGCTGCAATGGGATCTGTTCATACTGATTTTGCGGAGATAACATGTGTGGTTAAGGTAATGGATTACTCGGTTCCCGTGACCAGTGCTCATTTATCGCACATACGAGACGGGAACGACGTGTCTTTAAACCATTCTAGACATCACAATCATAGTTTCTGAACACGAAGAACGATGCAAGATAGATAACATACAACGACTATCATGTATTCCAGCAATGCTATCACATCCGAGAAATCTCCCTCAGAATTCCAATATGCTGTACGTGTTTTGTGTTGTGTCAATCACATATTTTTGTTTTGAAAGTAGATATATAGGTTATATGCAGCGAAAGACATTGTCGATGGACATATGAACAGTAGTTCTACATATAGGTATGACTGAGCGATATGATCATCAGGGAACCTTAAAAATGACAGGTTTATTCAGTTTCACTGCCTCCTGCAGAGTAGCCAGGTGTTATGGCGTAAGACATACTTAAACTTGATGCATGTAAGGCCGTGGATATTACAGTTTGTTAAATACGATCTTGGGTGTATGTTTACTTAATGCTACCTGTAGCAGATCGCGTCTTTGATCTTTGTCTCAAGTTGAACATGTCTGTCTGTTTCTTTCTGTCATTTCTATCTGTTCGTGTTACGTAAGTATCCAAATATCCTTGGTAAACGAGTTTGAAAAGACAAACACACATATATGTTTCTCTTTGCTGTATCTGTTGAAATTACATTGAATGATTAGTATGTGCCTGTACTTTTTTGTGTTGTGCAGAGAACACACAAATATATAACTGCAGGACCAACATCGTATTTCCTTCAGTTGTTTCTTGTGAAAATAGCATGACTAGTAGGAGCATACCTGATGTGTTTGGTTTGTGTAAAGCGCCGGCCATCAGCAATATTCCAGACATATGGCTGATGTGTGCACCAGTGTTTCCATACGTTTGTGTACGACATCTGCGTCTATATGACTGTATGTGCTGCCCGGTCTGGATGTCAGTTATCTTTAAATACAGCCACATGGACCATTCAGTTTTATCAGAATCTCTCTGGCGTGACGGTGAAGCATTTATAACGGCGAGTGAGCGAGTAAGCATGTTTTTATCCTTCTTTAAGCAATATTTTAGCAATATCACGGCGGTTTCAAACATTTCAAACATCATAGGAGAATCGAACCCAGGTCTTCGTAGTGGCGAGCGATCGCTTTAACCATAAGGCTAAATAAAGAAAACCTTGACAGCATAGTAACAATAAATGCTATATGCATATAAGGTTCTCTCCGATGTCATATTCGAATTAATTAATAGAAACATACGTAAAGAGATTTCCCCTCCCCTACTCATGACGACGGGCGATGAGAGAAATCTGGGTTTTGACAATCACTAAACCCCTCACTGATCACACCTGGATCGGGTATAGCTCACCCGTTTTTGTTAAAGGTTGATGTGTCCTCACAAAAACGTGTACACAACTAAACCATGTGAACATATGTTCATTTTACTTCCTTGAATTACCAGCTGAAGGCATGGTAGGAGGTACTACAGTTTATCTTCTGGTAGGAAAGGACCTGCGCACTCTTTTCAAGAAGCTTCGATCATCACCGACTTTATTGATGACTATTGTAATTGTTTCTAGATATACATATATATATACTAGCCACATAAAGAAACTGTGCAGTGTCAAAATATTATCCCAGTTGATAAGTACGATAACAATGTCAAAGGTACATATAATTTTAATGGAGGGATCATGAGACCATAACAAGTCGGGAGAATTTCAATTGAAAAGTCAATCACAATGACGTCACTAGTCCACAAGCTGGACAGGGGTCAAACGACCATGTCACAAGCTCAATAACGGGTATGTCCACCATCGGCATTGAGAACAGCAGTGCATCGACGACGCATAGAGCCTATGAAACGTGCAAGGAATGCTTGTGGGATGTCACGCCAGATTCTCTCAAGTTCTGTTGCAAGGTCAAGGACGTTATCTGGCGGATGAGGAAGACGGCGTAGACGTCTATCCATCTCGTCCCAAACATGCTCTGTCGGGGAGAGATCCGGTGAATATGCAGGCCAAGGCAGTAAGTCAACGTTGTGGTGTTGCAAGAAATCCATAGCAACCCTTGACGTATGAGGGCGGGCATTGTCCTGTTGGAATGTTAACCCAGGGCCATGACGTTGCAGAAAAAAAATAACCACAGGTCGAAGAATCTGATCCCTGTAGCCCACACCAGTTAAGTTGCCCTGAACAATCACCACAGGAGTTCTTTGGCGTGCTCTTATTCCAACCCAAATCATCACGGAACCACAACCAAAGCGATTCCTCTCCAAGACACAGGCCTGTGCATAACGTTCTCCCACGCGTCTATAGGCACGTTGACGTCCATCACTATGGGAAATGTTAAACCTGGACGCATCTGTAAAAACGACATTTCTCCACCAAAACAAGCGTCTGCGGACATGATTTCGGCACCCCATTCGGCGAGCTTGTCGATGACGTTGTGTCAGGATAGGCCGTATGGCGGGACGTCGTGGTCTGATCCCGTGATGACGTAAATGTTGTCGAACTGTGTTGGGGTGGATACGGCGAAGTCCAGAGACGGTTCGGGCAGTCATCACTGCAGTCTGAAACCTGTGGCGAAGATGGGTCACCCTTATCCATCTGTCCTGTCTTGGCGTTGTTACACGTGGACGTCCAGAACGTGGCCGATCGATGACGTCATTTGTCTTCTGATATCGTCTCACCAGTGCAGAAATGGTGTTCCAGTGGCAGTGGATATGTGCAGCCACTTGTCGTTGAGACATTCCCCCACGGACCATCCCAATGGCCTCATCATGACGTTGTGCAGACGTGAGCCTTGGCATGTTAATTCCATAGCCGTTTAATTCTTTGAACGATCGCAAGGGCAGGGGTTGAGCTTTCCAAAGTGACATTATTGTGTGGCATTCATTTGCTCTGTTTCTCTCTTTCCCTGAATGCACGTGCAACAACGTATTGCACGTCTCAAGGTCGAACCCACTGATGTCACGGAACGTGGTACGTGCATGCATGTTGGATACATATCACTAATCTCTGAGTTTAAATCCTTATGTGTCTACACAGGTTTGATAACTTTAGATATTAAATTTATGTATGCACAGTTACTTTATGTGCCTAGTATATATTATATATACACTGCAGGGAATACTTTCTTGACAACAGCTGTGATTCAAACAAAGAGACATGAGCAGATGCACACACACGCACACGGCTTCCTGTCCATACAACGAGTATTAATATCAAGCTATATTACTTTCCCTGTAAGCCATTGTAGGACATTCTTATAACACCATTTAATAAATATTTCAGGGATATTTGCGAATACAACACCATTATCAACAATTCCAAACATTGGATTCCAAAGTGTTTCGATGTTAACAGAGCTAGCATCCAGATATTGACCTGACACTGCTTGAGATTGAAATATCTACATTTCCTGGTACTTCATACTTTCATGTCTACAGTTTCCAGCAAGCATTCAAGCCCTAGCCTTTCGTCGGACCAACTTTTGAACATTATGCACAAACCATTAACAAATCTTTCAAAATAATATTTGATTATAAATTATACATTTAAATATGTCTTTAGCCCAGTGTCCCCATACACCTTCGAGTTTCGAAATCAGTCCAGCCAAAAAACATTATTTACACCGACAAAAAATACAATGTGCAACCTGGCATGCAACCAAAGGTACAAACAACACGAAAAACGTTATCGCTAACCAGGTGGGATCCATTGATTGTATCAATATCACCCCGCAGGTGCTTATGCAAGATCGGTTTGGTATTCTCACAATAGATACAGATTGCTAGATAAATTAGGAACACCAATGCAATAAAATTTAACTTTATCACGCAATTCTACATGCCACACACACCCCTGAAGGACTGTTCGTGACTCATTTGTTTTGCTTGACAAAAGTCGTAAATAAAAAAGCATTTCTTACAAGTTTAAATATTGGGTTCAACAATGGCTAACTCTTCATGACCTTTTTCACATAGACCCGCTGCGAGAATTCTGTCTGTAGATTATCGATTGCAAATGTATATTTCCTTCATGTACGTACAGGCACAGTCCCTGGAGCGTTTGGGTTAATTTAATTTGATGGAATATATAACAATATGATACTGCCATACCTTAATCAGGTAGTACCTGACATGCCGTTGGTACATACAAAGATTCCTGAATTCTGGTTTATACCACCCCCTGTTAAACTGTGGAAGACATTATTCATTCATGCAACGGCATGTTAAAACCTCCTCTCCAATCTATTTCTTCCAAATCCGCACAGATAGCTCTAAATGGCTCCTAGACTGCTCTGACTTTGTGTGATAGCGATTAGGTGCCTGACTCTGAGGGTGTGGGTTCGAATCCCGGATGGGACTCAACCCCAAAACGTACTAGAATCTGTACTTTACTGAGAAAGTGTAATCCCAAATATAACATATGTTACATTTGACCACTTTCTAAAATGACATTGTGCATTTCATAGCTTTCGGCCGTGGGAGCCGTGCCAATTAACACTTGTCAGAGGGGTACACAAAGTCCGCAGTCTAGACTACCAGTTGTCCGACTTCCATTTATGTGGAAGCCGCGGTGGCTGAGCGGTCTAGGCGTCTGACTTTGTGTATTGGCGATTAGGTGCCTGACTCTGAGGGTGTGGGTTCGAATCCCAGATGGGACTCAACCCAAAAATGTTACATTTGACCACTTTCTAAAATGGCATTGTGTATTTCATATATCTACCTTCAGTTGTTGTCAATCTATAGCCTGTTTTTACATTGTCTTGTTATTTCTAGTTAAAATGCTTTAGATTTAATTACTAGTGTACTATATTTGTAACATATTAATAGTTTTACTGTTCTTCGTCAACACGCTTTTAATTTCTATTTTTCCTAATATATGATATAATAATTAATTGTTCTCATAATAATAACTCATTCATATTGACCTTCTCATACAACAATAAGACATGTTGATAGTGAATCAAGAGCAAATATTCATACAACATTAAACCATATTCCCAACAACCAAAGTTGCAGTTCATGCAAAATATCATACACACATGTTTCAATGTACAATCTACGAATTAGCTTGAAACGAGTGAACATATACGTTTTTTTATACAGTCATGTATTTGTGGAAGTGGTTATGTGATATTATTACTGAATCGTTGTTGCATACAGTTGCCAATACAGATGTACCTTACCATGCAATCAGACACGTACATTTAACACGTAAAACACGTACATTTACGTGGAAAATATCCTAAATGAACAATGTTAATGGACATTCGTTTCCACATTTCTGTCATTCATTTAATGTATCAGATATAAATCTATGTCAGAAGCCGATCGATGTTGCAAGAATATATGCCCAAATGTAATAAGACATGGTAAAACTAAATACTGAGATATCATTGTGAAGGGAAAACACCGCTTTTGAAATACAGTTTAGCATGTTTCCTTTCGAACAGGGTTATCACATTCAAGGATGTCCTTTCCAAATATGACACACATTGACTTAAGTGATTGGTTGTTGTTTAACGCCGCTCCCAGCAATATTCCAGTTATGTGAAGAGATACCATCGAATTTTCTTTGGGAGAGTGTTTGGGTGAGTTAAGATTTATAGTCACATCGGCAATATTTCAGTCATATTGTGAATTAAAAGTTATAAAGAATAACAATACACGCAATTGAATTATCAAAAAACCTGTCGACAAAAGACAGTAAAATAACTAGATTATCACAGATAATTAAAACTAACAAGTAACTTGTAAAATTAGACAAATAGCAGAGACAATACACTATAGAAACAGGCTGGAGATCACCAGCAACTGAAGGTAGATCACCATTCTTTGGCAGAGGCTTCTCAGAAAGGGTTTTATATACCTTGAAAGGATTCGGACAGAATCAGTTACGTAATTTCATTTCGACTACTGAGCAGAAGTGAGCTGCGTGTGCACCTTAGCATGTGCACGCAACTGTAACTACACCGAGACCTGCCCATTGTGATCTGGCGAATATGATAAGGGTAGATAAGGTTGTAGATGACACGTGTCGTGTACATAGTTCAGGCTATGGTGCATCCAGTATTGTTGCAAAGACCATGCTGGGCTCGGCATATCTTAAAGGACCCTCGACAAATTTAGTTCCTGCACAAACTAGATAACATAAATCATGTATTTGTGTATTATTGCAGAATTATTTTTAAGTAGGATGTTTTAAATCATCATAAGATGTGGATGTAGAACACATTTTACAACTCAGGTATTCTTCAAAGTATAATTATGGTTTATGTCACTCTTGTGAATTAATGTCTATTACATAACGGCATAGGAGCAACATAAGCATCATGCATCAATAACATAACAAAGGGCAGGTGATGTTACAGTTGTTGACATGCGATCCTGGGATGTCTTTTTTTCACATCAGTTGAGCGATTTGGCAATGCGTACCGTCTGAGATCTTTTCAATAAAGGCAACCTATATAGTTCTGTAAATTTGCATTCAGAAAATATCCAATATGAATAATACTTATCTGGGTCATGTATATGGGTAATGTCCTGTAAGCCAGAGAGACTGACAACGGCCTAACGGATTCCTTGTAGCCATTTCTAAATAACGAGGATAAAACCAAATAAACAGTATGTATGATTATTCATGCACTCATACAACCAGGTAGCTGTAAATCTGAAACTTACTCATCTTACTGCACAACAGATTCCTAAAACAAAACGCGATAGAGCCCTATGGAAGCTACACTTCACGTTAACAGTCCTGAACGTATGGGTGTACACGAACATGTATATATGTGGATACACAAGCATGCATTGTGTTAAAACCCTGATTGGTATGTCTAATTGCAATTACTAGTAGTTTGAAAGTGAAATAAACAGAAACGAGGCAACAACACGATAAGGGAAGTTGATTAAGTAAAGATCTCACGTTGGAAAAAGCTGTATAAGACTTTGATGTATCAGAACAGAATGAGACTATATTACCTTCTCCTTCTCACCGTGAGTAAGGTCCATGTTCTAACAAAATGGCAACAGAGGCAGACCTCATCCTTAAAAGGACGCCTTCTGTATGGCATTGAGCCTTTTCTTTCTAAATTACACATACATGTATCTCGAAACAGTCGGGGAGAAGAGGTTGGGCATTGAGGTCATGGTGCATGCCTCATTCTTATTAATAAATATATTTCTGCGAATTATTTAATGTGTAATCAGCTAGATAATGTGGCTTATTATTTACTGCATTTCCAAAAGTAAGTGAGTGAGTGAGTGAGTTAAGATTTTAAGTCACATCGGCAATATTTCAGCCATATCGTGACTAAAGCAAGTTATAAATATATCGATAATTTAAGTGAAATGATAAAATTCTGCCGACGAAGGACAGTAAAATAACTAGGTATCACAGGTATAGATATAAAACTAGTAACAAAAATCTAAAACATTTGAGTGAGTGAGTGAGTGAGTTAATATTTAACGTCACATCGGCAATATTTCAGCCATATCGTGACGAGAACATTCGATATTAGAATGAAATATCTGTATATTATAAAAAAACCTGCCGACGAAGGGCAGTAAAACAACTAGAATATCACAGATATCAATATAAAACTAGCGAACAAAGCTAAAATATTCCAATTAAAGAAGACAATACAATGTAAAAATGGGCTATAGATCGCCAACAGTTGAAGGTAGATCACCATACTAAGGCTCATGGGGGCTTACATTACTTTTGCTACCTGCATGGACCCTAGCTGGGTTTACACCATCCCTTCAGCCATTGGCGTTTATACTGAGAGTTAGCCATTCATTAAAATGACAAAAATACTACGATTAAAAACCTGGTAGACTGAAATTTACTTGAAATGTTTTGGGACTTACGTACCCTCTCAGGAGGACAATAATTTTACGCTACGTCAACCCCCTTTGAGGGCACAGCCACTAACAATCTAAGTTAACAATCTAAACTACCAATCATTAAAATACATCTACTTACAGAGCATATTAATCAAAAATCAGTAATCAAATCAATTTCTTTTAAAAAACCAAGAATTAAATGAACATGAACAGAGTTAAAAAAGATCCTTAACAGTTTTAACATGAAAATATTTATCCCTTATGATGGAGAATTCGACACAGTCAAGCAGGAGATGCTTGACTGTGACTTTCTCATCACAAGGGATACAAAACGGAGGATCTTCACCTTTCAACAAGTAGTTGTGAGTATACCGTGTATGGCCAATGCGACATCGTCGCATAATGACCTCTTCAAATCTGGACTGACAACCCAAGTGAGTGTAACCAATATAAGGTTTTATTTCATGTAGTTTATTAATACCTACTTGAGTGTCCCACTTCTTCTGCATCAGATCACGGATGTAAGATCTAATGCAAGCTTTGTAATCAGAGTAAGGAATAAGAAGTGGTGTCACAGATTTGTTGAGTGCTGCCTTAGCAGCAATATCAGCCATCGTGTTCCCAGAAATGCCAACATGGCTGGGTAACCAACAAAAGACGATGTCGCATTGGCCAGTAGCAAGCTCATTATACAATTCAATAATTTCTAATAAAAGTGGATGTTTGCAAGAACTATTTTTTTATAGCCTGAAGACACGAAAGAGAATCTGAAAAGATGATATATTGTTTATATTTACGGTGTTTATTAATATATTTAAGAGCTGTTAGTATTGCGTTGCTTCTGCTGTGAAAATTGAACTGTCATTGGGTAGTCTGGAAGATATTGTTTTGGACCCAATGACAGTGGCACAAGCAACCGCGCCACCATCCTTGGATCCATCTGTATATAAGGATTTATAGGTATTATATTTATTTCTTAATTGACTAAATTCTTGTTTATACTGTAAATCATTAGTTTCTGATTTTTTAAATGTGGTTAATGTTAAGTCAACGTCTGGCCTCACCAATTGCCAAGGAGGAGAAGAAAGAAGACGAGAAGGAGATATATTCTCCAGCTCAATGCCGGCAGCAGAAAGGAATGGTTGAATTCTGTGCCCAAGAGGCGGAACAAGAGAAGGTTTTTTGTTGTATAAATCCTCATAGAGGGGATTAAAGACACAGTTAAATGCAGGATTAGACTCGTTAGAATAGAGTTTTGTTATATACTGTAAAGATAGTTTGATACGACGTTGGGTAAGGGGTGGCTCATCAGCCTCAACATAGAGACTATCAATAGGAGAGGTTCTAAAAGACCCAAGACAAAGTCTAAGGCCTTGATGGTGGACAGAATCAAGTAGTTTCAGGTTGCTTTTGCAGGCTCCACCATAAACGATGGAAGCATAATCAAGTTTGGAACGTACCAGTGATCGATATAGATGTAGGAGGGTAGCTTGATCCCCTCCCCACTTAAAATTTGAAACGACTTTCAACAAGTCAAGTGCCTTCAGGCATTTAGTTTTGAGTGCTTTAATATGTGGTAGAAACGTTAAGTGTGAGTCAAAAATAATACCCAAGAACTTGGCCTCTTTCATAACTTTGATGGGTGTGCCATTTAGAAATAGCTCTGGGTCTTTATGCGGTTTGTATTTACGGCAGAAATGTATACAATTAGTTTTGGATTTAGAAAATTTAAAGCCATTTTCGAGACACCATTTATCTATCTTGTTTAAACACAACTGCAGTTGCCGTTCAATAGTATGCATATTTTTACCGCGACAAGAAATATTAAAATCATCCACAAAAAGTGATCCATCTATTGAATCATTTAAAACCTTGGATAAACTGTTTATCTTAATGCTAAACAGTGTGACAGACAAAATACTGCCTTGAGGGACACCCTGATCCTGATTATAATGGTCAGACAGGGTTGAGCCCACTCGGACTTGAAATTGTCTATCATTTAAAAAGTTGGATATAAATTGAGGCAAACGGCCCCGTAATCCAAAATCATGTAAATCTCTCAAAATACCATATTTCCACGTAGTATCGTATGCTTTTTCTAGATCGAAAAAGATCGACACTGCATGTTGTTTTTAATTATGGCATTTTTAACAAAAGATTCCAAACGCACTAAATGATCAATTGTACTTCTGTTTTTACGGAAACCACATTGTATATCAGTTAATAGGTTATTTGTTTCCAAGTACCAAACTAATCGATTATTGATCATGCGTTCCATGGTTTTGCAAACGCAGCTAGTGAGTGAAATTGGTCGATAATTTGACGGATCAGTATGATCACGTCCAGGTTTTGGAATTGGAACTATTATTGCATCACGCCATGAAGAAGGAAATTCACCGGACGTCCAAATACTATCAAAGATATGTAAAAGTGTCTCTAAACAGGATTCCGGTAAGTGCTTCAGAAGTTGATAATGTATGTTATCCGCTCCTGCAGCAGTATCGTGAGCTTGGTCAAGAGCTTTATGAAGCTCATGAATAGAGAATAATTCATTATAGTCTTCCCCCATTATCCGTGTTGAAATTAATAGGTTTCTTTTCTTGTTGCTGTTGATATTTTTGAAAGTTAGGTACATAGTTGGAGGAAGAAGAGTGCTTAGCCAAAGTTTCACCTAGTTTATTGGCAATATCTGAAGTATCTGTTAATAATTCATTTCCATTTTTAAGGTGGTGGATGCCAGTTTTAGAGCCTTTACCTTTGATTTTTTTTAATCATATTCCATACCTTGGACATGGGTGTACGTGAATTGATGTTTGAGACATAATTTTGCCAAGATTGACGTTTACTTTGTTTAAAAGTACGCCTAGCTTTGGCATTTAAGATCTTAAATTTATTGAGATTATGGACCATAGGATGGCGACGGAAATAGTGTTCAGCTTTTTTCCGTGCCTTCCTTGCCTGTTTGCAGTTGTCATCAAACCATGGTTTTCGTATGTGAGCAACAGCAGAGGACTTAGGAATACATTCATCAGCAATTATATTTAGTTCATCAGAGAAACATTTTATGGGATCAAGAGTGCCCATGAAAAGTGCAGGGTTCAATTTGCTAGTGCAAAGCGTTTCATATAAAAGCCAATCAGCTTTTTTTAAAATTCCATCGTGATGACGGAGGAACGTCAGATGGGGACACAGGTTTCAAAATGGTTGGAAAGTGGTCACTCCCACAGAGGTCATCGTGGACTGACCATGTGAATTCATTCAACAAATTTGAATCTGCAAGAGACAGGTCTAGTGACGAATACGTACCTGAAGCAGGATGTAGGTAAGTTTCTGAGTCATCATTAAAGATGCACAGGTCATTATTAGATATAAAATCCTCGATCACTTTTCCTTTTTTTGATTAATGGATGGACTTCCCCATAAAGGATTGTGCCCATTTAGATCCCCCATTATTATACATGGTTTTGGGAGCTGGTCGTATAGCTTTTGAAGCTCACTCAGATGAAGACCCAAAGAAGGAGGAAGATATAAAGAGCAAAGTGTTAATGTAATATGCAAGGTGAGCCGAACTGCCACAGCTTGCAGATTTGTATTTAGGGGAACAGGACTATGAATGATACCCTGTCGCACCAAAATAGAAGCGCCTCCAGTAGCCTTATCACCAGGAGGGGAAAAGGAATTAAATGAAATGTATTGCCTCAAATCAAATTTATCTGTGTTTTTGAGATATGTTTCTTGTAAGCATATAGCTGATGGATTTATATCTTGAGTTAATAATTGCAATTCATTAAAATTATGCCTAAGTCCTCTGCAATTCCACTGAAGTAGATTGGAATAGTTCATGGTGGTTCGATTGGAGTCCTTTCACGTGAACGTGAAGAAGTGTTATGGTGGGTAGATGGAGTAACATCCATCTCTAATGGCTCAAAGAAATTTTGAAGTTCCACTGATGTTTCAACAGGAGTGGCAATCTTCGTTGTAATTTTCTTGTTTTGTTTCTTCTTTTGTTTTTTTTGGACAGGTCAGTTGATGATTTTTCCAGATCTGATGTTTCAGGAGCTGGAATGGACTGAGATGTTGAAGGGATGTTACGTTGTTGACTGTCTGTAGAAGTTGCTTGACTGTTCGACGATTTAGAAACAGGCTGAGGGTGTTCGGATTTTGCCCATGTCAAGTCAGTTTGACATTCTACAGATTTAGTGGATGGTGCGTGAGAGTGAGAGACAGCAGCAGCATAAGTTTGCGTTGAGGGAGATGAACGGCTCGCGACAACTTTTTTTAGCTTCTTGAAAGGAAATGTTGTTTTGACATTTCACTGTCAAAACGTCCTTTTCAAGTATCCACAAAGGACAAGATTTAGAAGCAGCGTCATGTTGACCCTTACAATTCACGCATTTCAGTTCTGCTCTACAACCAGTGCCTTCATGATTACCTCCACACCGAGGGCACGCAGAAGGTCGATTGCAGAATTTCGAACCATGTCCAAATTTCTGACAATTGTAACACCGGAGCGGATTGGGTACATATACATCCACTCCGATGTTGAAATAGCCAGCTTTAATGGATTTCGGGATAGCTGTCAGTGAAAATGTGAACAAATATGTATTTGTTGGAACAGATACATCTCCATCTCTTCTCATGAAGCGTTTCACTGAGGTAACATATTGTCCAGAAAGTTCTTTTAAGATGTCTTCCTCAGTCATTTCCGCGAGACAACGGGCTCTGTCGCGGATGATCCCTCGACTCGAATTTAAAGTTCTGTGCACAGAAACTGAAACTTCAGTGTTTGCAAATGTGGAACATTTCAAAAGGTTGATAGCTTGCTGCCTCCGTGCACACTCAATCAAGAGGGAGCCGCCTCGGAGACGTGAAACATTTATCACCTCACCACAAATACCTTCGATTGCCTTGGAAATTGCAAACGGGTTGATCTTTAACGGAAGACCATTCGTAGATTCAACAACAATAAATCGTGCCCAAGAATTAGAATTTTGTGGAAGAGAAACATCATCATCAGACGACAATATCTCAGCTTCCAAACGTCTCTTTTTTTTTCATTTCGGTTAGAACCAGAGTGATTGTGAGCCATGATTATATCAAAGAGATTCGACAACCCTGCTCCCCACCCACCATGGAGTGTCAACGAGGACGGTGTCTAACAGCATTGGGTCTCCAGCATGCAAACACCAGGGATACAGGGGGTGCTATACTCCAGCAAATATGACATGAATAGCTATATCTGTTTAATAAGTTCACTGTCAGGCTGGTTCTGCCCATAACAATAACTTATAAACATACAGAATTCAGCGGTCAACATCACCAGATTGGCCCATGAGCCACCGCCTTCTGGCATAGGACTCTAGGCAATATAATATCATGAATAATTGAAATTTTGAAAAGCCAAGACCAAATAACAAATCAAATTTGTGCAATAATACCCACTATGCACAGGGCCTGGCGTGACCAGCCGATTGGTAGAACCGGGCCCATTCTACCACCCGTCTAGGTGAAGTAAGGGCCGAAGTGGTGTGTTGGGCAAAAGGAACACGGTTCCAGGAACCTATTACCCTCAACCACCAGGATCCCGTCCTCCACCGACACAGGGGCGCAACCCACGGCAAACGGGTTGGTGGACCAAAAATCCCCCGGGTCCACAACGGGGGGTTGAAAGGCGCTTAGCGTGACCCAGCACCCACCACGAGGAGGTGGCCTTTCATGGGTGCCTCTCAAAGGTAAGTATTTTCAAATATTATGTGTGTAACATAATTTTTGGGGAGAGTATACATTCATATAACAGGAAGTTCAAAACAAGTCACTTCATTTAATTTAACATTACTGAATCATTTAGATCTAAGCACAAATATACGCAGTGTTTATTTTTGTTTAACACACAAGTGCCATCACCATGGCGAAATTACTCAGAATAATTCATTCAGGCTTAAAGTAATTTGTTCTTTATAAAAAATCATACTTTCATTTTAATAAAAAAAAAAAAAACCATTTAAAATGTAACCGTTGTCCCCACTATGTTCCTTCGTCCCATGCATAATGTTGGGCAGAGGTGTCTGAGGTCTCAGGCTCAGACATGTTGTTTTCTGTTTGGATAAGGTCCACAGCAAGATATTACGAAACAAGTTGCAATTGTACGCAGCGCAGATATGAGTGGAACTCGCGTGTTGACTCGCACAATGAATCGGGTTTTATTGTAGTTGGAAATATGATTGAACAGAGCGATAAATGTTCGGAAGAAAACTAAGGCCAGCATTAAGACCTAACATTTATCTGATCTTTTCACGAGAACACAGAATTCAGGTGACTCCAGCATGGCGTCCCGGGTCAGGAACATGTCGCCGTTTCCTGTTTTTAACCGTTTATGATGTATCAATTGCCGTCTATGTCCTGTGAACGTAATCTAATATTGTATTGCGGTCGCGGTGACTTTGTGTTGTGTCGCTGTGTGTTACTCAATGATAAGGCCCGTTACTTAGCACCGTGTTGCCCAGTGTGGAGGATGTTTTAAATATTAGTGTAATTGTTTGTTTTTTATTGCAATAATAATAATAATAATATTGTAGATTAGGGACAGGGTTAAACACCATTATGTAGCAATAATTTCGAAAAGATACTGTGTTCGCGAAGCACGTATATTATTACATATCGTGAGCGAGGGAGTAAGAGAAGTAGGTTTGTTGCATCACTTCTTTTCATTCTTCGCGTCTCGTCAGAATAACAGAAACACACGATAAAGTGATATATATTAAATACTGAAAGGCAACCTCAATGGGATTCAACATGTAATTCAAGATCAACTCATTACAAAAGATATGTTCTATTTATTCAATGTCGATAATAAATTGCAAATAGGTTCACAAATAGTTTTGATACTATCAGTTACTAACTTAAAACGGTATTGACCTCATAGTGACGACTGGTGATGTCGGAGGACTTACTCTCGGTGACATGTTGAATTTATACCGCGACAACGTTGTGTAGATATGTTCATGGAGGACAAAGTGAGTGAGTGTGTGAGTTAAAATTTAGCGTCCCATCGGCAATATTTCAGCCATATCGTGACGAGAATTTGAATCTAAAGACTAAATACATAAGGAATAAAAACCTGTCATCGATGGACAGTAGAATAACTAGATTGTCAAAGTTATAAGTTACAACTAGTTGATGGCATTTGAAAGAATAGATAAAAACGGGCTATACATCACCAACAACTGAAGGTAGATCACCTTGCTAGGGACAATGGATGCAGGATGAAAAAGCTACCTTAAGATTCAGATAAAGAGGGTGATTTACACTGAAAATATGCCAGTGCGCTTGCAAGGTTTTATCTCACACGATAACCTGACAAGAGACATCATTTACAGTCTGCATTACGCAAGGTCAGAGCTGTCGAGATTCGTGATCCAAGTTTAGGTGATTTAAGATTAAGTGTGAGACTGATATATCCAGTGTACTGATTGTGCGACAGTAAAAAAAGATCTGTTGAGATTTTTTACTCCCTGTACAAACAGACAATGCAGCGTGTACCTTAACGGCGGTGAAGATTGCTTTCTGGTACAGTGAATGTTGCAGCGGATTTATTACTGAGAGCTTGCTTTGAAAGAAGGTGTGTAATCGTTGTGGTGTTTGCCTTTTCCCCTACAAGAGATCAATTCCATTACACTGCACTTAGAACTACCCTGGTAATTGAAGAAACTGCGTACACACGCAGGGATAGCCTCAATTATCGCACCTTACAGAGACAAGGATAGTCACAACTCAATATTTAATCTGATTTTCCATCTTAAAGTTATACCTGACATTTGAGAAATTATTGTTGGAAAATTATTTTATGATGAGAAAGTCAATTACAGAAATAACATTTAAGGTATGGGCGCAACATCTTGTTATTATAACATATAGAGTATACATGTCTCACAAAGACGTCCCGTGTATAATAAATGTTAATAAGCAACCAAATAATAACTGTAATAGTGGCAGTAAATATATACTTTGTTATAAATTGATTATGGAAACTGCTCATGCATAAAGTCAGTTGAAGTATGTGTGCTTGTGACTACTCACACGGCGGGAGAGGCGATGGAATCGAAAGTAGAGAATGTTTACCCAAACTGTTTTATGGACAATTGGTCAGGCATGAGATTAACTTGTTGCGGCTCGTCTTGCCCCATTTGTGGTTTTCTCTATTATAATATAGCTAAATTATTTTCACTCATTTAAAGCGTATTCAATTGTTACTGTTGCTAAGTAAATTTGCATTAGTTTTGATAAGTTATGACAACTGATTAAAAACTGTAATGTTCATCATTACAGCATGACAATGTGTATAAACTGACGGGCAAGATATGCTTACCACTTTCCAAATGAAATTGTCCAAACTTCTATTAAACTAATATCAACGCAAAACATATGGCAAACAGGACAATGCCTTGTGCAGATAAAAAACCCAAGCATACAGCATGTTCTTTGCGGAAAATGGTACAGAAATAATAATGCAAAGGTAGGCATCCAAACAACAGGGGTGGACCCAGGGTATGATACAGATGGGTGTCGCCTATGTTATGTCTACAGACAGTGGTCAGGCGACTCGGGGCTCAAGGAATTATAGTTTACAGACCTTACAGAGGACAGTTACTGACAGGTCAACATCGTTGTCAAAGATTGACATAGACGGGGTACGCATGTCGTTGGCAGCAACGTCACTGTCAGAGTGACGTGACGTCTTCACTGATGTAAGGCGTTTCTGGCTGTTGAGGGTTGCTTGAAGACCATCCAAATGGAGAACAAACGGGCGGCTTGTTGCAAGGAGGAGGTAGTGACGTGTGGTGGAGGATGTTATGGCGTGGGAAGGAAACAGAAATTTCACAGCTCAGCGCTGCATGGTTGACATCAAATGTTTCGTCCAAATGTCACGCTCTTATCGGTTGCTGTATGACTAATTTCAAATGTGGATTCATTGATATTTAGTCCTTGACTCATTTCTTATACTTCAGGCATATGTCTCTTGTGATTTTTATATCAGACTGATGTATAACTATGGTGAGGTTTTCCTAGGGCCGTGAACTTATGGTATGATTCAGAACCGTGATACAATGTAAAGGGTGTTGTTTTTATATACAATAATGGGTCATGCATATATATATATAAATGATACAGCAAAAGTTCGTCTTTAATATTGTGAGGCACAACAATAGGAAGAGAAGCACAAAACTCCACTGCACAGTGTACGTCGTTCCTCAATGTTACGTTACCAATGAGAGTCAAGATTCTGCTCACGTAATGGACTTCAGCTAGCAACAGTTCAACCTATAGTTGTGACCAACAGCAGTGACACACGCACTTTCAACATGATCGCGTCACATTGAGACTAAACTTACCATGTGGCGACTCCTGTTATGTCGTCTTTCGAAGTACAATGAAGTGTGATTAAATGATATTTTAGTTTAGTTTTACGCCGCACTCAGCAATATTCCAGCTATATGGCGGCGGTCTGTAAATAATCGAGTCTGGACCAGACAATCCAGTGATCAACATCATGAGCATCGATCAACGCAATTGGGAACCGATTACATGTGTCAACCAATTATTAAGAAATCCTCTTATGGAAATATAGTAAAACTCATGTAAAACATTGAGTATTCGAATCCCAAATAAAAAATATATTCCGCTTGATTTCCTCGCTCTGATTTCACAAGGAAGTAATAGGTCGGCATGTTGGCGGCAATTTCTTTCAAAAAGTACTAGGACCTGGTCCACGTTTCACAGAGCGATCGTAGCGCTAAGGTGATCGTAAATCCCATACTTTAACTTACGACAGTCGTAGCACTACGATCGCTTTGTGAAACAGGCCCCTGTGGTCTTGGGCGATTTTACGACACAGTGACAAATAAGTTGGCGTGTGAATCGATCTGATATGTTTTGCCTCATGATGATAGGCTATACTGAATACGCTGTGACAGGATGGCAATGTTCCAGATTGTGTACATTTTGTCCTTGTTTATCTGGAACGTTGCTTACTCCAGCCTTGAACAATTATCGTCCACTCCGTGACACGCGTGTTTCATGGCAGTGTAGCGATCCCGAATGGGATGAATTCTTCTCAGAGTTCCGTAAAATCACCAAGACATACAGGCGAGTGTTTTAATGTCTCCATTACACATTATTTCATAATCCCTTTGAGCCACTGATCATGACTGCTTTCAGAGGAACACACAAAGTACGTGGTTACAGACATTCAGTTTTGTGAAAGCTGTGTGAGTCTGTGTGTTGGCGTTGAAGTGCCTAAATCTGAGGGTGTGAGTTCGAATCCTGGATGGGACTCATCGCCCTAAAAGTACTAGCTTCGGCCATGGCAACTTACATTTGTCAGTTTTTGTCATAATATGAATAGTTTATCAGCTGTGTATATTTTCGTATGTAAATATAATCATTCTAGTTATACTTTCACTTTACGGCCAACCCGTGAAGATCCGAGGCGACAAACGGGATCGGGTGGTCAGGCTGGTAGCGCTGATTTGGTTGACACATGTCATCGTATCCCAATTGCGTAGATCGATCCTCATGTTGTTGATCACTGGATTGTCTGGTCAAGACTAAATTAGTTACAGACCGCCGCCATACAGCTGGAATATTGCTGAGTGAGGCTTTAAACAACAAACCAACCAATCAGCAAACCAACTTAACGACCATTTTGGCACAGAAATGGCAAATATCGGTCATAACAGAAATACCAGAAGAACCAGAATAGGAAGTAACGTTTAGCCGAATCTTCTGCAATAACGAGTTAGTCTAAAACATTCGATTTTTGCCTAGAATTTTGCCTAGAACAGGCATTCGATATGAATTTTTCAGTTAAACTGGTTCTGCAAACCATTGGAGAGATGGTACCAGGTGACATCCAGTGAATCATGACACAATTTTAAAGGAATAAGAATGGGATGTTTGATTCCCACAAACAGAAAGCGTCAGGGTCATCTCAATGATGATCTGAATTGTGTTTTTTTACATCACCCTTCCAGGTTGCGTTTTGTTACATTTTTGGACAGCCCCTCTCTCACGACAAGACTTATGTAGTTACATGTTTGCGTGAAAAATTCCAGGTATGTTGATTCAGAGCGCTCAAGATCCCCGATCTGGGGAATCACCGTGGTTGCCATATGGAAAACTTGTGGTCAGTGATCAACCCGTTTATAATGTATTATCGTTCGATGTACATCATATATGTGGCATGCAGTATAAACTGTCATATATTTTGTATAACTGTCATTACACTTGTCAATCTACTTTTCACTTCCGGTAGTGTTACCTCAAATTTTAACTTAAAATTTAACGTCGCATCGGGCATGATTTCAGCCATAAAGGGACGACGTAGTTATAATTTTTGTGTATGTGTATTAAACTGTATTCTTCAATACTGATAAAAACCAAGACGTTTTGCTTTCATATTCATGCACCAAGCAGCTCAGCAAACCTGACAACCTGATCACGTTAGTTGTCCCTAACGGCAAGCATGGCTCACTAGATATCAATTCTAACCCTGTTCTTCACTGGTAATGAGGGATTGAACACTTATGTAACATATTCCCTGTTGACACACTTCAACCGCGAGTGATAAAACAAGACAAGATTGTCAATAGTGCAAATTATTCACGACTGTTTAAACGTTCATAAAGTCATTTACCCGAAACTAAGGCATCCAATCATGTTCATACAATCTTCATACAAGTTATCTGCAAAACAGATTCCGGAACCTGAACTTGCCAAGGATTTCCGATTACCCTTAAAATGTTATCTCATAGTAGCAAGATGAATTCACACATGAGAATCAAATGGCTTTGTTTCGTTTGAGACTGATAACCAAGCAAGCAGTTTGAATAGTATAGCAACAATGGGAATATATTTGTGGCGTCAGCAGGTCGTTGAAGTAGGACATTGTTTTGTGGGATAAATTGGCAATATGCTCAAATATTAATTTTATAACATATTCTATATTTGGTATTACACTTTCTGAGTAAAGTACAAATTCTAATACTTTTGTTGGGTTGAGCCTCATGCGGGACTCGAACCCAGATCATCAGAATCTAATCGCCAGCACACAAAGTCAGACGCCTAACCCGCTCAGCCACCGTGGCTTCCACAAAAATTGGAAATCGGACAACGGGTAGTCTAGACCTGTATTCTTGTTTTCTAGAACCCTAAACGGCTGAAGGGATGGTGTAAATCCAACAAGGGTCCATTCAGGTAGCAAAGGCACTGTAAGTCCCTTGTATGGTGAATCTAACTTCATGGTGCCTTGTATGGTGATCTACCTTCAGTTTGTGGGCGACCTAAAGCCTGTTTTTATATAGTATGCCAACATCTCGTTTGCCCAGAAAGTGCTATAACTTATTATTGTTAGATGTTAGCCATGATAAAACAAATTGGGTATCAAAACTTAAGTTATTACTTTACAATATGGGATTTGGATATATATGGGAAAGACAGTATATTAGTAGCTTAAATTCCTTCCTGTCTGAATTTATGATCGGGCTCAGCATATATCCCATCAAGAATGGCATAACTCGTTATCATCAAGTTCTAAAACTTATACATATTCTCTTTTCAAGTGTAATCTATCTATGGAACCATATCTTAGTATGTTATTAACATTAGTAAATTTCGCATTGCATTCACACAGTTTCGCTGTGGTTCCAATCAATTAAATATCGAGACAGGTAGATACACAAATAAGCCCAGACATCACAGGTTATGTAACATGTGCGACAATGGATATATAGAAAACGAGTATAATTTCCTTTTAGTGTGTACTGCATACAGTTCCGTGCGCGCTATATATATTCCTGCCAAGTTTTACACATACCCTTCTTTGTCAAATTTCAATATATTGATGACCTCAAACAATACCTTTGTCATCAGTAATGTAGCAATGTTTATTTATTATGGCTGCAAACATTTAATATTTGTATAATGGGCCGATGGCCTACATACACTCTGCGAATAAAGAATTTGTAAATAATATAGTTTTAGATTTACATGCTTGTTGTAAACACCATCTGTGATACTGTAGTTATTTAACAGTCCTTCCGTGACTGGTTATTTGGCAACTTGTATTTATTGTGTATACGAAACCTTTCTCGTCACCATATGGATCAAATACTGCCAAGGTGCATTCTAACTCACTCACTCAAATATTCTTGCAATATCTCTTCTGTTTGCAGAGTCAGGAGGAAGCCGCGTCACATTCCTTGCACAACTGCTCCTGATGCCCATGATCGCTTCTCTGTTCATGCAGTGATCACATTACCCTCTTGATAACAGAATGAAGACTAATGTCAAAGAGACTGTTTCCAAAAAAAATTAATTCGTGTGTAATATGTATTAAACACCCTGTGTGATAACAGAATGAAGACAATTATCGCCCTATGATACTATATTAGACACATCCGGCTTTCTACTCTACTGACTAAGAGAATGTTTCCCAAAACAAATCCGTCGTGTTTGTACTATTATGATCCTATTTATTAAACTTTCTGTATAATATATCAAGTATGCAGTGGCAAATGTACACGCGTTGTATATGACGGATTGAAGCGTCCGAATGACCACAGACAGTGTCAGTACTAATTTGCTGAGTGACCAAATTATTATTAATCACAGTATCACTGTGTTTTCAACTTTTTGCAATAATATGTTCCTTAAGAAATTATCGTTTTACGGCAGGTCTTTGATGTGCTTGAAATGGAAGACATTAGCAGGCTTCAATCCCCGTGTTCTTTACCAAGATGACATGTTGAGATTCTGACTGATGCTAGTTGTTCCGTCGAAATAAACGGTTTAGTTCACGGCAACTCTGCGTTCGTATCCTTTTATCCGAGTTAGAATGAACAAGAGGCGACTAACGGGATCGGGCGGTCAGGCTCGGTGGCTTGGTTGACACATGTCATCGGTTCCCAATTGCGCAGATTGATGCTCATGCTGTTGATCATCGGATTGTCTGGTCCAGACTCGATTATTTACAGAACGCCGCCACATAGTTGGAATATTGCTGAGTGCGCCGTAAAACTGAACTCACTCACTCACTCTGTATTTAGGGTTAACATGTATCGATTACTGAGACAATGTGATTTTGTTAGAATTAACAGATTTTAAGATTTTAGATGGCGCGTGATAGTTGAATATTTACGGATTTAATCTAACAGTTTGACTGTAAGAATGTTGCTGTGCAATTTATGACCAAAACACATGCGGTAAACAGATATGGTTTATCCTTTTAAAGGGATTTTTGGTGGAAGTCCAGATATGACGAAAATTCAGTAAATGTTGATCAACTATATTGAAATAACCCCTTAGGAAATATTACAACCTTGTTTTACCTGTTTATATCAATTTCACATCACATCATCTACCAGAAGTATGTTAAATCACTTGCTTTTGAGAACAAGTATCTCATACTTTGGTCTCTCGGTGGAAAACGTAAATCTTGTAATACAAAGTTTTGGAGATGACATTTAATGTCAATAAGGAATAACCCTATATATACTTAGATGGTATTCTGTTCATCCTTAGACTTTGACCTTATTAGTAAACCCAGTTGTTGGCGATCTATAGCCCATGTTGTATATTGTATTGTCTTCATAATTAAAATGTTTTAGTTGTACATGCTAGTTTTATATTCATATCTGTGATACTCTAATATTTTTACTGTCCATCGTTGACAGGTTTTACTCTTCAAAATGTTTTCATGTTTTATTGTATAAATTGTTTTCGTCACGATATGGCTGATATATTGCCGGTGTGACGTTAAATATGAACTCAGTCACTAACTCATTAGGAAACTATCACTCCCGAAACCGTTTGTGACCAACACAATGATACCTGGAACAAACGTAAATCTGCTTTACACCATTTAAGTTCAGCTTTGACAGATACGTATCAGCAGCATACAATCAGCATTTGTGAAATCTATAGAAAGGATGCCATGAAAAAATTATCAATGATTCAGTCAAGTTCATACCGGGCTATGCCGTGCGACCTTACGACATTTTGGTTTCAGAAACTTGAACAAAGTTTCATGAAAAATAATAATCCGAAACAGTTTCACTTGAAGTTTAACAAACGGTCAAAGGTCAAGCATGATGTCCCAATTAATGACTTCTATGAACATTTTAGAACTGTCGCAGGTTCAGCTGACATCAGCTCTGCAGATGAGTTCCGATTTTCTAATGCGGATGCTGTATATGAAGAACTTGACTTTGTGATTAGTGATATTGAGATCCAAAAGGCTATTCATTCTCTAAAGCGGCAGACATCTCATGGACCTGATAATATGTTAAGTGAATACTTTTTGAATAGGAAGAATATTTATTGCCTTTACTGAACAAAATATTTAATTGTGTTTTTATCAACTGGAAATTTTCCTCGACCATGGTCTTCAGCTGTCATTGTTCCGGTTTTCAAAAAAAGGGATACCTCTGACCCGAATAGTTATCGTGGAATCAGTCTCGTTAGTTGTTTTGGGAAGTTATTTAAATCCATAATCAACCAGAGGCTTCTGCCATGGTCCTCAAAATGTTGTTACAGATGCTCAATTTGGGTTCCAACCGAATTTGGGAACAGTGGACGCCATATTTACATTGCACTCACTTATCAGTAAATCTTTAGGTGATAAGGAACGTCTATATTGCGCCTTCATTGACTTTAGGAGGGCTTTCGACTCTGTAGATAGATATAAGTTGTGGTATAATTTGTCTAAACTTGGAATCAGAGGTAAGCTCATATCAGTTATCCACTCAATGTATATTAATGTAAGGTCGTGTGTCAATGTCAGTGGTTTTTGTAGTCGATATTTTGAAAATAGTTTAGGCTTAATGCAAGGGGAAGTGTTCTCACCCATTTTATTCTCTCTGTTCATTAATGACTTTGAAGAGGCTTTTCTACAAGATAAATGCGTTCCGTAAGAGTGCAAAACTCTTAGTCTTTTCTTGTTGATGTACGCTGACGATGTGGTTTTATTTTTTGAGTCAGTCGATGGTCTCCAACAGATGCTTAATACCCTTTCAACTTACTCCGAGAAATAGGGAATGCAGGTTAACACCCAGAAGACCAAGATTGTTGTTTTCCGAAACGTTGGCAAAGTTCGGCCTGATGAGATATGGAATTGACGTACAAGATAGTTTTACATATTTAGGTATCGTATTTAACTACAACAATTAGTTCACAAATGCACAAAAACAGTTATCTGGTCAAGGTAGAAAGGCCTCATTTGCTCTTAATAATAACACACGGTCCTTCTACCTTAATCCTCAAACGATGTTGTCTGTTTTCGATTGCTATGTTGGAAGCGTTTTGTGCTATGCGTCTGAAGTATGGGGCTCTCATAAGGCTGAAAATATCGAAAGATTACATTTGGATTATTGTAAAAGGTTATTGGGTGTCACAAAATCAAGTTGTAATTGTATGGTTAAAGCCGAACTTGGTTGTTTTCCTTTGTGCTACAAACGGATGTTCAATATTGTCAAGTACTGGAGTAAGCTGGTAGAAACTGATAACTATATTCTACGTGGGTGTTATGAACATCTATATGATGAGGTAGAAACAAATAATGTTCAAAACTGGGCCTTTCAGGTTAAGAATATTTTGACAACCCTTGGTTTTGGTGATATGTGGTATAAACAAGAACTGAATGTCTCCTATCTGCCTGTCTTTAAACAAAGACTAATTGATCATGCTTTCCAGTTTATTGGAAGACAATTGTCCATATTTACTAAGTGTAGACTGTATAAACATATTATTGATGCTTTGACTTTGCAATATTATCTTCAAAAATCAATTCCTGCAATTTATACAAAATATTTGGTTAAATTTCTACTCTCTTCACATAACTTATATATTGAAACAGGAAGGTATAATAATATTCACATGAACAGTACAATAAGTCTGTCCTGTCCAAATGATAAAGAGGATGAATTCCATTTTGTATTAACATGTCCTGTTTTTCAAGATTTAGGGAAATTGTACATTAAGCCTTACTATTGGAAAAATCCATCGGTTTTCAAACTTGTCCAGCTCTTGAGTATTCAAACTGTTAAGCAACTCTGTAATCTCGGTAAATTCCTATTCAAGGCTTCACAGTTAAGACTAATTTTACTGTAAAATGTGTTTGTATGTTCTCCTTTTGTTTATATCTTGTACCAAACCAACCAGCCTCTCTGTACTAAGAATGTATATTTTCATGTTCACAACCGATTAGCTGCACAGCTAAAGGTAAATAAAGAATTGATGTCATTACTGACTGAAACAAACATAATAAACTTCAATTTTAGTGTGACTGGATTAAAATTTAACGTCGTATCGGCAGTGTTCAATTTTATAATAGGAGATGGCTACATTATGTGAATTGTCAAATAAGTCTATAATGAGAAGTACAAATGAATTTCATTTCTATTTTTGAATTGATCACAAAAGCATAAACCGATACGGCCACTTGATGTGTAAAGATACATTCTTGAATCCCCCAGTGTGACAACGTAACGCCGTGTGCGCCAGGTCGCGCATGGGATAAGAGTGAATGAAAGTAAAGCCACAACTTCCGCAGGTCTTAGAATATGTGAGGCTTCGTTGATTTCATCCGCCACTTCGAATGTTGTCAGTACAATCTTCATGAGTCAAGCGGCGGTGACAGTAACTTTTCTTTCTGAGTGCATATAATAGTCGTAATGTGGTACTTGTTGACTTTTTTATCTGTTTCTTAAAAATACATTAAACACTATTCCAGTTACATAACTACGCTCCTTAAATATTCAAATCTGGATCAGACAATCTAGTGATACACATAATGATTATCTATCTATTTGGATACAATGTCATGCATCTACAAAGTCAGCGAGCTGTACCTCCTGACCCCGGCGGTCGCCGTAGCATCAAAAACGGCTTGCTGAATATCAATTCTAACCCGGACCTTCAAGGGTATGGTGGGGAGTGAACACCTGTGTTACATATTCCTTGTTGACACCCCTTAACTGCTAGAGATCAAACTAGACGAATCGGTCAATAATAAAGGTATACTAGTATATGATTGTTTACACCTCCGTAAAATCGCTTACCTGTAGCTCTGTATCGGAAACAAGTAGGTTATATAATCTTCATACATGTTCAAAAGAAATGCCAGATCCTGAACATACACTTGGATTTCGTATTACTCTGAAGAAGTTACCTTGGTAAAATACCTTGAACATTAACATCACGGAATCACAGATATACAGTGTTTAGTCGTATGGTACAAACGTGTTATTACCAAGACTATTCATAATTATTCAAAATAGTGTATTTTATCTGTCTTAAAATAAAATAAGGCAACGTAAAAAATAGATTCATTCAATTTTTAGAATGTATTCGTTTGTCCCCGCTACGATCTTCCTTCCCACATATAATGTTGGCCCAGAGATGTCCTCAGCTGTTTGGATAAAGTCCACAGTAAGAAATTACGACATTAGTAGCACGTGTGTGCAGCATAGATGTGAATGAAAGCAAGTGTTACTAGCGTACTCAGTCAGGTTTCACTGTGACTTGAAATGTGACTGAAAAGAGGATCCAATACTCGGAAGAAAATTAAAGACACTAGTACGACCTAACGTGTAGCGCCTCTTTTCACAACAGCAAAAAATTGCATTATATATTCTGTGAATGTAATATTGTAGTACTCTCGGGACGTGGTGTGAGGCTGTATGTTACAGGAGGCGAAGAGACCAGTAAGTTAGCAACATGTAACCCATGTTTTATAACAAGATTGTAATTGGTTGGGTTTTTTATACTGCAAACCACAATAATTAATTAAATGAATGGACAAATAGTAATTGTGTACGTTTAGGACAATTTTAAGCAACAGTTCTGTTACGATCATTGTGTTCACAATGTACATAGATTCTTAAATATCATGAGGGAGGGAGTTAAGTGAGGGATGTGGGTTGTAGCATCACTTAGAACAGTAATTCATATTATACATCCGTATCTGACAGCTTAAAGTGCAAGTTACACTTACCTTACACGTCTCGTCGGACTCACCGAAACAAACGATACAGTACATTTGTCATATACTAAACACAACCTCACCCATGTACTCGAATTCCATTCCGTTATAATTATTATGGAAGTTTGATTTTGTTCATTTAATGCCTATAATACATTGCCGATAGGTTGACCAGCATTCTTGATATTAGGGACATGAAGCAGCCATACAAACACGGGTTAACCAAATAGTGAGTGACTGAGTGAGTTTAGTCTTACATCACTTTTAGCAATATTCCAGTAATATGACGGCGAGGGATACGACAAATGACCTTCATACATTGTGCCTATGTAGGGAATCGAACTCGGGTCTTTCGACGCGACGAGCGAATACTTTAACTACGAGTCTACCCAACCGCCCATTGTCAATGATAATAGTGACGACTGGTGATACCCATGAAGAAGGACTTACACTCAGTGAAAATACGAATGTAAGCTGTCACTTTTTATGCTTATATGTTTCGAGTACATCTAAGTCTGTCGTCGTTATCCGTCACGATATGCGTGCAATATTGCCGATATGATCATAAATATTAACTCACTCACTCTGTCGTCGTTATCAACCTGCTTATGAGTACAATCAACATGTATTATGAATCGTTGGGAAAATAACTAATGTCCGTTCACAGCACGTTTTTATTTGAACACTAATAACATCACATTAAGTTTGTTTCATGCCGCTATGTATTAACAAGGATACAAATATCAGGCCACGTTGTGTAGATGAGAGTTAAGAAAAAGCGCATGATTTATTGTTGTAAAATGTCTGTTTTATTTCACATGATAATCCCTGTACAGAATTTACAGTCAACGTTACAGGACTGTACGACAGGGAAATGATCTGTTGCGATTATTTACTCCTTGTGTAAATATACAATGCAGCGTGAACTTTAACGACGGTGAAGATAGTTCCATGGGTTAGCGAATGTGATGGATTTATTACTGTGTGCTTGCTTTGAAAGAAGGGGTGTAACTGTTGTGGTGTTTGCCTTTATCATTCAGCTCCTTTACACTGCAACTGACTGTATTATTTCGTCTTAAAGTAATACTCGATAATTGAGAAATTATCATATGATGACAAAGTCAACTTTCTCAAGGCGACATTTCAGAAATAAGATTTAAGTACACAGCTAAAACATGCCTTTATCATAAAATAAAGAACACACAAGTCTGAAAGAGAAGTCCTATGTACAATGAGTGCTGTTGATGAGCAACTGAATAGTAAGTACAATAGTGGCATTTAGCACACGTCTGGTGATAAATACAAGAGGCCAAACAAGTTTTCAAATTGTCTGTGATTTTGGAAGGTATGATACTTTTGGTAATTGATAATAAACTGACATTCTATTTCCTAGCTACGTCGTTATAGTATGATCATTTGTATGAACTGACGGTCAAAAGAAACTTCAAACAAAACTGTCAAAAATTCAAAACTAAACTTGAAACTAAAGCCAATGCAAAACACATTGTCAAATACAAGACATCGCCAAAGAGGACAATATCCTTTGCACAAAGTGACACAGTCATGTCCACAGAACGCTCGTGAAACGAGGAGAAGTAAATACAGCCATAGTTGGCATCCGAACAACATGGTGGGCCCTGGTTATGATACAGATGGGAACCGGGCAGACACGGAACAGACGAAGGACAGGTAGATCCGGGATAACTTTGTTCACTGAAAACTAATATTTGCATACTTTGCATTTCCGGAATTGATTCCGGACAGAAACATCATGGCGCGAATGGGGAATATAGTCAGTAAACAGACAGTGTCCAGGCGACTCGAGGCCCGGGTGGAAAAGGGCTAAAGACCCTACAGGAGACAGTTAGTGACAGCAATTAACATTATTAAAAAGATCCTTCAAAGTTTTAACATCGAAATATTTTTTCCTTGACATGGAAATATAAATACAGTCAGGCAAGACATGTTTGACCGTGGCTCTTTCACCACAAGGGATGCAAAATGGAGGATCTTCGCCTTTTAACAAACACTCATGAGGATACCTGCTGTGGCCAATGTGAAATCGTCGCATGATGACCTCTTCAAATCTAAACGGGATGTTTTGGAAAATACACGAACACGAACGTGAACACCAAAGTGAACTTTTCTTTACAAAATCACATTTCGCGAAGGCCGATCATGAGACGCCTATCTCGTTTACTTCACACTCAGCTATCACAAATACATCACTGAATTCCTGGTACATTTTAGACTCAGATAACAAATAGTCTTTGTCACCAAAACCAAGTGTCCAGATGCAATCGATCGAGAGATATTGGGTGTGAAAATGAATGCTTTGTACGTAAGACTGAGCTCGTTTGAAATGAAAACAAAGAAAACTTCACATTGTTCACATCCATTCGTCTATTCGTTGCATGCACTGGCTCAATACTTTTAGAAAATGCATGGACAGAGTAAATGTATCTTAGCAAGAATGGGGATATTAAAAATATATACAACTCAGTGATTTGATAAATTCATTACCTAATTGTCAAAGTTTCCGTGCAGAGTAATGTCACATGGATATAGGATATACGTTTGTGATCCTTTCAAAGTTTTTGTTTCTTTGAGCAATATTTACAAAAGACATTTAGGGTTGTAAGCCATAATTGGGATAAAACAACGATGTGTAATGATTGGATATGTTCGCGTTTCTCACAAACGATTCACACTCATTTTGGTTTTTACGCCGCTTTTAGCAACATTCAAGCAATATCAAGGCGGTGGACACACGAAATAGGCTTCACACAAAGTATCCATGTGGGGAATCGAACCCGGGTCTTCAGCGTGGCGAGCAGACAGATATGAAACTGTAACTATATTTCTACAAGACTTACTAAAAACATATAACAAAAACATATAAGCCATGCCATGTCTTTCTTTGGACAAACCTTACATCATTATTCGGATTGTTCCAAACAAACGTATCCACCATTTTGCAGGTTTCCTTGCATACTTATGAACAGAAATAGCCACATAATCATAAACAAAGAATGGTCTTATCCTAAACATATATTCGTGTGTTTTGAAATCTTCTTTTTCAGTTTAACTGATCCCAAGGAGGGGCGTGTTGTTCACATTAAGATACACTGTCAAACAGTCGGATTGGTTTTTTCTGTTCAGGATATTACTTAAATGGTAAAATAAGTCACTTTATGTTCTGTCAACTTTAAATTCTGACTGACAAACTGAGACCTTTTATACAATTAACTTAGGGACGATATATACTGATGAACCTACCAATGTCGTCTTTCTCCGAGCTAGCTCTCCATAGTGGTGTTTGGTATAAAATAACATAAATGGAAAAAAAAATAATCTTGTACATTTGTAAATGTACTGTGTAAGGTGTGACGTAAAGTAAAGACAGCATGATATTTTCTTAAACTACTCTCTCTTATGATGGGCATAAAAATAACTAACTGTAATAACTAACATTATCGGGTACATGGTAGGCGTTGCCCTATATTATATTCATATTTAATAGTCTATTCCGGAATATTTATCGTTTTGAGACAAAAGAACTGTGATTTGCAACACATTGAGCTTTAAATGCCACACGATAAATCATAGTTTACGAGTATCATTGTTGGATTTCACATTACATTCTATTTTCATCTGTGCACGGACATGTCTAAATAAGCATATCAACGTTAGCAGGTTTAGAATGAGTCAAGCTTTGTGGATTTCATCTGTCACTCAGAGTGTTGTCAGTACAATTTTCAAGCTTGAGGTAATTCAATATGTTGCCAGATTACGTCACAGTAATACTTGTAATCGGTTATGAATACATTCGTAAAGGGGCATTTGTGTGCTTTATCAGCCAATCCATTGGTTGACATGCTGGGTATCGATCTACAAAGCGGGGGCACGATGACATACATCTACGAAGCCTCATCATCGAGCATGGCTTGCTGAAGACCAAGTTTAACCCGTATTTTCACGGGCACTGGGACAGTTTACACCTCTGTAAAATATTTCCCGTTGATACCTCTTAAGCGCGTGAGATCAAACAAGACAAGACCTTCAATAGTAAACATATATATGACTGTTTACACATGGGTAAAACCACTTACCTGTTACTCTGCATCAGAATCAGGTATCCAGCCATGTGATGTACATCTTGCCTTGAACGTGCACTTGCCTCGGATTTCATATTGCTCTGAAGAAGTTACCCTGACAAATACATTCTAAAATCTTAACATTACTGAATCATTTAAAGGCACAGATATTCACAGTGTTTAGTCATGTTTGTGGAAACCTGCATTTATGTGTTGGTGTAATTATTCAGAATAGTTTGTATAGTTCCGGCTTAACGAAGTTCGATCTGGCAATAACAAAAAATAGATTTATTCATTTTTTAGAAAGTATCATTTTGTCCGTCCATATTCCTTTTTCCCAGATATACTGTCAGGCAGAGTTGTTGGGGTATCTCAGGATCAGACATGCTGTTATCTGTTTGGGTAAAGTCCACTGCAAAACTTACGGCTCTAGTAGCACACGTTTGCAGCTTAAATGATACCAAGTGTTTACTCGTGCAATCAGTCGTGTTCTGACATGTAACTCAAGAGGGTGTTAAATGCTCGGATAAAACAAAGGACTCCACTAAGACCCACCACGTATCTCCTCTTTTCACGACAGCACAGAATTCAGGGTCAGGAACAGGTCCACGTTTCATGTTTTTTTAACCGTTTGTGATTATCAACTGCTTTCGGTGTCCTGATAACGCAATGCACTATTCTAAAACTATCACGGTGACTTCGGTTGCTGGCCAGTAATGTAGCAGTATGTTACCCAATGTAAAGCATTTTCTTAAATAGAAACTGTAATTGTTCTTGTGAAGCAAACGACAATAATTAATGAAATGGGTAAACGGTTGTTTTGTAATTTAGGGAGAGTTTTTACACTATTACGTTGCAACAATGTCGCAACGACCCTGTGTTCGCCAAGCACATGCATTCTTACATATGACGAACGAGTGAAGAAGTGTAGATGCTAACATCGTTATCACTTGTTTGATAAGGGCGAAAGTATCATCATACCAGCTTCTAAATAACAGTAAATGAAGATCTCAGTGTGATTCGTCATCAACCTGCTTATGTGTATAGTCAATATGTGTTTTTGAAATATGTAACGCTTGAAATATAATTAATGTCTATGCACAACACATTTTCACTTTAGCTCAAATACCATTACAGAAGTGTGTCCCAATATGATACTAGCATTAACAGGGCTACCAAGTCACGTTGTCTAGATATGTTCAAACAGGACGTAAATTTTGTTACGAGATTTCAGATAAAGAGCGTTGTTTATATTTAAATTAATGAACAGGTTTATCTCACGATAAGCTTACCAGAGACGTAATGTACAGTCAGCATAAGACAAAAACAAAGCTGTCGAGATTCATAATCCATGTTAAGGTGTTTAAAGACTACATTTGAGATCGATATGTCTGGTGTACTGACTGTGCGTCAGGAAAAGGATCTGATGAGATTATTTACACCTTGTACAAACAGCCAATGCAGCGTTAAGACAGTGAAGATATTTTCGTGGGACAGAAAATCTGATTTATGACTATGTGCATGCTTTGAAACAAGGTATAAAACTGCTGTGGAGTTATCCTTATCACCTCAAGAGATCAACTCCACAACAGTTCACTAACTACCCTGGTATGAACCTGTGTAAATAGAGCCAGGGATAAGCTCACATGCAGCAGCTGACTCACTGGTGCAGGTAGAAGAGACAAATCAATCACAACCCTATACAAAACCTTCTCGTCCGTCTTAAAGTAATACTTCACTTTTGAGAATTATTATACGCTGGCAAATTCAACGTACGTACATGCTGACGATCGCATTTAAAAAATGAAAATAATATTAGTGTGTAGGTGCATTAAATCTTTATCACAACAAGCAGAATCACTCCCTCCATGAAAGAGTGAGTGAGTGAGTTGGGTTTACGCCGCTTTTAGTAACATTCCAGCAATATCACCGCGGGGGACACCAGAAATTGGCTTAACACATTGTACCCATGTGGGAAATCGAACCCGGGTCTTCAGCGCGATGAGAGAACGCCTTAACCACTAGGCTACCACACTCTCCATGAACGAAATCTGGTGTAGAATAAATGTTCTTAATGGGCCACTGATTGAGTACAGCAGCTGCACTTAACATATATTTTCTAGATAAACTATTTCAACTCTCATGCACGAGAAACACACATGAGAGACCTAGGTTGTTCACCCAAAGGTTTTATTGACGATTTAAGTCGTGTGTGATTTGTGCGTCTTGTCGTGTTCGAATCACAAACCGGTTTCAATACAAGAAGCCAATTCCTTATGTTCTCTCACATGATATGGCTATATTAATTCATTTCACTCAGTCAAGGTGTTTTAAATGCATCCCTTGCTGGTTAATCTGCTTCAGTTTCAAATGGTATGGTTCAGTCTCTGTCAGTCATTTTCGGCTGTCCAGGCGTTTTCGTTCAGATGGTTTTTAGCTGACTATTTTTTTCAAACTCATTGTTACAGTTATCATGTTGTGCAGGCAGACCTCTTTAAAGAAGAGAGGCACAATGCTGCACATGAAGCACAATGGACGTCGTTTATTGCTACTCCTTTGATGTGAAAAAGTTGGCGTATGATTTCCTTCAATGAGCAGTAGAGTGAGTGAGTGACTTGAGTTTTACGCCGCTTTTAGCAATATACCAGCAATATCACGGCGGGGGATCCAAAAATGGGCTTCACACATTGTACCCATGTGGGAAATCGAACCCGGGTCTTCGGAATGACGAGCGAACGCCTTAACCACTAGGCTACCCTACCGCCCCAATGAGCAGTAGAAACAGCAAAACTATTTCGTGTGATAAATATATATTTGGGAAGCTAATGGAAGTTTTTGATATTACTCCTAACGAGCTGAAAAATTAATCCGTTTCGAATCATCCAGCAGAAATGTAAAACGAGACATGAGCCTGTATTCCTAGACGATAAGGGGGTAAAAGCCTCCCACACAGCCAACAGTCAGTGGGTATCCAGTGAGGACTGTGATGAGTATGGGAGAAATCTACCAATGGAAAAAGGTGACAGACTTGTCTTTCCCCATGCTTCCTATCCTAGTGGGAGTTTTCACCCAAGACATAACCTCTTCTTTGGAGTAAAGTAAAGGGACAAAAGAGGGCTACCATACAGAAACGGCAAGACATATCGTGGGCTGGTCAACCATTTGTTCGTCCCTGCTTTTGCTCCAGCCAGGCCACATGTTCAGAGCCACATATCACACTGTGCGGGTATAAGACCTTGTCTTCCAAGGCAACGAACGGCACAACTCTAACAAACATGCATCAGCGTATATGGTTGATATTTATGTCTCACGACTTCCCCCTTACCACTGTGACCCAATAGAGTTGATATGATGACGTTCGACGAAAGCACATAAATTGTGGCATGTTCAAACGATGCTAAATGAATCCCTTGTTGGGGTAAGAGTGGAAACATTGCAACGTTACCAAAGTAATCTACGAGGGTCAAAATGCTGTCACGTGATAGACTTCAGCTAGAAACATTCCCACCCATGGTTGAGACCATCAGCAATGACACAAAAACTTCCGACTACGAGACCCTTGAAGGTCTGGGTAAGAATTCAGATCTTCATTAACCCATGCTTGTCGTAAGAGGCGACTAACGGGATCGAGTTTCTGACTTGGTTGCCACATGTCATCGGTTCCCAATTGCGCAGACAGATGCTCATGCTGTTGATCACTGGTCCAGACTCGATTATTTACAGACCGCAGCCATATAGCTGGAATATTGCTGAGTCCGGCGTAAAACTAAACTCACTCACCGACTACGAAGGCCTGGACTTGAGCGCGTCAAATTGTGTCTAAAATTATCATGAGACGACCCCTCTTATGCTGCCCTTCAAAGTACGGTGTTTACACAATATCTTACATTTCATCATTTTCGTTTAGAGACGAATTGGCTGCAGAAACCGAAGCCCAACACCCAAACGTACCCGAATCATTGTATTGTTATGCCTGAAAAAGTGGGGCAGTTTGGGTTTTGCACATCTCTGCTTACCAGATCCCCAATGCGTAACAACATAAATCCATAATAATTCAGGCTCACCAAAGCGTTATAAACTCCGTCAATGATCCAAAATATTATCAAGAAGTACATATATGGAAATATATATTTTATTAAGTTCTCAAATCTGGACATGGTCAGACTGAAATGCGTCTGATGCGAGAACAGTACAGACGCATTTTTTGCATTAATAAAATGCTCACATTAATTTCATGATTTACAGTATGTGGACGTGTTGGTGGTAATTTCTTTAAAAAATACACTGCCTTACAGATTGGGTGATTTTACGACGCAGTGACAATCAAATGGGCTTGTGAAACGGCCTTAAATGTTCCGATATGTTTGCTTCTTGATAATGGGTTTAACTGAAAATGCTGTGGCATGATGCTATGTTCTCTGATTATATACAAGTATATTTGGAACGTTACTGACTGCAGCCGTGACCAATTATCACCGATTCAGTGACGCATATGCAGCTCAGGTTAATTAAGCAATGTCGGATGGCATAAAAACATGACCCTTACTTCGGCCCTTCACCTAGACGGGTGGTAGAATGGGCCCGGTTATACCAATTGGCTGGTCATGGCAAGCCCTGTCAATGTATATTGTGCTGCACAAATATATTATATTGTTAAATGTTTCTATCAAATGTCTTGGCGTAATGATGTTTCCTTCAAAATTCAAATTAGAACATTCATTCTATAAATTGCCTAGAGTCTTATGCCCAGAAGGCGGGGGCTCATTGGCCAATCTGGTGGAGTAATTATTTATAATTCTTCTGCTGGCGTATATCATCCGGGTATCCCTGGTGCTGCAAGTCGGAGATCCACTTGTTTTTAGCATTGTCCTTGTGATATTCCGTGGTTGGTGGGGAGCTCGGATGATGAAATCTAAAAAACTAAACATGGCTTACGAAACCCCACTTAAAAAGACCAAGCGTACACTTGACACTGATCCTGTTGAGACTGACCATAGACTGCCCAACTCACTTGATTATTGGCCACGTTCTCTTCTACTTGAAACTGTTGACTTGACCCCATTGAAATTGAATCCTTTTGCCGTCTCGAAGGGTATACAAGGCATTGCCGGTGATGTTAAGAACATTAAGCGGTTACGTTCTGGTGCTCTGCTTGTTGAGTGTGGGAAAAGACAACAAGCCACGAACCTTATGAGCACGAAAACATTTGTCGGTATTCCGGTCACGGTCACTGCTCACAAAACACTCAACACGAGCAAAGGCATTGTCAGAGATCGTGACAGATTGTTTGCTGACATGTCGGAACTTGACATAGTGTCAGAGATGAAGGACCAAGGCTTGCTTTATGTCAAACGTTTTACAACTCGGAAAAACAATGAAACTTTCAAAACTAATACATATCTGTTTTCCTTTTCATGCCCAAATGCTCCCAAATCACTGAAGGCAGGTTACTGTAACCTGCAAACTGACACCTACATCCCCAACCCGCTCAGGTGTTTTAAATGCCAGAAATATGGACATGGTGTAAATACTTGCCCATTGTCTGTTGTGAGTGCTCACTGTGGTTTGTACCAGTGATTTAAAAAAATGCACAAACTGCTCAGGCGAACATTCATCCTTCTCCAAAGATTGTCCGATTTGGAAAGAACAAATGCAAATTAACAAGATCAAATTTACCCAAAACATTAGCTTTTCCGAAGCGAAAAAACTTGTAAAGAGTTCTGAACTTAAAGAAACCTATGCTTCAGTAACCACAACACCATCTGAGACAAGCTCTAAAGTGCCCAAATTGTCTACAAGCTGTCAAACAAACTTGACTTGGGTCAAAAGCGATTCTCCACAGCTTTTGTACCCTGCAATGTCTTCTCAAACTACAGACTCACTTCCTGTTATGTCTGAAAAGCAGTCAGCGTCATCTTCTGATCATAAATCTCAGTCGAGTTCAGTCTCAATCGTCATCTACTGTTCAACAAACTGGTAAAGCCAAAAATAAACCTAAGCCTGATTCCTCAAAAGCACAAAGTGGAAGACCCCCCAAAGGGTCAGAAAACAGATACAGTTGTACAACAAATATGGTTCTCTTGATCATATGGACGTGACTGAAACCGTCCATACTAGGGCACACAGCTTGTCGCCCACCAAACAAGTGCGGGGTAGATCCCCCATAAATGCCCCCAAGAGATAGGTTATCAGAATAATATCATACAGTGGAATTGCAGAGAACTAATTACTAACTTCGGTGAATTGCAACTTTTAGTCCAGGATTATATACCGTCAGCAATCTGTCTGCAGGAGAGATATTTAAAACAGACGGATACTTTTGACCTACGCCATTTCAATGCATATCATTATTTTTACCTCCGGGTGATCGGGCCACAAATCTTCCATCCTTATCAAACAGAATATTATCCATAGCCCTGTTACACTTAATACTGGTCTACAGGCTGTTGCCGTTCGACTCACTTTTCATGTTAAGCTCACATTATGCTCTTTGTATATCTCACCATCTTCAGCTCTTCAGAAGAGTGAACTTCAAAATCTATATGACCAACTCCCAAAACCCTGTATTATTATGGGAGATTTAAATGGCCACAACCCACTCTGGGGTGGTACAAATACTAATGCTAAAGGTAAACTATTGGAAGAGTTATGTTCAGATAATGATTTATGGGTATATGATGACGGTTCCAACACCTATTTACATCCTCGCATGGGAACTTATTCAGCTCTAGATCTCTCCACTACAGACCCAGACCTATTATTTCCGTCGCCACCCTATGGTCCATGATTTGAATAAATTTATAATTTTAAGGCACTGCATACCTTCAAGCAAAATAAACGTCAATCCGGTATCAAATATATATTACGAATGCCGATATCAAAGGTATGGAATATGATCCAGAAAAAAAAATCTAGCATTAAGCTATTCATGAGCTTCATACTGCTCTTGACCAGGCTCAAGATACTGCTACAGGGGCTGATAACATACATTATCAGCGTCTAAAGCACTTACCGGAATCATGTTTAGAGACCCTCTTAAACAGTTTTGATAATATTTGGACATCTGGAACATTTCCTGCTTCTTGGCGCGATGCTATTATTGTTCCCATCCCTAAACCTGGACGTGACCATACTGATCCCTCGAATTATCGACCGATCTCACTAACTAGCTGTGTTTGCAAGACCATGGAAGGCATGATAAATAATCGAGTTGTTTGGTACTTGGAAACCAATAACCTTCTAACGGATATCCAGTGTGGTTTCCGTAAAAATAGAAGTACTATCGATCAGTTAGTGCGTTTAGAATCCTTTATAATAAATGTCATTATTCAAAAACAACATGCAGTGTCGATCTTTTTCGATTTACAAAAAGCATATGACACTATTTCGAAACATGGGATTTTACGAGATTTACACGATTTTGCCGTTTGCCTCAATTCATATCCAAGTTTTTAACTGACAGGCAATTTCAAGTCCGCGTGGGTTCTACCTTGTCTGATCATTACAATCAGGATCAGGGTGTCCCACAAGGCAGTATTGTGTCTGTCACACTTTTTAGCATTAAGATAAATAGTTTGTCCAAGGTTTTAAATGATTCAATCGATGGGTCGCTGTTTGTGGATGATTTTAATATTTCTTGTCGTGGTAAAAATATGCATACTATTGAACGGCAACTGCAATTGTGTTTAAACAAAATAAATAAATGGTGTCTTGAAAACGGCTTAAAATTTTCTAAGCCAAAAACTAATTGTATACACTTCTGTAGAACATATAAGCCACATAAGGACCCAGAACTAAATTTAAATGGCACTCCAATCAAAGTTGTCAAAGAGGCCAAGTTCTTGGGTCTGCTTTTCGACTCCCATTTAACTTTTCTGCCTTATATTAAATCCCTTAAAATTAATGCCTGAAAGCACGGGATTTATTGAAAGTAGTTTCCAATTCAAAGTGGGGAGGGGATCAAACTACCCTTCTACACCTATATAGGTCACTAGTCCGCTCCAAACTTGATTATGGCTCCAGCGTATATGGTGGAGCCTGCAACAGCAACCTAAAACTATTAGATTCTATTCACTACCAAGGCCTAAGACTTTGTTTTGGGTCTTTTAGAACTTCTCCAGTTGACAGTCTCTATGTTGAGGCCGATGAGCCATCACTTAGCCAACGTCGTATAAAATTATCCTTACAGTATATAACAAAACTCTATTTTAACGAGTCTTATCCTGCATTTAACTGTGTTTTCAGTCCTCTTTATGAGGATTTGTACAACGAAAAGACTTCCCTTGTACCGCCTCTTGGGCTAAGAATTAAACCATTCATTTCTGCTGCCGGCATTGAGCTGTTTAATATAGCTCCTTCCCGACTTCTTTCTTCTCCTCCTTGGCAATTGGTTAGACCACAAGTCGACCTAACATTAACATCGTTTAAAAAATCAGAAACTAATGACTTACATTATAAACAAGAATATAATCAATTATAAAGTAAATATACTACATATCCTTATTTACAGATGGGTCCAAGGATGGTGGTGCAGTGGCTTGAGCCACTGTCATTGGGCCAAAAACAATATCTTCCAGATTACTCAGTTTTCACAGCAGAAGCAAACGCAATACTTACAGCTCTTAAATATATAATTAGACATCCTAAATATACACAGTATATCATATTTCTTTCTCTCTTTCTTGCCTTCATGCTATTAAAAATCTTTCTTGTAAACATCCACTTTTAATAGAAATTATAGAATTATATAATGATCTTGCAACTGCCCAATACGACATCGTCTTCTGTTGGATACCCAGCCACGTTGGCATTTCTGGGAACACTTTGGCCGACCTTGCTGCTAAGGCAGCACTCATCAAATCTGTGACACCACTTCTTATTCCATACTCGGATTACAAAGCTAGCATTAGAACTTACATCCGTGATCTGATGCAAAAGAAGTGGGACACCCAAGTGGATATCAATAAATTACATGCAATAAAACCAACTATCGGTTACTCCTACTTGGGTTGTCAGTCCAGATTTGAAGAGGTCATCATACGACGATGTCGTATTGGCAACACAAGATATACTCATGAGTACTTATTAAAAGGTGAGGATCCTCCGTTTTGTATCCCTTGTGATGAAAGAATCACGGTCAAGCATGTCTTGCTTGACTGTGTTGAATATTCCATCACAAGGGTTAACTATTTCAAATCACGAACCATGAAGGATCTTTTTACTAATATAAGTTCTCATTTAATTATTGCATTTTTAAAATAATTAGACTTGTTTACTTATTTGTAAATAGATACATATTTAATTATTGGTAGTTTAGATTAGTAACTTGTATTGTTAGTGGCTGTACCCTCAAAGGGGGTTGAAGTAGCGTAAAATTATTGTCCTCCCGAGAGGGTACATAAGTCCCCCAAACTTTCAAAGTGATATTTTCTCGTACCAAGTGTTTAAACGTAGTATTTTTGTTCTTTTAAATTTCGGCTGGATTATCCTACAATCGCCAGCGGCTGAAGGGATGGTGTAAATCCAGCTAGGCTCCATGCAGGTAGCAAAAGTAATGTAAGTCCCCATAGTTCCTAGTTTGGTGATCTACCTTCAGTTGTTGGCGATCTATAGCCCGTGTTTTATATTGTATTGTCTTCTTTAATTGGAATGTTTTAGCTTTGTTCGCTAGTTTCATTATATCTGTGATTATCTAGTATTTTACTGTCTATCGTCGACAGGTTTTAATCTTCAAAATATTTAACTTTTTATTGTATAAATTGTTTTCGTCACGATATGGCTGAGATATTGCCGATGTGATGTTAAATATTAACTCACTCACTCACCGAGTTAGAATTGGTCTTGAGTAACCCATACTTGTCGTAAGAGGCTACTAACGGTATCGGGTTGTCAGTCTCACTGACTTGGTTGACACATGTCATCGTATCCCAGTTACGTAGATTGTTGAGGGGCGGCGGGGGTAGCCTAGTGGTTAAACCGTTCGTTCGTCACGCCGAAGACCCGGCTTCGATTCCCCACATCGGTACGCCCACATCTACCTTACTCCCACTCCTATTAAATCTCCTGGTATCCGATTTGACGTATCTCATATCTCTGTACACCTTACGGTTCATCGTTCGAAGCTCCCGTAATATCTGGGACTTTGTGTGCTTTGTTTTTCTACGTTCCATGTTCACAAATTCTGTGTCACAAGAACCTTTTGCTTTTGGTGTTTTAAGGAGAGATATTTGAGCAGACCCAACTGTAACCGCCCCGTGCTGAGTACAACTATCTTGTCCTTGGTATGTCAGTCTTGATATAATTACCTCACATGGAACTACAAAATATTGTCACAAGTAAGACAAGAACAATACATTGTCCTCCCTAGTTTTCTCGAAGGGTATTATCAGAGTGTTTGGTCAAAATTGTCACCTATGTTAGTTTCATCAATATCAGTAAAAGGTGTTTAGCCACCCTATTCCGCAAACTGAAAGTGTTTTAACTCCCTTTCATATCACGATTACAAAGTGGATGTTGCCGTGCTATGTATTATATCTTTAAAATATTACGGCCACATATCCGTTATATGATGGGTCACAAAGAGGTATTACAAATGGGAAATAGCAAACGTGCTACATTCGAAAATCCCGCGACATCTGACTGAGAGTTGACGGATGATTTTGGCAGAAATAAGTGCAAAACCAAACGAATAAGGCAAAAAAATAAGAAGCATAAGATCTTCTTGTACAGTGTGAGGTTAAATATTTCCTGAAAGTATCCGTGTGTGCTGATCAGGAATAAAAGTAAGTCTTGACAAGAGTGTCATTCCAATATAGAGCAAAACCCATAAACACAGCTATGGTGGTGACAAACCATTACATTAGCAAATCTGAGATTCGAACCACATGCAATGACTTTGGCATTTTTAAAGAACGCGATTGTCTCCAACGACTTGCGGCGCTCGACATTACCACATTGCATTAGTTAAACATTTTGTTCTTAAAAATACAATATATGAGTAAGTGAGTAGGTATGGTTCTACGCCGCTTTTAGCAATATTTCAGCAATATAAGGCCAGGGGTCACCAGAAATGGGCTTCACACATTGTGTCCATGTGGGGAATCGAATCCGGGTCTTCGGCGTGACGAGCGGACGCTTTAACCACTAGGCTACCCCCACCGCCCCTATAATATACAAAAAACAAATAAACATACAAGAACATTTCGTGAACAGTACCTTTTATTTCAGTGGAACAACCATCAAGGATTAACTCAACACATAAATTAGGGTACGGAACACGTGGTTTGAGTCATGTGAGTACCTTTCAGATTATAAGGGTCCAGACAACAGCATACAAGCTGAATAGTTTACAAAACCAGACCAAAAGATGCTTATTCTGACATCACAATAATTGTATGACGACATGTTGTTGGTCAGTGGTTACATATAGTATATATAGTCCACGTCATCCATAGCAGTCATACAAACATTTCTGATGATTTCGGAAACTGTCATTGAAATTACCTCCAGGTCGATACTCAAATCAGTCAAACTGTTCTGCATTGAAAATTGAACACGAATTTTGGAAACATATTGTTAGTAATACAAATTGGAAACAGGTGATCGGAAATTTAAATTTAAAATAACATATGCATTGACACGTCATATCACGTGAAGTCACAGCATATACATTTATCAGAACGCAGAACGCACAGGAGTGTCAAACGGCCAAATTGATAAATCAATGCAGATATATGTTATGAGAACTTCGGACAAACAGGAGCGTCAAAGGGTCAGATTGAGAGGCGTTACAGGAACAGGTGTACCAGAACTGATATGACTAGTGACGTCATCGCAAACGTCACGTGATCAGCAGCACTCCCACCTGAAACGAAATGGAACATATTTTTGTGACAAATTATACATGTTTTACGCCAATCAAAATACTCTTTTATGTCTCATTATGACTTTAAACATCATCTAGGGCACTTATAGTAAGGATATAAGCATAAAAAGGTGACAAGTTTAATTATTCTGCAAAAGTGACATAAGTAATATTCCATACATCGTATTCCCAACCGACGCTATGACATTGTCGGAAATGCATAGTCTGAGGAGCAGTGTACTAACAGTGGGGTGCAATTAAAACGGCATCAAATCAAAACAAAAAACAAACGTAAGCAACATTTATAAATATCTGTCGACAAGGGCCTCCGTTCACAAAGCACTAAGGTGATCGTAAGTCACTAAGATAATCTTAGTGCAGTGTTAAAGAATGGGAGTTAAGGTTAACCTTAGTACAGGTTGCTTCGTGAAAGGAGCCCCTAGACAGTAACATAACCTTGATGTCACAGATTTAGGCTTAAAACTGGCATGTTGCCTCAAAACGTTGTTTTATACCCAAATCCACAATTAAATAGGGACTAGAGATCGCTAACAAAATCACCAAATTAAGATCACCATAAAAAAAGACCGTGGCAGTGTTTTGCTACTTGCATGAACACCAGCTGGATTTACACCACCCCTTTAGCGGTTGATGATTATGAAATATTCAGCCATGAATTGAAGGAACACATATTCTACAATATGGAACATTGTAGGTATAAATATATTCTGAAATACGTGGTCAATACAATCATACTTACATGTGGCAATTGTTTTTGTTTCCGTGTCAGCCACAAGTGCTGCCTGGGTGATGCTGGTACACCCTGCCTCGGTACCGGTGGTGATATCAGAGAGGCAGGTCTTCAGTGTAGACAGAACACTGTCAGAATAGAAAACATTATAGTTTATTCCTCATAAGAGCAGTGAGCACTTTGTTGAAAAAAGTGCATGATCAAAACTGAAACGTGAATTCCACACAGTCACACGTCGGCAGACGGTATCAATATACTACTGACAAAAATAAGGGAAGCGATAAAAAAAATAGGGATGGTGTGATGACGCATTCTCTTCCCACAGAGGTTACCTGTCATATATTCCTACGAACTTCTGTTCTAATACGGGCCTTTCATGGGGCGAGTGGTCAGGATTCGAGAATGGTTGCAATCAGATTTAGTTGTGCAATCAGCGACGTTGTTTCAAAAGTGATCATTCACAAAGCCTCGGTCATTTCCGTATGCTTCTGGAAAACTAGAACCTCTTCCCCTGCGCGATCCGCAAACGTTTCTTCTAGACAGAGCTCAGTCATGTAATGGCGGATCAATGGCGTCTCCATTGCCTTCGTTGACAACGGACACGCTAGCCATTAAGTGTCTTGTGTGTCACATCAACACAAGTCCCCAGAGGAGAAATATTGCTGGCCCCAAATTTGCTTGTATTAATGAAGTCGAGCAAGTGTTGGGAAGGAGTGAGTGAGTTAATGGGCTTCACACATTGCACCTACGTATGGAATCGAACCCCGGTCTCCGGCGTGACAACCTGACGCTTTAAGCACTAGGCTAACCCACCGCCCCGTCGGTTGTATTCCCATATTGACTTGGTCAAGTATTGGCTGAAAGACATGTGCGAGAACAGCCGAATGCGGATCATCTACAGATATGTTGATAATACAACTGTATGAGATTCAAACACTCACGCACAGTACGCTGTGGTTGAGTCTGTGTCTCCTTTCGCGGCGGCAATCTCACATTGGCAGGTATCAGTTGGAGCTGAAACAAGTTTTAGATTTATAAAGAAATGGTTTGACAAAATCATCGTGTCTTGGTATACAGTTAAAATTTACATTAAGATGGCTTTGCGATTAATTTTTCTCTCGTTATTCTAAAAAAAAATTACTCAGATTTACATACACTGGACAGGTCTTCAGGTCATTTCTGTTGGCCCCACAGTCTTATTTTACTAGCTTGTGACAAAAAAAATTATGTCCGATGTGATTCCCTATTTTGATGTATATCATACGTTCCCCAATTATTGCAGGTGAACAAATGGCTAGACTTAGCATATGTTTATGACGGGTGCCACCGGTGGTACAGGATACGCTCACCTTTTCGCGAACACTTGGCATCATCACTATATCATAGCGATTCATAAACACATGTTTTGTCATCGTATCGCACGGTGACAAAAATTGGATTTGCAAACAACATCATACAGCTGGAATACTGTTGAAACAAATATCTGCTGCTGATATAATCACAATTGTACAATCGACACTGTATTATGAATGTGGAAAGGTTTTTTGTCGCTTCTGTTTCTATCAACAACACAGGGATAAGTTGGAACAGCTCAAATAGTTTCCAATAGTTGAAGTATAAATTCGCTAATTTCGTCTGAAGTTCATGAATTATGTATATCATGGATTTGTCACATACATATGTATATAGACATTGATTACCTGCACAGTCAGAAGATGGCAGAGCAGCTCTTGCGAGTTCAGTAGCCGTTGCAACGTTGCTCTTGGTGGTGGTTCCGTCACAGCCTGCAGCTTGCGCGGTTCTCAGGCAGCTCAGCTAATTGCTACAAGCACTACGATACAAACATGTATACTTCAATTTCAAATCAAACTACCGGAATGAACCTTTATGTATATTGAGTGAGTGAGTGAGTTAATATTTATCGTCACATCGGCAATAGTTCAGCCATATCGTGACGAGAACAATTAATTATCAGTAAAGATCAATAATATTAGAAGTTATAAAACTGTTTACGATGAACAGTAAAACAACTAGTGTATTACAGATAGAGATATAAAACTAGCAGGTAACTAAAAACTTATACTATAATGCAAGACAATACAATATGAAAACGGACTATAAATCCTTTCGATCAAGGGTCTTTCGATCAAGAGTTTGTGTTTTATGGCAGACCTCCAAAATGACGATGGGATATATTCCCAGCTCAGGTGGTGAGGTGAGGGGAAATTTGGTTTAACGTCTTTTGGTATGACACGGTCGGGGATCGAACCCGCGACCTTCAGCTCTCCGGGCGGACGCTATAACATCACGGAGGCGGTCAGCTCAGGTGGTAGTTGGAGGCAAAGTTTCATAATTATTTATCATAACCAATGGTAGATAAAACGTATATCTATATCGCATATAAAACAACATGATTTTTGTTCATGTGAACAAATAAGACCGACGCACAGCAGGTCGATCAGAAATGACTTGTGATGCAGCCAAACTGAGGATATGGCGTTGACAAACCATAATTACCACAACTCCAGAATTCGAAAAAAACAGCCCTATAACCTGTGGAAATACGGAAGAGAGAAGCTTAACATGTTTACTGATCTTTTAATCATAAAACGTATGAACTCACGTGCAGTTGTTGGCATCTGAAGAAATAGTCGCTTTAGCAGTACTGATCTGACACTGACAAGAGTCGGAGAAAGCTACACATAAAAAAACAACAGTATAATTATGATAATGATGATGATGATAATAATAATGGGGATAAACATGACATGATCTTAAATGTCACATGGTATAAAGTATTAATGTTAACGTTAATTGGTAAGGACAACATAGTTTCTATCACATTCATATCACCATTTCTTTACATCTTAAATGCAGTACAAGCCTAATTGGTTAGATGTTACCTGTATTCATGTGTGTGTGATAGTTGAGTTTTACGCCGTAGTCAGCAATATTCCAGCTATATGGCGGCGGTCTGTAAATAATCGGATCTGGACCAGACAATCCAGGGATCCACAGCATAAGCATCGATCTACGCAACTGGGAACCGATGACATGTGTCAACCCAGTCAGCGAGCCTGACCACCCGATCCCCTTAGTCACCTCTTACGACAAGCATGGGTTACTGAAGGTTCATTCTAACCCGGACCTTCACGGGTCGTGTTAAATGTGGTGTTATGTGACCGTCATCCCCCGTATGGGATGCTGTCAGTTTAAAGTATACAAGCAATTACGCAAATGCTATTGAAATACAGGTGGGCCTTATGAGTTTTCTGCTCTACCCTGGTTGAGTAGTTTGTTTCTTATTCAATAAATGATTTAACTTTAAACTTTGAATTTTGATTTATTTTATTGTCTAGAACCATACAGCTTAAACCTATACAGCTGAAACGTATTTTGTGTGAATTACTTCCTATTTGTCACAAATAGCAAGAACATGTTAAGAGTCTAACACAATGCATTCACAAGTAAGTGTGTTTCATCGTTTGACACTGCACTTTCAACATTGTGTTTCCTTGAAATCGTGCAACTACATGACAAATGAAGTGAGCAGCCCCAAATAAACTAAAGAGCTTAAATGTAACATACCACAGTCTGTTGTTCCCAGACCTGTCATCCTAGTCTCTACAAAAGTTGCCAGATCTTCCACAGCAATGCTCGTATCACAGGCTGCAGCTGTTTCTCCTCTCAGGGACAGAACGTAAGCCTTGGCAGCGCTGTTGGTATAACAATGTTACGTGACGCCAAATATTTCCGATGGGATAATGGATGCGAAAATACCGCATTTATGTTTCTTGGCTAGACAGGTGATCTCATCTCAGTTCCTCCATCTGCCTTTTAACTAGATATATCTTACATAAACTAGGAATTCTGGTAAGACTAAAATATGTCAGACACTTATTATTGAGCAAAATTGTCCATCGCACATAACTGTGCATGTATTTGTGAAGGGTGCTACCTGTGAAACAGTACACACGCACCTTTGCGAAAATACCTAATTTGAGCTCGATTTGATTGTACAGTGCATCCTGTGTTAAACAAAGTTATTCCATTCTACAATTTATTACCTGCAGACAGCTGCATCACCGGCACTTTGGTCCGTCTACCAGAATTCCTTCTGACATTTGCAGGTTGTCGTAAATGCTGAAACTATACAACAAGAATACACACAGTACATACAGAAATCTAACATTAAAATATTAGATTCTGACTGGTTAAGGAGCAAGCAATTATTTGCCGATAGTGATTAGTCTTCATACCTCCACTACAACTAAGGGCAACATAGTCAGTCTCAATAGCGACAGCGTCAGCAGCTGGCAGCGGACATCGGCGTCAGTTTTCTCCGAAGAATCCAGACAAGTCAGATACTCTGCGAGTACGCTATGAAAGAGACATATTATTGGTAATACAGATATGAAAACTATGTTGAACACAAATGTTTGAACCTTCACTAGCAAGCTATGTATGATAAGTATGATGATGGCCGGTAAATCGGAGAAGTGTCATTTGTCCTTTTGGTTTAACTAAATGTCGACATTTTTGTCCATATACAACATACATGTGTTCTGCTAAGGAGGAATAAAGACATTGAAGAAACTGAAGGCACTGCTGAGTACAATACTCGCAAGACTCCTTTCAAATAATTCAGTTTGTTACTGGAGTTTGTAATGCAAAGACAGTGAGTGAAAGTCAGAGAGTGGTTCAAGGACTGTGAGACAGGCTAACTGTACATTTATTATATATATCTTTTTATAATTTGGAAGCGAGGCTATATAATGAAGAATAAAAAGAAGTATCCCATCCAGAGCGGATTGCATCGAATTCCAAAACAGGAAGTAGAGTGGTTACGGTAGGGTGTTGTGAAAATTGTGCTCTTTGGGTTAAAAACACCAAACGTATATACATGGAACCATTCTAAACATTTATTGACATGGATCCAGCCATGGAATACCTCAAGGTATTAGATGTTTTAATGTGGCCGCCTTCCATATCCGGATTATTTTTGGGAATGCTACAATATAAAAGTAACTGTTTGTACTTTTTTCCTCAGATTTTCGTAGGAGGCTGTTGTAAAGGACTTTATTTCAACTGAGGGTCACAGGGATTTCATGAAATCACTGACTCTTTTAGGGACTACGACTTTATTTCAACTGGGGGTCACAGGGATTTCATGAAATCACTGACTCTTTTAGGGACTACGTGAAATCCCTGGTTTCACACATTCCCTGTAACATATACAATTTACGAACTAGATTCAAACGAATGATTTATTTCATTATTTTATTCAGCCATGTAGTTGTGTAAGTAGTTGTGTGATGTTGTTACAAATACTGAATGGTTGCTGAAGTAGAAATATCGTTAGCTATACACATATTTTTGCCAAGAAAATATCCTAATTGAACAATGCTTATGGTCGTTTCTCCATTTTCTGTCAGTCATTCAGTCATTCAATGTATCAGATAAATCTGTCAGATGCCGATCAAAGTTGCAATCTTTTAACACACCTCTTTTGAAATACAATTGAGCATGGTCCTTTACGAAAATTTCAATAGGTCATTCGAACAGGGTTATCACATTCAAAGATAACCTTTCCACTTATGACGCACATTGACTTAATCGTTTGATTGATTGATTGTTCTTTAACGCATCACTCAGCAATAGTCCAGCTATATGGCGGTCTGTAAGTAATCGACTCTGGATCAGACCATCCAATGATCAACATCATGAGCATCGATCTACGCAATTGGGATACGATGACCTGTGTCAACCAAGTCAGCGAGTCAGACCACCCGATCCCGTTAGTCACCTCTTACACCAGCATGGGTTGCAGAAGACTGAATATTATTACTCAGATCTTCATGGGTTCACCATGACTTAAATAGTGTTCGGTGAATCTATTATATGTTCCTGGTTTGTTCATGTGAACACTTCACATGCCTTTGCATATGTTTGTGATGAATGACACCCATGGTACAGGTTACGCTCATCTGTTCGCCAAAATAATTACAATCAATAAGTGAGAATAATTCACGAACAGATATTTGTAAATGTGGTCAATCGGGCTCTTAAAAAACTATAAGTTTTCATTTAAGCACTACACGTCCAGGTTTTAATTTGTATGGAGGAGTGAAGAATATGGTTTGTCTTGCCGCAGGCAAGAAGTTTAAAATTTAAAATGAGCTAAGTAATGACATCCAAAACGTGAATGTGAAGAGATACAATCGACTCTTCTTTGGGACAGGTTTCTTCGAATTGCGAAGATATGGTACATGAGTATGACAAAGGAGTACATACACAATGCACAACAAGATGACAAAAGGATACATCAATTAACGCGTTTACAAACAATCTTAATGAACTTGGACACATTTCTAAGTTTAGATATCTTACTTGACAAAGGTTGACGGAACTTAGACCGGTGCACGCAGTCCCTGTGTTGTTTTATCTGTTCATTGTAGCGCCCGCAAACTCCATATGCTGGGCAACTTCAGTTTGCGTCGCACCCATTACAAACGTTCAATAACACTGTTCCGTTGTTCATGCGCCAGTTTCTGCATTTTGATGTCACCTGTGTAATCGTCACTGTAAGTGGTCTTTTAACGTTTGTCTTTTTAAACCCTACCAACTGAAGTCACAGCATGCATGCTTCACAATTCGCAATTTACACGTGCAGGCGTTTTTTAATAAATTTTTGCCTTTTTATGTAACGCCATTCTTGGTGGCTATGTTTTAGCATTTTAGTGCTTTTTTGTTCCATCACATAGAGCACTCATTTTGTTGCTCTGTTCCAGTGAAGCTGGTGGCGTATTTCGTAATGTTATCGGTAATTATTTTCAGTTATTATGTGTGTAAAGAAAACTTCTTTGGGAGAGTACAAATGCTTATAACGGAACCGTTCGAAACAAGTCACTTCATTTAACATAACTGAATCATCTACAGATACAAACATTCGCAGTGTTTAGTCGTTTAAAACACGCGTGTTATCACCATGTCTTATTGTAATTAATTTCATGCTTAAAGTAGTTTATTCATTTTTAGCTTTTAAGCAACCGTTTGTCCCACTAAGTTCCTTCGTCACATATATAATGTTGGTCAGAGTTGTTGAAGAGCCTCAGTACCAGACATGCTGTTATCTGTTTGTGTAAAGCCCACAGCAAGACATTACGACACTAGAAACACTTGTGCGCAGCGCAGATATGAGTGGAACCAAGTGTTGACTCGTGCAATGAATCATCGTGTTTTATTGCGGTTGGAAATGTGATTGAACAGAGCATTAAATGCTTGGAAGAAAACTAAGGACACCAGCAAGACCTAACGTTTATCTAATAAGGTGACTCCTGCATGGTGTCCTGGGCCAGGAACAGGTGGCCGTTTCAAGCCTTTTAACCGTTGATGACGTGTCAATTGCCTCCTATGTCCTATTAACGTAACGTAATACTGTATTGCGGTCGTGTTGACTTCGTGTTGTGTGTTACGTGAGGTGATAAGGCCAGTGAGTTAGCAAAAAATTATTGTAATGTTTATATTGCAAACCACAATACTAATAGATATATGGTTTTAAACACCATTATGTACCCAGACGTAAGTAACGATCTTGTGTTCGCAAACGTGAGTGAGGGAGTAAGAAAGGTAGGGTTGTTGCATCACTTTGAACAGTATATCAACTTAAACTGGAAGTTATTCATATTGTTGGCGTCTCGTCGGAATAACAGGAACAAATGATAAAATGATATCTAATAAATAGTTACTGAAACGCAACCTCACTGGGATTCAGTTTTTCCATCACAGGGGATAAATATTTCAATGTAAAATCGGTTAAAGTGAGTGAGTGAGAGAGTTAAAATTTAACGTCACATCGGCAATATTTCAGCCATATCGTGACGAGAACATTTGATATTGAAATGAAATATATTATAAAAACCTGCCGACGAGGGACAGTAAAACAACTAGAATATCACACTTCTGTATGTAAAACTAGTAATTAAATCTAAAACGTTTTAACTATATGTGACAACACAATATAAAAATAGGCTATAGATCGCCAACAACTGAAGGTAGATCATCATACTAGGGTCCATGGGGACTTACAGTACAGAAACGGTTACAAATCTGTTTAAAATTGTTAACTGTCACTTAATAATTGATTTTGTAAAACAGATATACTTGATGGATAAATTTTGATTTATATGTTTTTTTAGATAGATGTATTTTAATGCTTAGAAGTTTAAATTAGTAACTGAAATTGTTAGTGGCTGTAGTGAGTGAGTGCATTTAGTTTTATGTCGCACTGAGCAATATTCCAGCTATATGGCGGCGGTCTGTCAACCTAGTCTGCGAGCCTGACCACCGAAACACTTTAGATAAGGAACATGATTTACAATGAAAATGTGCCAGTGCGTTTAGAAGCTAAGGTTTTAAGTCATGGGATAACCGTACCCGAGACATATTTGCAGTCAGCGTGACACGAGGACAAAGCTATCGAGATTCATGATCCAAGTTGCGATATTTTAAGAATAGTGTTCGGTGAATCTGTTACAGGAATATGTTCCCGGTTTGTTCATGTGAACACTTCACATGCCTTTGCATATGTTTGTGACGAATGACACCCATGGTACAGGTTACGCTTATCTGTTCGCCAAAATCTTTACCATCAATAAGTGAGAATAATTCACGAACAGATGTTTGTAAAAGTAGTTCATCGGGCTCTTAAAAAATTTAAAAGTTTTCATTTAAGCACTACACGTCCAGGCTTATAATTGTATGGAGGAGTATTGCAGGCAAGACGTTTAAAACATAACATGAGCTATTTAACGACTTTAACACCACATCCAAAATGCAGTATGTAACTGACTCAAATAGTAAAACGATATCAACAACCATCACAATCGACTCATCTTTGGGAGAGGTTTCTTTGAATTTCGAAGTGATGTGGTTTACGTTAAAAAAAAATGGACAATCAGTTATATATTTTAATTTCAAATACAAGGTTAATGTGAGTTGCGTGTGCACCTAAGCATGTGCAGGCAACTGTAAAAACACCGGGACCTGTCCACTGTTATCTGGCGAATATGATAAGGGTAGATAAAGGGTACGGACTACACGTTTACTTACATAGTCCAGGGTTTCGTGCATCCAGTATTGTTGCAAAGGCCATGAAGGGCTCGGGATTTCTTAAAGGACCATCGATAATCTTATCTCCGGCACATGAAGAAGAATGTATAATGGATAACATGAAATTGCAATCATGTATTTGTGTATCATTGCAGAATAATTATAAAATCAACATAAGGAGGTTCGTGGCTAAAATGCACATTTTTGACTTTGGAATTCTTCAAAGAATGATTATGGTTCATGTAATTCTTGTGAATGAATATATCGTGTGGGAGCGACATGTTCATCAGACAACCATGACATAACCATGATCAGTCAGGTTCTCGAGCTCCTGCGGTAAGCACTGGAGACAAAAGATGTAGCACGCAGTACACTTCAAATTGAAGCTTGGTTGGCCAGAGATGTTACTGTTGTTGGCATTCGATCCCGTGACGTCTGGAAATTAGTACAGAAGTACCCAATATACACTAGGCGTCATTAATATAGCGTAAGATAATATATAGCACATGTAAAGAAGATTTCTTCAGAAATGATAAAACTAAGAGTGTCGCCATAATGTTTAATGTGTTGGCAAACGTGACACATCGTGACATACAGGCAAAAGTTGAAACAGCACTAGCAAACATCAGTTGTGGTTGGGATGTGATTGAACAGAGCGTTAAATGCTCCTAAGAAAACTAAGTAAGTCCTGACGTTTATCTAATCTTTTTACGAGATCACATAATTCAGGTGACACCTGCATGTTGTCCTGGGTCAGGAACAAGTCGCCATGTCCTGTTTTCAACTGTTTATTATGTGTCAACTGCCTTATATGTCATGTTCACGTTATGCAATAGTGTATTCTTGGTCGAGGTGACGTCGCGTTGTGTCGCTGTGTGTGACTTGAGGTGAGTTGGTTAACAACATGTGCCCCATTGTGGAGCATGCTTTAAAATGATTGTAATTGTTTGGTTTATTGCAGACCACAATGATAACTGATAAATGGTTACTTTGTAGGTAAGGAACAGTTTTATACGCCATTGTATAACAACAATTAGTAAGGATCCTGTGTTCGCAAAGCACGATATTATTACATATCGTAAGTGAGCAAGAGAGGAAAATTTGTTGCATCATTTTGAATATCACTCCAGATATATCAGAGATTGACAACTTAAACTGAAGGTAATTCCTATAGTTCGCGTCTCGTCGAAATAACAGGAACACACGATAAGTCATATATATCAAATACTAAAAGACAACCTCACTGGGATTCCACACGCTATTGACCTCATAGTGAACACTGGTGATGCAGGAGCACTTACTCCCGGTGACATGTTAATATATACGACGACAACGTTGTGTAGATATGTTCAAGCAGGACATTACAGCCACCACAAGATTTTATATAAAGAACATATGATTGACAATGGAAATATTCCAGTGCGATTGTGGAAATATTCGAGTGCGATTGAGAGGTTATATCTCATGGGATAACCTCACCTGAGACGTATTTTACAGTCAGCACAACCCAAGGACAAAGCTGTCGAGATTCATGAACACAGCATTGCCCTATGCAGAATGTTTCCACCGCAGGTTCTTTGCGGAAAAGTAAATAAAGTGAACGAATATATGGTTGGCTTCTATAACAACTTGGTAAGGTAATTATAGGAGCTGCCCATTCCAACTTAGCTGTTCTAGAACGTCTGGTTGGTCCCGTAACGTGGTATCTTGCCTGATATAAAACTTATACACAGATTGCACAGACATGGGACACACCAAGGACAGGTAGATCCGGTAAAAGTCTGCTCATTGTAAACTGGTATTTGCATCCCCGGAATAGATTCCTGACAGTGATGCTTTGGGAAATATAGTCAGTCCATTGACAGTGGTCAGACGACTCGGGACTTAGAAGAAAGGTGGGAAGAGTGCAAGGACATACTGCACGTGAAGTTGCGTTACCAGGGAGGTCTGAACAAGAAACAGGATGGTGGTCACTTGATGGACTTAAGCTAGTCCCACCTATAGTTGTGGAAATCAGCAGTGACACAAGGACTTCAGACGACAAGGGCTGTGAAAAGAGCGACTCCACTTATGCCGTCTTTCTCTGCACTGCTATCACACGATATTTTACAATTTCTCGTTTTCAGTTGGGCACAAACGGTCTGGAGAAACCAAAGCCCAATACCCAAACTTACCTGAAACATGGTATTGTTTAGTATACCTGACAGAAATGGGCCACTCAGGTCTTGCACATCCCTGCAAAACATCTACCCCTATGGGTAACAACGTAACATATGTAAACCGAGGTCACCAACGCGTTACCAACTCGATCAATGATTCGTGACATTATTATGAAATCCAAGTACGAAAATAAAGAAAAAAAATTTCAAACATCGAGTATTTGTATCTCGACTAAGCATACTGGTGGCTGTCTTGCAGGTTGGGTGATTTTACGACACAGTGACAACCAAGTGGGACCGGGACCTGTCCACTGTTATCTGGCGAATATGATAAGGGTAGATAAAGGGTACGGACTACACGTTTACTTACATAGTCCAGGGTTTCGTGCATCCAGTATTGTTGCAAAGGCCATGAAGGGCTCGGGATTTCTTAAAGGACCATCGATAATCTTATCTCCGGCACATGAAGAAGAATGTATAATGGATAACATGAAATTGCAATCATGTATTTGTGTATCATTGCAGAATAATTATAAAATCAACATAAGGAGGTTCGTGGCTAAAATGCACATTTTTGACTTTGGAATTCTTCAAAGAATGATTATGGTTCATGTAATTCTTGTGAATGAATATATCGTGTGGGAGCGACATGTTCATCAGACAACCATGACATAACCATGATCAGTCAGGTTCTCGAGCTCCTGCGGTAAGCACTGGAGACAAAAGATGTAGCACGCAGTACACTTCAAATTGAAGCTTGGTTGGCCAGAGATGTTACTGTTGTTGGCATTCGATCCCGTGACGTCTGGAAATTAGTACAGAAGTACCCAATATACACTAGGCGTCATTAATATAGCGTAAGATAATATATAGCACATGTAAAGAAGATTTCTTCAGAAATGATAAAACTAAGAGTGTCGCCATAATGTTTAATGTGTTGGCAAACGTGACACATCGTGACATACAGGCAAAAGTTGAAACAGCACTAGCAAACATCAGTTGTGGTTGGGATGTGATTGAACAGAGCGTTAAATGCTCCTAAGAAAACTAAGTAAGTCCTGACGTTTATCTAATCTTTTTACGAGATCACATAATTCAGGTGACACCTGCATGTTGTCCTGGGTCAGGAACAAGTCGCCATGTCCTGTTTTCAACTGTTTATTATGTGTCAACTGCCTTATATGTCATGTTCACGTTATGCAATAGTGTATTGCGGTCGAGGTGACGTCGCGTTGTGTCGCTGTGTGTGACTTGAGGTGAGTTGGTTAACAACATGTGCCCCATTGTGGAGCATGCTTTAAAATGATTGTAATTGTTTGGTTTATTGCAGACCACAATGATACCTGATAAATGGTTACTTTGTAGGTAAGGAACAGTTTTATACGCCATTGTATAACAACAATTAGTAAGGATCCTGTGTTCGCAAAGCACGTATATTATTACATATCGTAAGTGAGCAAGAGAGGAAAATTTGTTGCATCATTTTGAATATCACTCCAGATATATCAGAGATTGACAACTTAAACTGAAGGTAATTCCTATAGTTCGCGTCTCGTCGAAATAACAGGAACACACGATAAGTCATATATATCAAATACTAAAAGACAACCTCACTGGGATTCCACACGCTATTGACCTCATAGTGAACACTGGTGATGCAGGAGCACTTACTCCCGGTGACATGTTAATATATACGACGACAACGTTGTGTAGATATGTTCAAGCAGAACATTACAGCCACCACAAGATTTTATATAAAGAACATATGATTGACAATGGAAATATTCCAGTGCGATTGTGGAAATATTCGAGTGCGATTGAGAGGTTATATCTCATGGGATAACCTCACCTGAGACGTATTTTACAGTCAGCACAACCCAAGGACAAAGCTGTCGAGATTCATGAACACAGCATTGCCCTATGCAGAATGTTTCCACCGCAGGTTCTTTGCGGAAAAGTAAATAAAGTGAACGAATATATGGTTGGCTTCTATAACAACTTGGTAAGGTAATTATAGGAGCTGCCCATTCCAACTTAGCTGTTCTAGAACGTCTGGTTGGTCCCGTAACGTGGTATCTTGCCTGATATAAAACTTATACACAGATTGCACAGACATGGGACACACCAAGGACAGGTAGATCCGGTAAAAGTCTGCTCATTGTAAACTGGTATTTGCATCCCCGGAATAGATTCCTGACAGTGATGCTTTGGGAAATATAGTCAGTCCATTGACAGTGGTCAGACGACTCGGGACTTAGAAGAAAGGTGGGAAGAGTGCAAGGACATACTGCACGTGAAGTTGCGTTACCAGGGAGGTCTCAACAAGAAACAGGATGGTGGTCACTTGATGGACTTAAGCTAGTCCCACCTATAGTTGTGGAAATCAGCAGTGACACAAGGACTTCAGACGACAAGGGCTGGGAAAAGAGCGACTCCACTTATGCCATCTTTCTCTGCACTGCTATCACACGATATTTTACAATTTCTCGTTTTCAGTTGGGCACAAACGGTCTGGAGAAACCAAAGCCCAATACCCAAACTTACCTGAAACATGGTATTGTTTAGTATACCTGACAGAAATGGGCCACTCAGGTCTTGCACATCCCTGCAAAACATCTACCCCTATGGGTAACAACGTAACATATGTAAACCGAGGTCACCAACGCGTTACCAACTCGATCAATGATTCGTGACATTATTATGAAATCCAAGTACGAAAATAAAGAAAAAAAATTTCAAACATCGAGTATTTGTATCTCGACTAAGCATACTGGTGGCTGTCTTGCAGGTTGGGTGATTTTACGACACAGTGACAACCAAGTGGGCCTGTGAAACGTTCTGATATGTTTTGCCTCGTGATGATAGGCTAAACTGAATACCCTGTGGCTCGATGGCAATGTTGTCTGATTGTATACACTTTATCCTTGTATATCTGGAACACTTCTTACTGCAGCCATGAACAATTATCACCCATTTAGTGACACATACGACTGCCGTCACATTTGTGTGAAAGCCACAGCTGTGTGCTGGTGATGAGGTGGCTGATTCTCAGGGTGTGGTTTGGAATCCTAGATGGGACTCATCGTTCACAAAGTATTAGAATCGGAAAAAGTGAGAAAGGGTGATCGACCATTTGGGCACAGAAATCGCATTTATCGATCATAATAGAAATACTCGGGAAGTGAACCAACAAAGGATGTACCGTTCAACAACATCTTTTACAGTAAGGAGTAAGTCTTTCAAAAACATTCGATGGTTGCCTAGAACTTTGTACACGTTCAATATTTCTACAAACCATTGACATTTTAGGAGATTGTCCAGTGAACCCTGACAGCGGTGTGTAAAGAAATAGGAATGGGATGTTTGATTCTCGCAAAATGAAAGAGCAGGGGTTGTCTTGGTTTTCCTATCATAGGACTACTCTGTTGCCTTTTGTTAGTTATACATTTTTGACAGCCCCTCTCGAACTTTAAAAAAATCCTATGTGGTTGATTCATAATACCATCTGGCGTTTAACAGGGTCACCATGGCGTCCATATGGAAAACTTTATGTGTGTTCGATGCTCAACCATTTTCAACATTTTTTACTTTTTTTAAATATTCATTTTTTTTCAGAAATTGCAATGGTCCCTGCTGCTAAAAAATAAGTCATAGAGTTTTGACCTTTTATTTGCGTGACCTACCGAGTGGCGTGGGCCGATGGTATCAGAGCAATATAAAGATAACGCAGGTTTAAAATCACAGGTCAGAATGATACCAAGGTCAATTCAATGGGGATAGCGTTTTAACATGATGAAAACATATAGTTCTCTTTACGTTGCAGGACACACACTCCATCATCGCACTGCATCATGAAGAGTCACGTGTATACATCGGCAGTTGTTTAGCCATACCATGACTAGAAACGTTTTGCAAATACAACAATTGCATGTTGCTATAAAATCCAGTCACCAAGGCACTGTAGCTTAACGCAGATGGTGTTTGACATGCAAATCATGTAAGGATGTAAATCTAAAACTAGTTTACTATTGAAGACAATACACTAATACGAGGTAATGTAGCTAATCCCGAAATGAAAAGCAAAGCAATATATGCGGTTCTTATTTTACAAAAATGTCCAGTGTGGACAGATCACACAGGTCACTGCATGTGCCTGTGTCAGAGATACTCGCTTATTACCGTGTTTGCGGTTGGTTTGGTGTACATGTAGCAGTTTTGAAGCGCTCGTAAAATAAAACGGAGACCAGGTAAATTTGATGACTGGTTTGTCCTGTTGCCTGATATATATATATATATATATATATATATTGGATATCCTCTCTCGAATATTTCCCATTTTCAGCTGCTTCGAGGAACAGGGGTAGGTAAGTTATTACTAGTGTATTCTTGCGACCGTGATTTAACTTTGAAGATTTCATCATGTAAAATTGCATGTTAAGATAGTCAGCAAGATACCGCAAAATCTATTAACTGGATTTTTTTCATATTCGAAACCAAGCTTTATCTAATAAAGGCGCAGGGCCCCCTGTCAATTTTGGTGAATTTCACATAATGTTCAAGGTCACTGCGACACTTTGAAGATTTCAGCATGTTAACCTGAATTTACTGGATTTTCTTCATAGACTTTCAAGATTTCCCTTGAAAATTTTTCAATAAGGAATTTCTTTAGTACCATCTTTGCATATTTCGTACACTATGATATTCATGTCAAGGTCAAAGTCAGTCTTGAAAATATTTGTGTTTTTGAACAACTACAGAGCAAGATATCAAAAGAGGTTGACTGGTCATGTTTTTGTTGACATTTAACTTCATCTTGAACTTTCATTACTTTTTAAGTTTGATTTGATTTAGTGACAGTGCATGTTAGGCACTGTAATAGGTTGTGCGACAATTTTCCAAATGTTATACATTGTACGTGCAGGGGGAATGGTCTGCTATATGTAGGCGTACAAGAAAGGAACGTATTCCAGAATCATCTGCCATAAAGATGCATTAGAAAAGTTAGCTCTTGCGTTTCATCTCACAATACACCTTAAGCAGTGTATGTGATGACATAGTGATATACTTGTAATGATTTATATTGATTTGGGAACTTAAGTTATTATAAAATACACATCTTAATTACTCATTTCTTTGTTGTTTGTTGGTTTCAGACATCGTTCTCGTTCAGACTGATGCCCGGTTATCGTTTACGTTTCAACTTGGGAATGAAAACATGACAACACTCAAAATAAATAATCATCCCAGACCTTCCAACGTATATGCTACTGGAAACAAGTATAATCAGTGATTAGGTATAATGCCTGTTTCACTCAGTGGTTATGTCTAATTACTGAAATTTTCAGTAAAGAGTACTCCGTTTCTTTGAGCATCCACAGTGTACTAAAAACAAGGATAATCCCTTTCTGTCAACTGAGCGTTCATATGTCTTCCCTGCAATTCAATATTCAAAAATGATGCTGTCTTGCATTTTTATAACCACCTCTTCAATATTATTACCCGTGAAGATCCGAGTTAGAATTGGTGTTGAGTAACCCATACTTGTCGTAAGAGGCTACTAACGGTATCGGGTTGTCAGTCTCACTGACCTGGTTGACACATGTCATCGTATCCCGGAGAAAATTATGTCACCGGGCTTGTGACGTAACGTATTACTCCGCACATATTTGTGACGTCATAGACATTCCACGAAGTTTAGTTTCAAGATTTGTGACATTTGAAATCGCATTTTTTAAAGTTATAAAGCAAAAATGACATTGTATGATAAATAGGTTATCACACTCGTGTGTTTTGGGATGGTTAATATCCTGCATTAGGAATAAACACTATGTATTTAGCTCGCCAAGGCTCGCTAAATACAATGATTATTCCTAATGCAGGATATTAACCGTCCCAAAACACACTCGCGTGATAACCTATATTGACGTATCTCATATCTCTGTACACCTTACGCTTCATCGTTCGAAGCTCCCGTAATATCTGGGACTTTGAGTTGCTTTGTTTTCTTACGTTCCATGTTCACAAATTCTGTGCCACAAAAAACTTTTGCTTTTTGTTTTATTGAGAGATATTTGAGCAGACCCAACTGTAACCGCCCCGTGCTGAGTACAACTATCTTGTCCTTGGTATGCCAGTATTGATATAATTACCTCACATGGAACTACAAAATATTTGAAAATGTACGTAGACATTTCACAAGTAAGACAAGAACAATACATTGTCCTCCCTAGTTTTCTCGAAGGGTATTATGAGAGTGTTTGGTCAAATTCATCACCTATGTTTGTTCAATCAATATCAGTAAAAGACGTTTAGCCATCCTAGTTGGCAAACTGAAGGTGTTGTGACTCCTTTATATATATCACGATTACAAAGTGTATGTTGCCGTGCTATGTGTTATATCTGTAAACTATTACGGGCATATATCCATTACATGAAGGGTACAGAAAGAGGTATTACAAATAGAAAATAACAACCGTGAAACCTTCCGAAATCCCGCAACATCTGACTGAAAGTTGACGGATGATTTTCTGAAGGAATGTTTCTCCACGATTTTGCCAGAAATAAGTGCAAAACCATACGAATAAAACCAAAAGAAGCATAAGATTATCTCGTACAGTGTGGGCTAAAATATTTCTAGAACGTATGCGTGTGTGCTGATCAAGAATAAAAGTAAGTATTTGAGAAAAGTGTCTTTCCACTATAGAGCAAAACCCCAGGTGGTGACAAACCATTACATTAGCAAATCTGAGATTCGAACCACATGCCATGACTTTGGCACTTTTAAAGAACGCGACTGTCTCCAACGACTTGCGGCGCTCGATATTACCAAACTGCATTGCATTTGTCCTTAAAATACAATATACGAGTGAGTGAGTAAGTATGGTTCTACGCCGCTTTTTAGCAATATTCCAGCAATATCACGGCAGGGACACCAGAAATGGGCTTCACACATTGTATCCATGTGAAGAATCGAACCCGGGTCTTCAACACGAGCGGACGCTTTAACCACTAGACTACCCCCACCGCCCCTATAATATACAAAAGACAATTAAACATACAAGAACATTTCGTGAACAGTACCTTTTATTTCAGTGGAACAACCATCAAGGATTAACTCAACACATAAATTAGGGTACGGAACACGTGGTTTGAGTCATGTGAGTACCTTTCAGATTATCAGGATCCAGACTACAGCATACAAGCTGAATAGTTTACAAAACCAGACCAAAAGATGCTTATTCTGACATCACAATAATTGTATGACGACATATTGTTGGTCAGTGGTTACATATAGAATATATAGTCCACGTCATACATAGCAGTCATACAAACATTTCTGAATATTTCGGAAAGTCTCCTTGAAATTACCTCCAGGTCGATACTCAAATCAGTCAAACCGTTCTGCATTGAAAATTGAACACGAATTTTGGAAACATATTGTTAGTAATACAAATTGGAAAAAGGTGATCGAAAATTTAAATTTAAAATAACATATGCATTAAAACGTCATGTCACGCGAGGTTAAGCAGATACATTTACAAGAACGCAGAACGCACAGGAGATTTAAAAGGCCAAATTGATAAATCACAGCAGATATATTTATGAGAACTTCGAACTCACAGGAGCGTCAAACAGCCAAATTGATAAATTACAGCGGGTATATTATGAGAATTTCAAACAAACAGGAGCGTCAAAGGGCCAGATTGAGAGGCGTTACAGGAACATGTGTATCAGAACTGATACGACTAGTGAAGTCATCGCAAACGTCACGTGATCAGCAGCACTCCCACCTGAAACGAAATGGAACATATATTTGTAACCAATTATACATGCTTTACGCGAGTCCAAAGACTCTTTTATGTGTAAGTATGTCATTATGACTTTAAACATCACCTTGGGCACTAACACTAAGGATATAAGCATTAAAAGGTGACAAGTTTAATTTTTCTACAAAAGTGACATAAGTAATATTCCATACATCGTATACCCAACCGACGCCATGACGGAGGTGATGTACACATTGTTGGAAATGCATAGTCTGAGGAACTGTAGTACTAACAGTGGGGTACAATTAAAAGTCACAGCAGTATCAAATCAGTCATGTCGTGACGATGAGGGTTATACATTAATACAACAAACTTAAGAAACATAAACACCTGTTGACAAGGACAGTAAAATAACCTTGATGTCACAGATTTAGGCTTAAAACTGGCATATTGCCTTAAAACGTTGTCTTATGCCCAAAACTACACTAAAATAGAGACTACAAATCGCTAACAAAATCACCAAATTAAGATCAACATACAAGAGACCGTGGCAGTGTTTTGCTAGATTTACACACCATCCCTTCAGCAGTTAATGATTATGAAATATTCAGCCATGAATTGAAGGAACACATATTCTACAATAAAAAGAAACAGTGTAGGAGTAAATATATTCTGAAATACGTGGTCAATACAATAAGACTTACACTTGGCAGAGGTTTTTGTTCCGGTGTCAGTCACAAGACCTGCCTGGGTGGTGCTGGTACACCCTGCCTCGGTACTGGTGGTGATAGCAGAGAGGCAGGTCTTCAGTGTAGACAGAACACTGTCAGGATAGAAAACAATATCGTTTATTCCTCATTACAGTAATAAGCATTTTGTTGAAAAAAGTGCACGATCAAAACTGAAACATCGATTCCACACAGTCACGTGTCGGCGGAGAGTGTGTTCTGTAAAGCCGTAAGATGTCAATCACAGAAAGCTTTTAACAGGAAATATACTACTGACACAAATAGGGGAAACGATAAATAATAGGGAAGGAGTGATGACGCATTCTCTTCCAAAAGAGATTACTTGTCATATCTTCCTACGAACCTCTGTTCTAATACGGCCCTTTCATGGTGCGAGTGTCCAGGATTCGAGACTGGTTACAATCAGATTTAGATGTGCAATCAGCGACGTTGTTCATAAGTGACCATTCGCAAAGCCTCGGTAATTTCCGTATGCTTCTGGAAAGCTAGAACCTCTTCCACTGCGCGATCCGCAAAAGTTTCTTCTAGACAGAACTCAGTCATGTAATGGCGGATCAATGGCGTCTCCATCGCCAACGTTGACGGACAAGCTAACCATTAAATGTCTTGTGTGTCACATCAACACAAGTCCCCGACAGAGGAGAGATATTGGTGGCCGCACGTTTGCTTGTATTAATGAAGTTAAGTAAGTGTTGGGAAGGAAGAAATAAGAAACGGGTTGGGATGAATCTATCGTATGTTGATCAACCATATTGGATGTAAGTCGATGTTCTGATTGGATAGAGAGAAAAAAGGAGATAATTCGTGTTGTGACTTTTTACCGCTAGGGGATTTTTACGAGCACTAGGAAATATAGTCGTATTAGAACAGAGATTACGTGGGAAGATATGACTTGAGCAACCTCTGTGGGAAGAGAATGGTGATGACGATGATTATCCGTAAAATGTATTTCGCGTCTATTGCAATATCATGTGCCCAGCCGCACGACAGCTGCCTGCCTGTCTGTCTGTCTGTCTATACCGTTTCCAAACTTTCCATCACACATGTGTGGCCATATCTGTGCAAAAAGATATGGGCTGTGATGATGGTATTTTGACGGATCTAGTAAACCATATTCTTTCCGGGTGTATGAGTGAGTGAGTTTAGTTTTACGCTGCTTTTAGCAATATTCGAGCAATATCACATCGGGGGCACCAGAAATGGGCTTCACACATTGCACCCATGTGGCGAATCGAACCCGGGTCTTCGGCATGACGACCTAACGCTTTAACCACTAGGCTATCCCACCGCCCCGTCGGTTGTACGCCCACCTTGATTAAATAATGGCTGAAAGACATGTGCCAGAACAGTTGAAATCGGATCATGTACAGATCATGTTGATAATTCAGCTGCATGAGGTTCAAACACTCACGTGCAGTACGTTGTGGATGAGCCTGCGACTCCTTTTGCGGCGGCAATCTCACATTGGCAGGTAGCAGATGGAGCTGAAACAAGGTTTTATAAAGGAATGGTTTGACTTAATCATGGTGTCTTGGTATACAATTAAAATTTATATGCTCCTTACGTAATAGATTGAAGCAGAAGACAAATGAAATAAACTGATAAGTAACTATTGGATGGTTTTGTAATTATTTTTTATCATTCGTTATTCATTTAATTATTCAGATTTACATACACTGAACAGGTCTTCAGGTCATTTCCCTTGGCCCGCACAGTCTTATTTTACTAGCTTGGCGCTCTATCAACAACACAGATATAAGTTGGAACAATTAAAATAGTTTCCAATAGTTGGAGTATAAATTCGCTACTTTCGTTTGAAGTTTATGAGTTATGTATATCATGAATATGTCACATACGTATATACTTTTGAAGAAATTGATTACCTGCACAGTCAGCAGTTGGCAGAGCAGCTCTTGTGGTGTCAGTAGCCGTTGCAACGGCGCTCTTGGTGCTGCCGTCACAGCCTGCAGCTTGCGCGGTTCTCAGGCAGCTCAGCTCATTGTTATAAGCACTATGATACAAACATCTATACTTCAATTTCAAATCCTACAACTTGCAGAAACATCTATGTATATATTGCTTATGTCTAGAAACCTAATGAAATTGCAGTCAAGGTATTTTCAGAAATATTGCAAGGAATACGTACACTTCCAAATGTGCACATGTATATATCAAGGTTTACATTCGGGACTTTCGATCAAGAGCTTGCGAGTGAGTGAGTGAGTTTGTATAGCGTCACCTCGGCAATATTTCATCTGATTCATCCAGTCATCTGATTGTAAAATATCTAGATTATCACAGATGGTGTCTAAAACTGGCTAGTAAATGTAAACATATTGTATTTAGGAAGACAATACAATATATAAATGCTCTATAGATCACCAACAACTGAAGGTAGGTCACCATTACGAAGGACCATGGTGCCTTTGCTACCTGCATGGACCCTAGATGGATTTACACCTTCCCCTCAGCCGCTGGCGATTGTAGGGAAACCGTTCAAGAATTATACTCATAAAAAGCTTAGACAAAGAGTCATATCACTGCAAAAGCACAGATGTCCTACACATATTTAATACATACATGTTGATGTAGATATCATTCCATTATGGTTATAAGTTTGACTCAGTGGTACGTTTGGAGTTTTCATTAGTATCTATACTATAGTGATACGTACGAATAAATATGTTTAGTGATCTTTTGATCATAAAACGACTGAACTCACGTGCACTTGTTGGCATTAGTAGCAACAGTCGCTTTAGCAGTATTGATCTGACACTGACAAGAGTCCGAGATGGCTAAACATAAAAATCACCATTATAGTTATGATGATGGTAATGATGATGATGATGATTATGATACAGATGGTATGATGCTTTAAATGCCAGATGGTGTAACTTATTCGGGTTGTTCAGCTTTATGTGGGGTTGTTCAGCTTTATGTGCTCGGAAAGTTAGCCAGACTAGTTGGCCAGAAATTGTGTTTTATTGTAGTATAAAGGCCAGACAGTACCAATGTGTACATGGAAAGGCTGTTGACAGCCTTGATAATTTTGAACGTGAATGGGGCACAGCCTAGAATGAATGAACTCATGTATACTCAGGGGTCAGCTTCCGTCATTAAGTGTGTGGCCGGAATTAAATAAGGGAAATAGTAAGCAGTTGATGACTGGTGATCACTAAACTGAATAACTCAAGTAGGGTGAATTATGAGTCAAATGGTTGGACAATGATGAAATGGTTTGGCATTTGTCATATATGGTGTAATTGTATCACTGAATAAGAAAACAAACTTATATTTGCTCTCCTGTAAAACTTCCGGTCCAAATAACGTGTTCCTTGCAGTCCACTTTGTTATCATGGGTTACGCCATTGCTTAGATTTGAAGTTATGCTCATGTTGACTCTGGTCAACAGTGATGAGTCTGGTATGTCCTGTAGGCTGGAAACGTCAGTCCATAACGTTGTTTGATGTTTAATTAGGTCACAAAAAAGGTCACATACTTGTGTGATGACGTCATAAAACCAAAATGGCGGATTTTCTGCTCACCCTCCCCTCTACAACATGTGAGCAGCCCCAAATAAACTAAAGAGGTTAAATTAAACATACCACAATCTGTTGTCCCCAGAGCTGTCATCCTAGTCTCTACACCAGTAGCCAGAGTTACCACAGTTGAGGACGTATCACAGGCGACATCTGTCTTCCCCCTTCAGACACAGTATGTAAACCTTGGTGGCGCTGTTGGTATAACAATGTTACGTGACGGCACATATTTTCGATGGGATAATGAGTGCGATTATATACTTCATTTATGCTTCTTGGCTTGACATCTTATCTAATTTTACTTCATCTGCCTTTTAACTAGATATATCTTACATAGACTAGGAATAAATACTAAAATATATCAGATACTTATTATTAGGTCAAGTTGTCCTTTGCGTGTATTTGTGACGGGTGCCAACTGTGAAACTGGGCACACACACCTTTACAGATTTACCTAGTTTGAACACTATTTGATTGTACAGTGCACACTGTGTTAAGCAGAAAGTTGTTTCATTCTACGTGTTTGCATTGATTACCTGCATACAGCTGCAGCACCGGCACTTTGGTCCGTCTTCCAGAATTCCTTCTGACAAATGCAGGTTGCCGTAAATTTTGCATCTATACAACAAAAATATACAAAGTACAAATCATGATCTTACCTTGCATTAAATTATTAGTTTCTGATTGGTGAAGAGGCGAGCAAGTATGTTTTGGTTGTAAGCGGTCTACACATTTCAAAAAGGATGGTACATGTGGTACCTGGGCTCAAACACGTGGTACGTCAGAAGCTCAAAACCGGTTGACAATGTTTTTATCAAGCAAAAATAACATGTTCAACACTTTCAAATAGACACTTTGATACGAGAAATCTCAGTATGCTATTTCAACATTAGACGTGTCAGTTCTTCGTAATAATCATGTGTGTGTTTTCGTCGGTGTCTTACACATATACAAGTATGTCAACATACCTGTACTACAAGAAGCGGTACCATAATCAGCCTCAATAGCAGCAGCATCAGCAGTTGCTAGTGGGCATCCAGCCTCAGCTTTCACAGAGGTCTCCAGACAAGTCAGATACGCCGCGAGTGCACTGTGGAAGAGATATACAATCAGCAACACAGATCTAGAACTTTGTTGTAAAAAAAATAGATTTGAATTTCAAGCAGAATGTTCAATGGCAAGCTATGTATGATTGTGGCGACAGAAAGGAATAGTTCCCCTTTGGTTTAAGTGAAGACGACACCATTGTCCATATACAACATACGCGTTCAGCTAGGCTAGGAATAAAGTCAATGAAGAAATTGAACACACTGCTGAGTATAATACTTGTAAAACACCTTTTTAAGAACTCAGTGTGAGTGAGTTTCGATTTAGTCACATGGACAGTATTTCAGACATATGGTGACTAGAACAAATATGACATTTATAAAGAATATAAATGTATATTATATACATATTATACTCCGGCAAAGGACAGTAACACAACTACAATATCACAGTTAGAGCGAGCGAGTTCAGTTGTACGCCGCACTCAGCAATATTCCAGCTATATGGCGGTCACAGTTAGACTTAAGCTTAGTATTAACATTTACAATAATAATTTAAGAACTGAGTTTGGTACTGGAGTTTGTAATGTAAAGATAGTGAGTGAATGTTAGAAAGCGGTTCATGGTCTGAGAGAAAGATTCAGAGTACATGAGATACCTCTTATTTAAACTTGGTAGCGACTTCTATAACTTTCAAAGAATAGTGATCATGAGTGAGTGAGTTTGGTTTTACGCCGCTTTTGGCAATTTAGTCCATCAATATCACAGCGGAGGACAGCAGAAATGGGCTTCAAATAATTATACTGCCCATATGGGGAATCGAACCCGGGTCTGCGGCGTGACGAGCGATAGCCTTAACCACTAGGCTACCCCACCGCCCCTTTTCAAAGAATATAATGAAGTATCCCATCTTGTCAAAACGGTCCTCTTTGGGTTTAATTACACCAAACATGGCAAACGTATATACATGGAGCCATTCTAAACTTTTTTTGATGTCGATCCAGCTTCGCTGCGTCCCACAGCATAAGAAATCTTTATATGGTCACCTTCCATATCTGGAATATTTTTGTAATCTTATTATATAAAAGTTGGAGCATATAACAAAAAGTGTAAAATATTTTTTCCATTTGCCCTTTGAATGTTATAAATTCTAGATTATAATGTTATTCTTAAAATGAGAACACAATATACCATTTCTACTCATAATATTCGCCAGACGAACATTATCGATCGATATTCGAGGTACATAACTCTTTCAAGTTAAAAAACCTATGATTTCCGCGATATTATTTAGGTACTGTCTGGTACTACTGTTCCCAAGTGTGACTTCATTATGATTGGCGTACGGGGCTGTTGTAAGGGACTTTATTTCAAATAATACCGCCGATTAGGATACATATTTAGGTCAGATCTATTATCTCAAACTCCTTTGTTAAAGAGAACCTTTCTGGTAAATAACATTTGATGTATTCTAGTGCCAAAGGTCGCAAACTGTCAAAGAGCCAGGTAAGATGGATTAATACTACCCGTGAAACCTTAGAACCTTACGCTTTCAAATGCACTGACAATATCATTAATAAATCCAACTTCTTCTTATGTATCAAATGGGTAACCCCATTTTCTTGGCAGATATCTATATACTCCCTTTCTACCTGTGAAACCTATACGTTATACGACAAAGCATATGAAGTAGCCTTACGTATATAAAATAGATATACCTGCATTGTGTTCCATTGTTCTCTCCGGCAGAAGTCTTAGCTGCATCATAAGTACCTTTACATTCCTCAATTAACATATAACATATCCCACAGATTGTAGAATTAGTAAATATAACGGTGAAAACGTTTTCTAGTGTTTTCTAACGTTACCAAACAACCAGAATGTATGCTGAAGTTGTAGTTATGTAACAAGCTGAAATAATTTCTCAATTGCCATCACTCTAACCAGAAATTCGACTAAAGTTTAGCTGCAAACAATCTATTGACACGATCGATGATTGAGTCTGGTCTTGGTACAGTGGTCAGAGTGTGTCCTTGATTTAGAGTGTATCATGTTCATAAGCTGTTATTTTCACACATAATCTGGGTATCGGTTACCATGGTGATATATACTGATGCACAGCTTCATCGATTGGTCGAGTCCCTCATATGCATATTTCTTGAGTGAAAATACTTAATTTGAAGGGGGTATTAGTTGTACAAAGGTCACACTGTCTCGGTGAATCTGAGTCTATACAAGGTTACAAGAAGAGATGTTCGCGGTTCGGGAATTTCGGAACAAAATCTGATATAACGTGAAGTTCTGTTTGTTTCAGATCTGTGCAAATATATAATTGTGACTCTGTTACTTGACAGATATTACACCTCACGGTTTTCCAGAGCTTCTCTAACGTTCTACTTTTGAAACTACAAACTTGAACATGACGAAAGTATATCTACATAAATAAGTTATGTTTATGAAATATCCACATTTAATTAAAGGAAACATACGTGCATTTTACTGCATTGGTCGGGGTACCGGTTATAGCTGTAGCATAATCACTTTTACATTTATCACATGTTGTCGCCACAGTTGTTGGGAGATATGCTGAAACGAAAACAAAACTACAGTTGAATGCATGTCCGTCAGGACAGTAGGGTGTGTTGTAGGACACGAATACCAGGAGGCACATTGTGTATGCAAACTCATGCTACCCATGACGTGCGTTGTTTCATACATGTGCTGCATACATTGTATCACAGGCTAACTGAATGTTGGCACGTTTTTCTGCACCGTCAAAAGAAACTTAATTTATAAAAACATACAAACGCTTTACTTTTACATCGACATTTTCACATTGCCATCGACATTGGCATATCAATGTATCTCAAACTGTGTAGCTCACAATATGGCTGAAATATCGACCTCATGACTATAAATTCTAACGCAATCACTCACTCAAACTATGTACTATTATTTCCCAAAGATAACTACAGTTATATAACCACTTGTTTTCCCCATGTATTTTGAAGTGACATTTATGCCATGTTATGATGTACTCAGGTAAGTGATACTGTATGCAATTACCTGAAAATTGAAACATATCAAGCATGAAAAGACTTAGAGTTCTGTTCAGTGCAGCATACAGACTCGTCTTTTTAAAATGGTACTTGGTATGTGTAAACATAGATTCATCTTAGAAACTTATACCTTTGTGTTAATACAAACAACTAAAAGACATTTTCTGCTCTATTACTCATACCTGCTAATTTAGTATCAAAGCCAGGGAAATCAAAACGTGTTATTGATACTAATTGAACATATCGTACCTGATAAGAATCACACAACTAGCATAGAGATAATCGAAGTTGTAAACAATGAAACGTTATAGAACGGCTCTTTTGCGAAGAATGTACTCGGGTGGATAGGATTTAAAAACGTTGCATTTCGTATGATTGATGCCAAAAACCCACAAGAACAAGAATAACATTTTGTAATAAACATAGTATTTATCGATGTGTGTCATCTCGTATTGGGAATTATGGTGATTTGACTATTTGGCTGGCAGTTGTATAATATTACCTGCTCGTGTCCATTAGAGGCTATGCAAATAAATCATAATTCCTAACATAACACACTTTTCACAGACGTGTAACGTGTACTGCGTTTTCAAAATGTGTTCGTTCAATATTTACTGTCTTACTACAAGAAAGAAGACATTTTAGATCAATATTTGCAGTTATATATTTTAGCCTGTTTGACATCTTGCAAGGTTTAAGAAAAATCAACTATTTTGTAAGGGCACAAAGGCAAAATGTTGGCCCTTAAAACCAAACCAAACATGCACATCTCATAATTATAAGAACACTATTTGAACAGAGATAAAATGATAACAAGATCAAGTAACTTTACGTGTTTCTTTTCCAAAAATATATTTTAGAGTCCTTTGATCATGCAAATGTGCCAATACATCAAACAAAAAGACATTCTGACTTTATGTATATACTTGTAGTGAAGAATTTATTTGGAATAATGAACGTTTCCACACATGCATTGACCATTTGCGGGTTCCAATATCCATGAAGGCAACAATATAATCATTTCCCTTATCGGTATCATGGTACGGTACAGACTGTGTCACAAGTCTGAGTTCATAAATCGCCATCAAATTGTGATTATATCAGATTTCAATGAAAAATGCGAGTGCATTATGCCGAACGACAGGACACGTCTCAGTTACACGAAAAGATATGTCACATGTAATAAGAACACAAAAGAAATTCCCAAATAGGGAATTACAATGGATATGTTTTTCCTTTTCCTTTATTTAACTGTATGTGATTTACCTGATATATCAGTTAAACTTACTGGCCTAATTCCCTTGCTTTGTAACAGAATGCTGCTTGAGATACGTAGTTGTTAATATCATACAGATGAATACCCAGTCTATTTATGCTACAAAAAGATATGTGTTTTAGTGGGATAATCTCAAAATCACAAATGAATAGTGCCTGATAGCCGAGGAGATTTCTACTCTTTGAGAAATACTTCAGTAAATATAATTACTCCGATATAATGTATCATACGCTAACTACCATAATCGATATGCGTGATGGTGTATTCTTCTTTATGGAAATGTGTTTCAAATGGACGAAGATCATAATTTATCTATTTGTATATGACTCCTAGTATGAACACTATAATATTGTATAATATATCAATGAAAATAATTTCATTTGTCTCACACAAATATCATAAACTTTAACAACTTACCTAGAAGAAGAACTGATACACCAAATTGCAACATGGTTTTGGGTCTTGTCACTAACACCGTTTCTACGTCTGGACGAAGAGGCACTGCGGCGGTGATGAGTGTGTCCCTCTATATGTAACGCCCGTCTCCATAGTACCGTAATGTTGTGTCACATGGCCCGAACATAACAGCAGAACGATACATTTAGGTCCCAATATCAATATGTGATTTCTGGGGCGGGGTTTGGCACTCCTTCATACCTGTAACCAATAATATGAGAGCATGTTCAGGAAATCTTGTATCAAGAAATGCATATGATCATAAACTAAAGAAACAACAGGCATTTTAGTACAACTTGATTGAACATGTCATATTCACGCGTCGATCAGATAAGAGCATGCCAACATGCAGTTGTACCGAGAGCAAAAATGGCAACTAAGTGGGAGTCAGATTGCGGGAGACATGTTCAAAGGACACGCAAGTTGTCCTGTGAGGTGATATCATCAACGAGGATTCCCAGCGGATCAATTATCACCATTAGTCTTTGGAATCGTAACATCAAGTCATAGACGAATGCACATGTGTCATTCCACTGGCAAATGTCCAGATATCTTTATCTCGTTACAGGCAAGTTTTGACATGACGCATTCATCGGTTCCCCAAGTACCTGATGAGTTGTACATTTGGTGTTATTATTTCAATATTGTTTGAGGAAATCTCGACACATGGCGAACCACACTTGGCGAACCACACCTGAAAGGTTTGCAAAACGAGTAAGAAAACCCTGCTAATGTTAGCATGTACAGATAGTTCAGGATGCCAGTGACGGCAGGCCCGGCAGTTGTATATATGAAATTGCAGAAGGCCCGTTTGAGATAGGATGCTTACATATTTGATTTCATCCTGTGATTTCAATATAAGACTGAGCATATTTCTGATTTACAAGTACGTGATATATACTGAACAGCAAAAGTAACGCAAGTCTGGGTTTTTGTCAAGTTTTTTAATAGAAGACAACCAAAATCACGTCTAATCATTTATTCTATAGAAAACACTGTCAATTTAACAGTTAAAAGTTGCTGTTGACATTGAATTGCAATAAGTTCAAATTGATCACAGACCGTCAAATGGAGATACCCGTGAACGCGAAAAGTGACAGTCTCTTTGGAAGCGCGTATAGCCACCTTGAGCTTGCACACAGGCCGTGCAACGTGGCCTCATTGAGTTCACTAGAGTCTGAAATACTGCCTGAGGCAACTGGTTCCGCTCAAACACCAATCTGTATTCCAATTGTGCAACGTGGCCTCATTGAGTTCACTAGAGTCTGAAAGACTGCCTGAGGCAACTGGTTCCCCTCAAACACCAATCTGTATTCCAATTGTGCAAGTGTGAGTGGCTGTCTACCTGCCCCAATCCTCTGTCCAATTTCGTTCCAGAATGTTCAAAGGGAGCCATATCCGGGAAAGAGACGGCCATGGAAAAATGTTAACGTTCTTCTGAGCCAGATGATCCATCAACACCCTTGCTGTGTGAGGGCTGCCGGGGTTGTTGACATGTCAAAACTGGCCCCACATGGCCGTCGGCAGTGGATTCCAGCAGCCCAAAGACGACGCCTAATCGTATCGCTGGAAACTGCTCCACTTGACCCAAGAACTAAGGCTGCTGTTACTGTTTCTGCTTGAGTTCGGTTCTTTAGATGAGTGACCCGGATGAACCGATCTTGCGTATGAGTTGTCACCCGTTGCCGTCCGGTACGGGGACGATCAGCAGCAGCCTCGGCTTGCTGATGACTTTGAGCAAGTCGTGTAATGTGGTAAGATGACAGCCCAATTGCCTAGCTACAGCGGTTGCAGAGCTACCTCCGTGCAACTTTCCAATGGCCACTCCCCTCTGCGTAGTCGTTAGTCTAGGCTTCGTTTGTGTGGCGTGTACACCTCCTAGCTTCAATACTGAACTGTTTTTTGACACAAACCTTTATAAAGAATACCTCAGAGCGAAATGCATGCTTTCCACCCAGAACCGTCGACGCACGTGCTAAAATTATGGTTTTGCTGCACTGTTGGTGTGTTTGTGCGAATGGTTCGTATGGACGTCAAATTGCATGACATCATCTCATCTGGGATCATTACGTCACTTTACCATGAACGTTCCATAAACATGAACGCTAACCTTCATGAAATTTCATTTTTTCGAAACTTACGTTTCTTTTGCTGTTCAGTATACATTTTCAAAAGCTGAAATGACGTCGGTACAACTTATAAGTCTTTGAATATAATGTTGAAATTGTGAACACATCTTTCAAAACAATAAAACTGTATTTAGTTATGAATTATATACTCTACAAACAAAGAAACTATACATAGGAAAAATTCGAATTTTAAGAAACATTTGACACAAACCAGTTCATGCTGAATCCCAACATGTGGGGGAATGCTGCTCCCGAGGACAAAACGTTTGAAAAAAGAAATGTTGAAAAAAAACGTAACGTTACACTCTAAAACCTACCCTACATGAAATGCATGTGCATCACCTTGAGCTGAAGCCTATGACTGTAGGCTTTAGAAAGCCACATCGATGGCACTCCACATGCATTGCTTTAAGCCACTATAGACAACACGAAAATGAAAAGACTGACAGAAGCTCAACGACACAACGCCATCTGCCGTTTACAAGGACGGGCATCGCAGCATGTGGTGGCAAGGCAGATCAGCGTATCCAAACAGACCATCTCAAACCTATGGACCCGATACAACAATACTGGGAGTGTAAATGACCGTCCCAGGTCCGGTCAACCTAGAGCTACCACCGCCGACCAGGATCGCTACATCCGGTTGAGGCATCTTCGTTCAAACATCGTCCGCCCGGAGATAGGAAGGTCGCGGGTTCGATCCCCGACCGCGTCATACCAAAAGACGTTAAAATAGGGTACTTGTTGGTCCCTGCCTGGCGCTCGGCATTAATGGGTACAACAAGGACTGGTCGGCTCGGAGTCAGTATAATGTGTCTGAGTGGGGTATTCATGCTTCACTGCGGCATGGTATCTCAGTGGGCTAGCACTATAAAACCAGCTTAAGTCTGGGCTAGTACAAGCAGCCGCACCTACACATACACATGCATGCACGTCGTCTTATGAGCGAAATATTCTCAAGCACGACTTAAAACCCAATTTCACCTCACCTCACCACGATCAGACATCCCAATTGCGTAGATCGATGCTCATGCTGTTGATCCCTGGATTGTCTGGTCCACACTCGATTATTTACAGACCGCCGCCATATAGCTGGGAATATAGTTGGGTGCGGCGTAAAACTAACCACACGCACTCGTTCAAACTCAACGGCCGCCTCATCCACACCAATGGAAAATTCCTGGACTGCGCCGAATCTCCGATCAGACGGTGAGCAATTGGTTATGGGTAACAAGACTTTTGGCCAGATGACCACTTCAACGTCACGTCGTTCCCTTCATCAACGTCAATGGTTGATCTTTGGAGCATGACTCGAACTCACGTTGCACGTGTTTGACAGCAAAACAATGTTCAGGTGTTACCTTGGCCTTTGTAAAGTGATGATTTTACTGTAATTGAGCAATGATGTCATGTTTTAATCAGTTATATGAACTCAATAAGTACACTCCAAAACAGCATGTCTAGATTCTTTTCTTTTTTGAAGAGTATATTTACACAAGGACTCCAGCACAATTAAATTTTTTTTGCACTAACAAGAATTCCAATGTGCAACTTAGGCTGCAACCAAATTCACAATGAACACGAGAAAAATGTCAGACATATCGTTAGCTAAACACATACATTTACGACGAAAACGACTGAACTATGTTCATGGACATTCGTTTCTCCATTTCTGTCATTCATTTAATGTATCAGATAAATCTATGTCAGATGACGATCGAATTTGTAATAATGTATGCCCAAATGTAATAAGACATGGTTAAACTAAATACTGAGATATCATTGTGAAGGGAAATCACACTGCTTTTGAAATACAGTTTAGCAGGTTCCTTTTCGAACAGGGTTATAACATTCAAGGATGTCCTTTCCAAATATGACGCACATTGACTTAATTGATTGGTTGTTGTTTAAACCCGCACCCAGCAATATTCCAGTTATATGGCGGTGGTCTGTAAATAATCGTGTGCGGACCACACAAGCCAGTGATCAATACCATGAGCATCGATCTTCGGAATTGGGATACGATGACATGTATCAACCAAGTCAGTGAGTGTGACCACCCGATCTCATTAGTCGCCTTTTACGACAAGCATGGGTTCCTGAAGATCAATTCTAACCCGGATCTTCACGGGTGTACAGTGACTTAAACAATCTTCGGTAAAATTCGCTGTTATAGCTATATGTTCCTTCTTTGTTCATGTTTAACACTTGGCAAGACCTTGGATATGTTTGTCACGAGTGACATCCGTGGTACGGGTTACGCTTATCTATTAGCGAAAACCTGGTACCATCAGAAAGTAACGCATGTTTGTAAAATGAATGTAGTCGTTTAAATATAGAATGAGCCTCCCAAATGCTGTATGTGACTTTGACTCAAATAGTAAAACGACATCAACAACCATCACGCATATGTGAAGAGATATGGTTCAGTCCATTTCAACCACAGAGATGCCTTCATGCAGCAAGAAAGCAAGAATTACAACAAGACAGCTGATGTTCGCTCCACACCAACCTATGTCTACCGTACTCACAGAAGTGTGGGGAGATTTGTCACTCTGTACATTCAATGAATCTTATAAGGTTAATTCTCTATCTAAGTTGTCCGTCGTAGATCTAATTTCCACCTATTCTGTAATGTAGAAGCAACCTATAACTCAAAGTATGATGGGAACTGTTGTTAAACGTTTCAAACGTGGTCAAATCAACAAGGAACTCTTCGGCAGCCATGAATGCAGCTCAGCAAAGAAAGGCTGAGATAATGTATGCTTCATGGGCGGATGATAAATGTCACGTTAACCCAACTGGTAATCGGCCCGGCAAAATGATGTATTTTGTACTCCACACGCTTGAAATACAACCGGAAGAATTTGTACACCATCTGTTTGCGGTAGTGGAGTGGCTTGAGCCTTCTTGTGAGCAACTAGGCTATATTTCTCCTTTCTCTGTATGGCAAAACAAATGCCTCAACTCAGGTCCTGCTTCGTAAGTACCTGTTCAGAGGATTGCTGTCAAGTGTGCGTGGACTATTCAGTATGTGGGCAGCAGAAGTTCCATCATTATCAGCGTGTTGCCAAGTCTTTGGTATGTGTGAGTGGTAGTAAACAAGTATGTTATGCTTGCACAAGTGGTTTTGACACATTGATTTATACATACGTACGTACGTACGTACACACACACACAAACACACGCGCGCGCACACGCACACACGCACACATACATACATACATACACTCGTTGAGTTGCATTGAAATGTGAGCTAATAATGAAACAGCTGAATCATAACATTTACTACAATGTTTGTTGCCTTTTTTCCACATAAATATAATAAATGGTAACAATTGTAAGTTTCTTTAACTCTACACCTGTTAGTTTCAGTTTTGTAAACTATGCAGAAACTCCGGATACTGAAACCGAGCGGAAAGCTACATTATCAGTAGGTTTCCACAAGAACGGAAACTAAGTTATTTTGCTGTGAATGTGGCTTATTATTTACTGCATTGCCAAAGAGTAGGTAAATCAACGTTGAGGCGATGTTGGAATTTCTGACAGTTCTCAATACTGACATCTCATTGGGTGGACTATTGTGCTTTGAAGGAATATCGTTCCCCTCAGAATGTCATTCTTGATTATATTAAAAAAACGTCTGGCAATTTTATTCCTTATTTAAGTTTAGAGACTTAGCAAGCTCTTTTATGATGGGTAAGGTGTAAATGGGTCTATAGTTTGTTCGAACACCTAATAAACTTGATCAATCAATGAATTCCATGGCATTGAGGACCGCATTTAGCTCTTCTGCTTCTTATTTTCAAATATTCTCCGTGTAACATAACTTTTGGGGAGAGTATAAATTCATATGACAGGAACTTCAAAACGAGTCACTGAATCATTTATGAGCACGAATATAGGCAGTTATATATACGTAATTACTTAGAATAATTCTTTCAGGCTTAAAGTAATTTGTTCTTTGTAATAAATCATACTCTTTTATTTTAATAATATATTTTTTAAAGTAACCGTTGTCCCACTTATGTTCCTTCGACCCATGCATAATGTTGGGCAGAGGTGTCTGAGGTCTCAGGCTCAGAACATGTTGTTTTTCTGTTTGGATAAGGTCCACAGCAAGCTATTACGAAACAAGTAGCGATTGTGCGCAGCGCAGATATGAGTGGAACCAAGTGTTGACTCCGCGCAATGAATCAGGTTTTTATTGTAGTTGGAAATGTGATTGTACAGAGCGTTAAATGTTCGGAAGAAAACTAAGGCCACCATTAAGACCTAACATTTATCTAATCTTTTCACGAGAACCCGGGAATTCCAAGGTGACTGCAGCATGGCGTCCCGGGTCAGGAACCGTTTCCTGTTTTTAACCGTTTATGATGTATCAGTTGCCGTCTATGTCCTGTGAACGTAATCTTATATTGTATTGCGGTCGCAGTAACTTTTATCGTTATGTTGCTGTGTGTTACTCAATGATAAGGCCCGTTACTTGGCGCCATGCTAGCCCAGTGTGGAGCATGTTTTTGGAAGTTATTGTAATTGTTCTTTTTATTGCAATAATAAGATATGTGTATACTTTTGCACATATTTATTTATCGGATGATCCTCTGGTGATGCGTGTCAAGACTCATGATGAAAGCAAGGAATTCCCCAGCCTTATTTTTAAAGTGCACTGGTTGTTGGGACAGAATCTGAAATTGGAGGTTGATTTTATTGATGGCGATGATGTACTGCTGGACGGTACAGCGATGAGATGGCTCAGGTGAAGTCCTTCACCAGGTCTGCCAAGGGATTGGTTATTTGTTGGAGAAGCTTTTCTGAGAAACCATTGCATCGTGTGTACATGCGGTGTATTGAACAGAATAGCAATCTCACCGAATCCTTCGCCTGGATGAAGTCGGCTGGTCTCAAATATGAAACTGAGGGCTTCCTTTTTGCTGCTCAGGACCAGTCACTTTCCACTCACACTCGCCAAAGTGTGTAATGAATTTACAGAGACTGTCCAACACCTTGTCGGTGGATTCCCTTCCTTATGGCACAAACAGCATATCTTAAAAGACATGATGGCATGGCTTTGCTGCTTGAAATACCGTCTCCGCCATGCCTGTGGCTTTGACTCTGAGGTGCATCCGTGGTATGACCCTGAACATGTCAGGGTGTTATGGAAAATGATGCTTTCAAACTTCTTATTGGAATGGTACTATATACAGCCTCAGAAGAATTCCAGCTAACTCGACCAGATCTTGTGCTTTTATATAAAGCCAATGAATTTATTTATATCATTGAATTTTCATATTAAACTTTGACAGCAATGTGATTGGCAAGATTCAGGAAAAGCATGATAAATATGCGGACCTTGCCTTTGAAATGTCTCGCTTGCATCCCAGAGTACACGGTCGTCCAGGCTCCCGGTGTTCTTTACATTGCCCTGAGTTTGAAGGTACCTCCTGAACTCTTGGCGCAGATCCAGGAGAGTGCCACGGGTTTGCTATCCCTGAAGCACAGCTCTCTTGTGACCTCTGGTAATGCAGAAGGCTGCAGTGTTAGAGGCAACTTCATATTCTCCGAAAAGTGTTTGGAAGGGTTCGACTGAGCAGCGTTTCCTGGGAGAAGTCCCATTCGCTGTCTGGGCCGCGTGTAGAGGGGCAAGGGCCCTGAGCTGATGATGAGCCTTACCAACCCTGACTTTGTGCAGGATCACACGAATCCTTTCTGCTGCGTATTATCTTTAATCTGTAAAACATAATAATAATAACTTCGTAGCCCAGTCAGCCTTCCTCGGTGATCAAATCAACCTGCTGGAAGTGGGACTTGCCCCAGGGGAAGGCACAGAACGAAACCAGAGCTGTGTTGGTCAAACCATCTAAAATCCACACTACTTGAGTGTGCAGAAAGCGACAGGATGGCCTGATAATCCACGAATGCCACGGCAAAGTCACGGCAAGCTGCACATTAGGACAATGCCATGCTTTATGGCAATGCTATCCTGACGGAACAAAATCTCCGGGAACCAATTCGGCATCCTCAAAATCTCGTGCGCCGTGAAGGCCAATTCAACCCACAACTGTTTTACGTCAGGAACCTTTGCATGAGCAAGAATGCTCAGAGTGGCAGCAACCCCAAAACTTCTAATGGATGTCACGTGGACCTCTCCTCCTTTTTTTCTTATGGAAACTCTTCCGGCATAGAGAGCAATTGGCCCCGAAATTTCGGACCCTCACTCTTCCTCTTTCTCCGGTTGCAGATCTTTCCGAAAACCCTGTGTATAGTTTGTTTCATTCTATTTATGATGAAATATCTGATATACCTTTAGAAAAACGGAGGCCAATTAAACAATCAACTGAATCTTTTTCCAAAACTGTAGAGAGTAATATATTAAATGACATTATTTCTATATGAAACCTTCTGCGGACTGTTCATTTACATGAAGTTAATTGTTGTGTCTGTATAACGCCGCTCGAACCTTGGAGGAACTTCACACAGTTTCCAAAGAAAAAACATCTAATACTTAAGAACAATACACCAAAGATTAATCCGGTTAAAATAACGGAAACTAGAAAGTACATTTCCTGGATAGGGCTGTGTCACAAGTTGGAGGATCTCATCAGGGAATCCCATGTCCTAAACGACAAAGTTAATTTGGAATATAAAATTACAGTATAAGACAACCAAAGAAAAAAGACTGTTCTCTAAATTGTCGATTCCTTAAAGCAAATATAAGGTTAGGACTGAAAGAAACAAAATGGGAAAAGAAAAATAAATTAATCAGACAAATTTTTTAGGAATAATCAAAACACTTTTACGGGCGGCTGAAAACAAACGGTGATGGTGAGCATGATGGGCGGCCTCCCATGAATGCCAGAAAATGAAGAAAGGGTTTCTGGAAACAGTTGTGGTCTCCGACTGTAAACTTGAGGGCACCATGCGTCTGTGATTATGACCATGCAATGCATGAGAAGTAACTATAGGTCGTTTGTCTGCTACATCTCACCAGATTGCCTCAACTGAATTTGGTGGTAGTGCTCCTTTCTGGAAAGCAGAACTTTGGAAAACATTTCCATTACTCTCCTTCCACTTTGCTATATACACGCATATTCATGAATTTTTTGTCATTCTTGAGGAGAAATCGATGACTTTGTCTTTTCTTTCTAATTGCCATATGGGCACGTTACAGAAATGAGAAAATCCTGCAACTGAGCGAGATTGCTCATGGTGGGTGTGATGGTACCAGGTACACGCAGGTTATGGTAACTGGCGTTATCAAAATGATAGCGGCGATTCGTCCAGCCGCAGTAGGAAGTTGATGTTCGAACCAATCCAAAATACCTTCATTCATTCCGCTATGGTAATCACCATCAGATTTCTTGACTCAAAAACAAAGTCACAACCCCCAATCAGTCCCCTTGCTACGGGTACCAGCATGCAAGATGATCAGGCGTCTACCTTTGCCCGATGGTGATACTGGTGCCTTAGAACAATCTGAAGGAAGCAACATCCACGATGGGTTGGTGATTTGTATTACACCAGGTTTCATCAAGGTATATAATTTGAAACCCCAATTTGCCGGTCTTCTTCAACTGTTCTGAGAGATAAGCTGATCACATAGACAGGATTAAGTACTACGCTGAGCACAACTGTGTCATCTCCCCTTTTCGTGTACCTGAACCCCATTTCTACCAGAGCCACCAATAAGTGTTTCGAGGCATGTATTGTATTTTTGATCTCATCTTGTATTTTGACACACGTCTGTGGGACTTTGCGTTCATACAAACTACACGGCATTATGACTACCCTTTAATAAAGCTGTATCCAGTTTGTGTTTCCTACCTGTTTTTGACTTGACTTTGAGCCCGAGACGTTTGTGCACAACTTTAGCAAAGCCTGACTATATGTCTAAATTAAGGGTTTTACATTCTATAAACCTTGTCGCCAGCTGACGAAAGTTTCCCCTTTATCAGTATAACATAGTGGTATAAATTTGAAATTAATTGTTCTGAAGGGATATTAAGTCGCATGTTATAGTTCAATTGTCATACACGAAGTGAAAACTATGGGAGAACAAGATTATCTATGCGATTTGAATTAAGACTTTTTTACGTATTATTTTGAATATATGTTGCTACTACAAAGAGTTACACCTTTTTCACCTATAGATGTTAAAAAAAAACAAACTTTTATACAATCATTTGTGTAATTTAATTAGTTGAGGCTATATGAATAATTATAGTCTGTATTTAAAACACAATTTGTACTTAGAATATTTACGAATGTTGTTGAAACGTCAAAATTTCCTCCTGTGAAGTCACCCCTCAAGTGCTTGTTATCATCTGAGCTTTAATATCAATTAAGGAGAGTTGTATATGTATCATATATGTGTTAACGTTTTTATCTTGTGTCAAATTCATCATATTCATATTGAGCCAAGCATTTCTGGCCTGTGAAATATGTTTAGTATGGTTAAAGGGGTTATCGTTCTTCATTATGGAAACGTTGTAAAACATCTGACGTAATATCTCGTCCGTCAATTCAGAAGGCTACAGCTGAAAAAATCTTGTCATTTACAGGGTTGTAGGTGACTGGACGTGATATCGTCCTTAGGATAAATGTGCATCTGTGAAAGTTTGCGTCTTATGCAGAAAGTGTTAATGGTCACATACTGGTACTCTATGAAATATACGAGGGAGCTGCAATACTTTCTTCAATGTTATTTAATGTTCAGCACCATTTGCCACTTATGTTCAGTTGATTATGCATTGGAAACTACATTGTATTATGTTTTAATCGTTTGTTTTGCTTGACGTTAGAATTTGATGCGAATGTAATCGCAGCGTCGATAAAGTAGGCGGGCATGCCGGATTTGATATGTGTCACATTGCAGGTCGATACACATGAATCCTCACAACTAACTTCAAAATTGTTTATGGGTCATGAGATATTCGCTCTGACACTCACTGTACACTTCGATTTAACCAACCTGTGTTGGCATATATTTCCTAGAAAAATGGGGATTCCAGGTAATAGTAAGTAATGCGATTGCATAACAAGTTGGGTATGGGTTTGTACTGATTGGACGCATATGGTGTGAATAGTATATTATAGTGACAAATTTTGCATAATCGTCAATGTTATTGGCCACATAATGAACACCAACATAGTCGCAGAAAATTAATAATATATTTGCTGTCCGCAGGATTGCCAGAAACAAAGGCAAGGGCAGTTTGGTTTTGTTGTTTAGCGCCGCACTTTCAGCAATATTCCAGCTCTATGGCGGTCTGTAAATAATCGAGTCTGAACTGGGCTTCGACGTAGTAATCAACCAAATCAGCGAGCCTGACCACCGAACCTGTTAGTTGCCTCTTACGACAAGCATGGGTTACTGAAGACAAATTCTAACCCGCACCTTCCGCGGGTTCACACATAAGACAATCATGGACAAAATAATTTGAATAAATCTTGACGCTTGGTATATTTCCAAACTATCTTTGGATATTGTACAATGTCATAATAGCATTGTTGCTCTGAGGCGGCAAGAGTAGTTAGTGCTTTCCGTCCAAATAAGTTTATGTGTGACAAAAACCCATGTCTATATACAGACACAGTTACAAATATCCATGTAAGCTTCCATTGCTCATAATGTTTAAGAGGTTCACTATTTCTGAACACCATAACTTTAGCTGTTTTTGAAATTTTGCTTCATGCCTGTGAATGCAAAAAATTCTAAAGCAGGAACCTTCTCAATATGAAATTTAAAGGCGTATCAGCAAGGAAAACATGTCATCTATTTGCAAACATATAGTTTGGTATGTCATGAAAACTATACTCTGCTTTAAAGCCTATGTATTCTAATATAGAATCATGTGTGCATGGTCATGGTACAGATTATTGTGATTGTCAGTCGGATTGAAGTTAATGATGTATTTTAAGTCAGTGTTGTTTTCATGACGGAACTGTATTACGATATTGCTAATAATGGAAAACATGGCACTCAAATGTTCCCGGATATGATTGAAAATACTACCACTACTTTTGCTGATGATGTCATTTTAGTTTCAGACACTATTGACAGGATTACCAGAGCATCGGCGTAATATTTTGGGATGTTACACAAAGAATGACAGTTATCAGATAATTTCGACAAAACAAATATTGCCATTTTCAGAAGGGGTGGGAAAGTGGGTACTAAATGGGATGCATCATAAGATTAATAATAGTATAAATGTCATGGTCTTTTGTTAGCCCATATAATGAACTTTTCAAAATGAAATGACATTATATTATCAAAGGACAAAGAAAGCCCTATTCAACGTTATGTCTGTTTCATATAAATCGAATGTGCTGAACAACATTGAAAACGCACCACTTCAGGTTTGTGGGGCGTTTGAGGGTTGTTATTTTTGAGTGGATAATAACAGATGGACGACAAAAACTGTGTGATTGTGCTTTATTCCGCCATGAACCATGACACTCCACACCGCAAGGTCTGTCTGAACCACACACTCATCAGCATAACGTTCAACACGTCTACGCCAAACACGTAATCGGCCGTCAGCATTACGTAGATGAGGCGTGACTTGTCGGTGACTACCACACCATGCCATTGTTGTAACCTTTACTGAAAATGCCTGATAGCCCATTGTACGCTCATTGCGGTGTCTGTCAGTCAGAATTGGTCAACATGGGGCGTCGAGCATGGAGCCCTGTAGCGTGTAGATGGCGTCCATGGAGTCAGCGCTGATGACGCCCACGTCAGCTTATGAACTAGTGCGGCAGTCTGGCAGTCGGCAGTGTTCAATCACTGATGTGGACAAAGGTCAATAGGGCGATCCTGATGGGCGTCGTAACACGTTGTTGCCAAAGGTCATTGAAGGTCACGGGTACGCTTTGCAATCTACTGATGTCGTCCTGCGGAGTAGCGATGGTGGAGTGTCAAGTCAAGTTGTCGAGCAATCTCCCTGCTGCGCAATTGCCTACCTGAATCATGCCTAATGGATTTCTCCTTCGTGGTGCATTAACCTCAGCATCTCTGTCCTCGTTTCACAATCGTTAGTGAAGCAATGGGAATCGGTTCTCATACACCTGCTTTTAATGTCACAGTCAGTAGCGTTCTAAATGAAATTCACGCTTTTTCATGGCGTGGCTGCATGTTGATGATACGTTTTAGGAATTAGAGAGTCATACTGTGGACAGGAATTTGTTTCAGATAAAATTTGTTCAGCTGGACACGGCCTGCCCTTCGACTCCATGTTAGTTATATTCAGTGATCATTGTCATGCTGAAATCCATCTTGATGAAAATATGGACAATTTTTAGACTGGTGCGTTTTCAATAATGTTCGGTATACTTCCCCTAAAATAGGGAAGCTATTTGATTCCCAAATACCAACCAATATTTATATGGATATGATATTTTGGGATATCAAGATATGATTGTTTGAAGAGAGCTGCACCTTTTATCATGTAGATTTTTATCCGTTGGATTATCAACTTTTCAACCTGTATGATTTGCGAATGTGGAAGACACAGTGTTAATGTAACTTCTCCAGACTAGATGTACAAATATGGGATATAGCGTATTTGTATACATGAAAATAGCTTCCAATAATTCCAATAATATAATTTTTACATACTTAGACCATATCGGTGTAAAATCACATGGGCATCCCATGTAAGATAACTATTTGTTCTCTCACGGTTTTGGGATTTAGCTGGACGAACCAAACCATTGAAAGCATCTCTTTTATTTCATATTGAAAACCAAGCTATTGATAAGGATTGGCATTCTACCCTTCATAGATAGCTCAAAGGTATGATTGTTATAGGACATTTAAACGTTTACTTCAGCCTGAAAATATTTGTCTATCTTATATCTCTACAGATTTAAGAAATATCTTTACCAAATTTAGACTTGGTTTATTAGATTTTTAATGATAAATGAAGACAGAAAATGTGCCCTTAGAAAAGAACAGGAGAATGTTATGTAAATCCGCAGTTGAGAATGAAATGCACTTTATGTTAGCTGTCCATCGCCTTATATCCTTAATGTCTTCTTAAAATGATAATATTATTCTTAATCTGTCATTATTTATCAAACATTATTGTGACACTAAGAAATAAACTGTTAAAATTTAATACGCTAAAGGTAATTTTTGCAAATTGCCTGTTATTTTTATTCTCTCTATTATGTACATTGTATATTATCGGTATATTAAAAGTATTATTTGTGAATGGTATATTTTATGTGGACCGGCGGCCTTAAAATACACTCTACTGACTTTTGACTTAAGCTGGCTTGTTAAGTCTGGAATAAAACTTTACAAATAGAACTTGTGGACTACATGATAACAGATTACAGAGTATAACGATTGGAAATGCATAATTACGAATTATAAACGCTTGGACAATCCATTTACACTGCATGGTCTTTAACAAAGACGTGCACAAAAGTATTTCAATATGTGACATCTATTCTGCACGATCAATGTACAACCAAGGAATGGCAGCACCAGTAACTGATATGATCTGGGCTGCACAATCCGCTTCAGTCGAAACGAGATAAATGCATTTTGCACGTAATGTAACAATGGCTCCGTCGAGGCTGAAATTTCCTAAAGTTTTAGAGCCTTGTTTGGACTGGGGTTTGTGCCCACTGATACTGTAACGTTAAGACTGACAGTTTTCAATTTGAGACATACACACCGTTTACACATCATTATATGTGCATTGGTATTTTGTCACAGGATGCTTATCATGGGATTTTAAATTGATTGAGATCTTTCCATCAACGTCACTTATAATTAATTTCTGTGTATTTTAAAATGAATTGATCTCATAGCTTTGATGAATGGCGTGTTAAGTTCTTTTTGATGCAATCGGTAAATCAGTGTGTAATGACAGTGCCAACTTATTGTCGCTGTAGTGTTGTAAAACAATTATTTCATGATCAATACTACCAGGACAAAGACTGGCCTACATGCTGTGAAGAGTAGTCTTGCTGGCAGCTGAAGCGCTGTAAGTCACCATGATCCCAATAATGCGGTTTAGTTTTCGTTGTTGGCGGTCTGGAGCTTGCATGTTGACTGCATCATTGTAATATTGATCATATGTTGATAATAATGGATTAGTATTTGAAATGATTACATTTTAGGATGTGACATCACGCCAGTGTCCTATTGCAACTTGTAGACAGATGTTATAGTCACTATAATTATGCAAGGCTGTGATACGCCTAGTGTGAAGTAACTAGTAAGCCATGTCGTTGTTTCATTTCGACTTGGTAACACATTACAACAGTGTCCAAGAATGATCTAACAATTGGATGAAACTAAGCAGTAGTTGGATGTACTAAAGAGGCATCTATTCAGTTTCTAGACATAAACTTCCAAAGTGCAAGGCAATGATATTACGGATTTTGTGCATTACTGTATCCAGACTAAATTGACAAGATTCATTAGCTCTGTTATAATCAATTCAGTAGCAAATAATATAAATGTAGTAATGTTATAAATGATGAACGAGATATGTGACTATACATTTCTACTAAGCTACTATGATTTGAACGTTTTGCAGTGTATTTTATAACCGTGTTCCAGTTTACATGACAAACGGTATTAACTCCTCACAAAACATAGACGAAATTGGCTAGGATTGTCTAAAATTCCTAATAGCTGAAGGGTGGTGTAAATCCAGCTTGGGTCCATGCAGGAAGCACATGTACTGTAAGTCCCCATGGTCCCTAGTGGTGATCTGCACCTTCAGTTGCTGGCAATCTATAGCCTGTTTAATACAATATTGCACTCTCTATAATTAATATGTGTTAGATTTACGTACTAGTTTTATATTCATATCTTCTTGATATTCTAGTTGTTTTACTATCCTCCGTTGGCAGGTGTTTTCATAATGTAATTGTATGTATTATGAATTAATAACTTTTTAGTCACGATATGACTGCAGATGTGACTTAAAAATCTTTACTACTCCCTCACTCACAAAGACGAAAACCATATTTACGGAGTAAAACAAATTTATTTGTTCTTTGTTATAATGATGCACTTTACAAGAAAACAATGTTTGGTTCTTACCTGAGAATCATGTTTTTCCTCACTGCATTTATGTGCCAACATTCAATGGATATTGATAGGGGAGCGAATATGTTTTACGACTTTTAGCAATATTCCGAAATTTCACGTCGAAAGACTGGAAATGGGCTTCACACGGTGCTTATACTATGGGGTAATGCAGCAGCTTCACG